>NC_056523.1:251153691-251201122 GCF_019175285.1 Sceloporus undulatus
TGACAGAACCAACCAGGCAGGGTAAAAAGTGAAGTTTTTGAAAACTGAATTAAACCCCTCAGATGCCCAAAAGATCCACATTCCCTTGAAATCATCAAGAACAGTGTTTGCCCAGCTTAAAGTGAATGCAAGGTGAGTACATGGGGTTTTTTGGCCCTAACTCAATAGCCATCTATGAAGTTTTCCAGGACTGTAATGGACAAACATGGAATGTGGATGCCATCCCAGGCAGTATGAGAAATGTCAGGTCACCCATTGTGCACAAAAGCATCCTGTCAGGTGATGGTGACTAGAGCACTAAGCAAGATAGATGCGCTTGAGGAGATATCACTGCAGAGCAGAAGGTATGAGAAAGAATATTTATTCTATTTTATTTAGCATTGATTTATTAAAATATTTCTGTCCTGCCCTGCATCAAAAGATCTTGAGATGGTTTATAAATAAAGTTAAAATAGTGCTGAACTTCTATCCAGTGTGTTCTGGGTCCATAGCAGACCCTTTCATTTGATATAGCCCATCAGCTATCCATTATGATTTCATGGTCCATAATTTGTCTTCAAGACCATCTTTTGATAATAACTTTTGGTCATAAACAATTTGTGCAACACCTAAAAGAATGCAAATTTCATTGTGTTCTTCTGTTCACCACATTTTCACTATGTGATGGATGGATCTTAATAAACTGTACCTTGTGTTCCTTCACACATGTTCCCAATGATCTCTCATACTACTCGTTCCAGATAGACGGAGATATGAAACAATCATTTGACCAAAGCAACACAGTCCTACATCTTAGCAAGAATACTTCTGTGTTTCTGTGCCACATGATAGTAGACTTTAAATTAAATGTTAAAGACTGTATTTCCTTTTTCTTTTGTTTCTATGTATTTTTTCCAATTGAAATAGCCTCTCGATATCCCCCACTGTCCCTCTGTGTGTGACTCTGTAGCTTATCACACAGCACTTGGAGGAATGGGACCAGAACAAGAGGGAAATGTGTGTTATCACACGGGAGGATGCCGCTGATGCTGCCGGGAGTCCCCAAGCCATTTCCCAGCCATTCCATGGCAGTCGATTTTGAAGGAAGATTTTGAACCTTCAAAATTGGCTGCCGGGAACGGCTAGGGAATGGCTTGGGAATTCCCATCGCCATTGGCAGCATTCTCCCATGCAGTAATATACGTTTTCCTCCTGTTCCATTCCATTCTCCTTCCTCTAAGTGCTGTGCAATAAGCTCCTCTGTGTATGTTTGGCCTTGACCCCAGCATATCACTACAGCCTAAGGAGGAATGAACTGTCAAAGGAAGAGAAGAATATACATATATATAATGTAGAAGGGTCCGTTTAGTTAATCATTAATAAAGTAAATATTTTATTTATTTATTTATTTATTTGTTTGTTTGTTTGTTTGTTTATGGTATTTATACCCCACCCTTCAGCCCTAATATTAATCAAGGGGAAATTAACTATTCAGCTTATGTTGAATTGACATTTAAATTAAATCCTTGTGCTGGAAACATTACCAGAATTAAGCTGAAAAACACCATCCATGATTTTACGCCTAACTCCTCCATCCATTGTCCGTATTTGGAGCTTTAGAGATAAGTAAACAGATGCAAGCATTTTTTTTATTTTTTTAAATCCCATTTATCATCCACCCAATCAGAAACCCTTCTCTTGTTTACCCTTTCTCCATCCTTTATAATCCCATCTCTTTACCTTTTAATATTCTGGTTTCCACAGGGATCCCAGCAAAGTCCCATGATAAAGAGGTTTAGAATTAATCTTCCTGGGACAGATGAAGAGTTTCTATATGATGCTCAATGAAGAACACAGAATAATCATATAGATGCAGAGAAAATCATCCCCTTCCAATCTTCCTTTACTACTTGCTAGTTTTAGACATTTAATCTTGGAATTAACTGAAATATTATACTCTAAGAAGAACCTGAGACAAGTGTTTTGGATCTTGTGACATAAACATTGTAATTCCCCAACCCTGGAGAGTAATAATAGGCAAGAAGTAGTTTTGCAAAAATCCAGGAGAACTGGGTTTGAGGTAAAGAATCCAACTGAGAAATGTAAAATTGGCTCCTTAGCTTTTACTCTCATTTAATTAATTAATAACATAATCATTAACTTAATTTTGGAATTAATGCTAAAATTCAAACTTAAATCAATTACTTTAGTTTAAAAATAGCTTTAATTAAGTTGCTCATTTGTGTTAGAAAATGTCTAACTTAATTGATCTTGAGTAGAAAGTTCCTATCTTTGCCATTCCTTGGCAAGAGTGACTTTAGTACTGAAATACAGAATGGAAAAAGCTTTTGGATGTGTGTTAAAAAAGTATTTCAACACAAAACAGAGGTAAAAGGCCAGGCTCCTTAGAGAGTTATACTGGTAGAAGACCAGAAGTCTACTTAATAATAACATGCTAAGACTTGCCTCCCATGGGCGTTCCAAAGCATAATTAGTTAATGCTTGTTAAGTGCTTTGAAGATGCAAAGTGCAATCTAAGTAGTAAGAATTAATAACCTTCACAAGAGCCCAGATGGTAGGGTAAAAACTCCTGGAGCCACCCCTTCCCTGCATTCAGTCTCAGCTATTCACATTGTAAAGTTACAGAAAGTGGTTAAAAATGGTTTGTGTATCATATAGACCAAATGCACTTTGCCCTTTATGCACCAAAACAGCCTTGTGGTGTACGTGTTTTGGATGAGAGTTGCTACACCAGTGCAATATTACCAAATGTAATTGTTTGTTAGCTGCCTAAAGTTCTTTGGGAGATGGGCAAGATAAAAATGTTTGAAACAAACACTGTTTGTTTATCTAATATGTATAATTTTTGCATAGCTGCTGAAATGATGTTACAACTATGATGCAAGCAGAGACGCCAGTATAAAAATAGGATGTGTGCATCAGTTTCTACTTTTCCCAAGGAACTATTATACTTGAGAACATCTTTGTTGCATTTAGATGTTTGTTGGAGTAATCAGTTGAAGTAGCCACCGGGAATGTTTTTCTTATTTTTTTTTAAACCTCCTTAATGGGAGTTTTTAGTTCAGATTGCACTGGGGTGGGAAGCTATACCAAGCAACCCATTATTGGTAATGGGGGTTGTAATCCACCTTCACCCATGTTAAGTTTTGCTTAGTTTCTCCAAAAGAAAATTTCTATATAATTCAAAAACGTCTATAACTCACACACCCTGAGATTCATTGGTCCAGTGCAGAATGTCACCATCTTAAACCCTGAGCTTGTCATTTTCCATTCTGCTCTAAGAGACTCTGCATTGGGAGCTATTAACACACTTATTAGTACTAACAAATCCTTTAATGGGGTATTTCTGGAAGGCTTCCCTTACCAAGGAGCAATGAATGGTTAATTTCCCTCCCATACTTCACTTTCTGTAAGTAAATAATTAATCACATTGATATTCTATCAATACATCTTTCTTTAATGTTTAAACATGTGTTAATAATTCAAATATCTATGGGTGACCTCTCTGCACTCTTGCGATTTTTGAAAGCCCCAGTGCTCTTTGAAGGAAGTCTATCATTATCATGTACAGCACAAGTTAAAAGCCTTTTGTTTCTTGATCTCCCAACATCCCACCCTCCTCCCTACTTCTTCCAGTATGTTTCTTTTCAGGTGTCCTCTTTGCCCGCAGATCCCCAATGCAGTTTTTAATGGAATCGAGAGTTCAAGGAGTTCGAACCACCAATTCAATTAGAATAAACAGGCAGCAAGATTGACTAAGTATGTTTACACTCTGTTACATCGAGTGGATTTGATGTTCTATAACAATAAGCACATAAAAAGCTATACACATTTTAGCACTCATCTTACTTAAAAATTTAAGGAATTTATCAGATGTTTCATTAATGTACATTTCTCCATAGTTTCTTCTGCGCACAGTGGCTATATTCTCATATTATGTAAAGTCATGTTTTAGATTAGTTTCTTGCTTTATCCAGGAATTGTCCCATGGGTAACCAACCAAACTGCAGTTAGTTATCCACATTCCTTACCTGTTTTACTCCTGCCAAAATTTTGTCACCTCCTGTTTCAGGATGGACACCTGAGGAAACAAGCCAGGGACAAGCCAGAGTTCTGATTTCAGATTTTGTGAAACTCTGTGGTTAAAATAAGCCAGAGTTCATAAGCAGACACGATACCATGGCTTCTAATGATAATTTGATGATGGCTAACAAATCATGGTTTGTTTGTAGCGATCCATTTGGACACTGCTGAGAGATCCTGGAAGGTGAACAAGCCAGAATTCAACAAAGCACATTCTGTTTTACTATTATGTATTACGCTGGGCAATTTCTATGGCAATTTCAATCATTTATGACAACACAGTTTCTTTCAGTACTAGGTTCCTTACATCATCAATGGGCCAAAACACACTGCAAAAATAATCTAGTTTGAGACCACTTTAAGGAGTGTATTGCATGAACTTTAAAACCGGCTCAAGCTTCCTGGGCTGCAGCCGGGACATGGGATGGAGGAGAGGATTATCGCATGCTAAATTGCAGCCTAATCACTACCCACCATCAGCCCAGGTCCAATCTGGGTCACAGCTGCACTCCACCATAATGTTTTTGAAGTTGGAAACTTTCTGGCTTCTAAAAAGTGCTGGCAGAGCACAACTGGGGCTCAGGCTGATAGCAGCCAGTGATTAGGTAGCAATTTAACATGTGATAATCCCTGCCTCCATCCTGTGTCCCGGCTGCAGCCCAGGAGGTGTAAGCTGGTTTTAAAGTTCATGCGATAAGCTCGTAACTGCCCGGGCTCAAAGCTAGGGAACTCTGGGGACTGTAGTTTTGTAAGACATTTAGCCTCCTCTGTCAGAGAGCTCTGGTGCTCTCAACAACTAAAATTCCCAGAATTCCCTAGGGATGAGCCAGGGCTGTTAAAGTGGTCTCAAACTAGGTTATTTCTGCAGTGTGCTTTGGCCCTTATTGTGATGGAACCAGGAGGTCAAGCAGAATGGCAGCTTGCAGTAGCCTCTGGCTGCTCCAGCCCCTGTCTTTCCTTGTTCAGTGCAGACCTTCAGTGACCAGACACCGCAGTCTTGAGGTCGGCTACTACTGCAGTCCCAAAAGGGCCACTGCCAAGGAACACTTTTTCTGTTCAAGCCAAAGACTTCCATTCAAGCTAAAGGACGTGCCACAGCACTGAATGGTAATGGCTTGACACTGAGCGATGGAATGGGGCAATTTTGAGGACACTTTGGGGTGCAGTAAAATGCATTTTTTTCTCGGACTTGCACAGCCCCGAGCGGCCCCTTCCAGTGCCCATAATGGAGGAAAAAATGTGTCTGATAAGGTCCTTTGTTACTGTAATTTTCTTTTGTTAATGTTTTTAAATATATATTTATTAATTATTTTTAAAAGCATTTCTAAAAAAGACAAAATATAATGAAAATATTAAATATCTACTTAGTTTACATTCATACATAAATAAATAAAATAAAAGTTTTATTTATATCCCGATTTTTGTTAAAAACAATCAAAGGGTCTTACAAAAGTTAAAATACAACCAGATATACAAATATCCCCCCTTAAAACACAATTAAACACTATAGAATTTAAAATTACATAACAATTAAAACCAATAAAAGTGGCAGAGTCATAATATATGGGGGCAATCACCACATGGCTGAGTAGTTTATTCTGGAAAGGCCTGCCGGAAGAGATCCATCTTGACAGCTTTCTTGAAGATGTCTAAGTTGATGATTTGACAGATCTCATCCGGCAGGCCGTTCCACAGGTTGGGAGCGGTTGCAGAAAAGACCCTCTGGGAAGTTGCAGTCAGTCTAGTTTTTATAGGTTGCAATAAATTCTTCCCTGAGGATCTGAGACTACGAGGCGGATTATATGGAAGTAGGTGATCTCTTAGATAGGTTGGGCCCAAGCCATGTAGGGCTTCAAAGGTAATAACCAACACCTTGTACTGTGCTCGAAAACTAATAGGCAGCCAGTGGAGTGACTTTAATATTGGTGTTATATGGTTATTCCTAGATGTTCCAGTGGTCAACCTGGTCGCCATATTCTGTACCAATTGAAGTTTTTGGACTAGGCACAAAGGTAGCCCCATGTAGAGCACATTGCAAAAGTCAAGTCTGGAGGTTACCAGTGCATGTACTACAGCTTTGAGGTCATCCAGTTCCAGGAAAGGATGCAGCTGGCATATCAGCCAAAGCTGATAGCAGGCGCTCTTGACCATCGCATTCACCTGATTTCCCATCTGAAGTGACAGATCAAGAAGCACCCCCAGACTGCGAACACAGTCCTTTGAGGAGAGCGTGAACCCCTCTAGGACTTGAGGTTGCAGCCCAATACCTGGTTTAGGAGCCCCTACTGTAAGTACCTCCGTTTTGTCTGGATTCAGTTTGCGTTTGTTTTCCCTCATCCAGTCCATTACTGCCTCAAGACACTGATTGAGGGGAGAAATGCCACCTGTCGTCGTCGCTGATGCCCTAGACATGGAGAAATATATTTGGGTGTCATCAGCGTACTGATTACACCCCGCCCTATATTCATATATTTCATTACCAATTCCATCTTTGAAGACTGTCTTCCAACTTAACATTCAGTACTAGCAATGCTTAGTGTTATTGCTGATTCATTCAAACTGTTTTTAATTTACACTAGAGAAAGCACAATCTAATTCTATTTTATATAAAAGAATTAATAGTTCTTATAATTATATATTATGAGGTTCATCAATTAATCAAAAAACCCAGATGTTGCCATTGTCATTTTCTAACTGACTTTTCCTATTTGAATGGGTATGCAGCCACAGCATACACAAAATCTAATAGACATGGCTATTCTCCACATTTTTTAAAAAATGCTGAATGATTTATAAAAACATACACACAAAAATCCACAATACAAAGAAAATTAATCAATTTAACAACACCACAATATCAACCAGCTATGTAGTAAATTAATTTTAATCAATCAGTGAAGTAGTTCTTCATCATTTCTACTGCCAGCACTTTACCAGTATTCCGCTACCCATTATTTCTCCAAATTAAAAGCTGTGGGAATATGTGAAAGTAATCCTATTGTAAAACTTTTTCTTCTGAGCTCCTTAATGTACCACAGAGTCCAAGAATATTGTTTTAAGTCAATGATCGTCAAGATTTCCAAGGCAGCAACCTCTTCTTTTATGTGCCTGCTTCAGAAGCTCACATACATAGCCTGTCTTCAGAGCCACTCCATATATTATTATTCTGATGGATACATGTTACATATTTGCACCAAGTATCCATAAAACCCATAACATTTCAAATAAAGTGCACTTCTGAAGATTTTGTGCATGTCTGTAAAGCAGACATTAGAAAGCCAAAGATAATCACTGTCCATTTTCATAGTGTATATCTGGTTGGGAAAAGATTTATATTCACTCCCAAATATTACAGAATTAATGGGTGCCCAGCATAGACTTCTAACATATGCCTCTTAAAATGATAACATGTGAAGTGGCTTTTAGACTACTCAGAAAGCAACTCAAGATGCCATTTTAATTTCTGTAAGGTCATCAGCACAAGTAATCTTTAAGACGGATTTTGCATTTTCCACTAAGGCAAATTGAATGAGAAAAAAAAGAGGCTACATTAGCGAGAATGTCAATTCAATTTTAAAAAGAATCTCCTCCACTTCCTATACTCCATTAACAACAATCAGGCCTAGTCATGTGGCCACTTCAGTGCACATCCAGCATGGGGTAAAGCCTACTGCATCAACTTCTCTCGCTCTCCTTTGACCAAAGCTGTTAGTGTGGAAGCAGGAGGACATAATTTGTTTGGCATAAAAATGGTGCTGGAAACATATTCAGTAAAGTGGTAGGGTAACTTAGGAGAGTGGGACCTGAATCCAAGTGGGCATACATTCAGTACCCAGAGCAGCCCTCCCAGATCCTTGGTCAATTACTTATAATAGAGGTGATCATATGCTTGTGTTTAAATGGTGAGCTGCTGTTGACAATATTTCCTGTTGTTGTTCTTGTAGTAGTATGCCTTCAAGTCATTTCCGACTTATGGTGACCCTAAGGCAAATCTATCATAGGGTTTTCTTGGCAGGTTTGTTCAGAGGGGGCTTGCCATTGCCACCCTCTGAGGCTGAAAGAGTGTCACCCAGTAGGTTTCCATGGCCAAGCCAGGATTCCAACCTCAGTCTCCACAGTCCTAGTCCAATGCTCAAACCACTACACCATGCTGGCTCTCACATTTCCTGATCCAACACCAATGACAAGAGGTGTGGAGAGGTCACCAACAGTCTGATCAGGGCTTCATGAGTGCATCTCTGGCTCTCTGATCAGCCCAAGAACTGCTTGTCCAGCTTAACTAGCACATGTACACAGTTGGTGACAGTTGGGGGTGAGGAACTGATGGGCATGCACTCCTCCTCACACACACCAATGCAGCAAATTGATCAGCTTTCCCCCTTTGGTGTTGAACTGTACTTTGGTGTTGAATTTTGGTGTTGAAAGTTACTTTTCACATACAAATTAGAACCAGTTAATAAACTGACCATCCAAATAAGGTAGTAGTCCTAAACATGCTGACATAAAAGTTTTTGTCAACAGAAACCATGAGGCTTATTTCAGATGGAAGTGCTAGTGTGAAATACGCTGTTATTTCTGTTTCTAAAATCTAATGCATGGGATATATTTGATTTCTATTCCCCAGAAAAGCACTTTGTTGCTTCAGTGCCAGCATTGTCTATATACATATAAATATACATATACAGTGGACCCTTGTTATCTGCTGGGTTTTGGTTCCAGGAACCCCCGTGAATAATAACATCCATGTATGCTCAAGTCCCTTTAAATACAATGGCATAGCAAAATGGTGTCCCTTTTATAAAATGGGAAAATCAAGGTTTGATACTTAAAATTTATCCTTTTTTGAATATTTTCAAGCCGTGGATGCTTGAATCCGTGTATTAAAAAAATTCGTGGATAAGGAGGGCCAACTATATGCGAGAGACAGTGGTTTGAGCATTGTAGAAGTTTGGACATTAGACTATGACACTGGAGACCAGGGTTCAGTTCCTACCATGACTATGGAAACCCACTGGGTGACCCTGAGTGAATCACACACTTTCAGCCCCAGAAAGCCCCATGAAAGTGACACCTTATCTCAGAAATGACTATCACTGTTCATATTACTCACCATATAGCTAGGGACACACCCAGTGGGACACACACCAAGTAATCTGCTATCCCCATATGCATGCTGTCACCTGGACCAGGACAACTGTCCCATAGTTTTACTACTCCGGTTATTCTTGCTTCACTCCCATCTTCCTATGACCATAAAACGGTGTGTGCTTTTCACCTGAGCATGAGCAGGCTAAGGCAGCACTGAAGAAAGAGATGCCCATATAGCTATAGAGCACTGCCACCAAGTGATAAACTTAAGTATTCAGCATACTACACAGAAATATGTCATAAAGGAATTTATGAGAAACAGCAGAATTGGTGTTCATACATAAACTACAGTCCCTCAACAATGGATTGAACAAGGAGAGTGGCTTCCTGACCCACTACACACATTTCAACACAATGTGACCCCATCCTCAGGGGGGCATCCTAAACTCATCAATCTACTACTCATGGGTTCTCCTCATGCTAACTGGATCTGCAGGAGCCAACATTCTTTTTTCAGTTTTCTTCCATTAAACTCCTGCCCTCCTGTCTGTCCCTGGCTTCCACTCCACCAAAAGCATCTGAGGAAGTAGAGTGAAGTCTACGAAAGCTCATGCTAGCAACTTGTTACTTTCTTTCAGTTATTATCTAATTCCCCAAGAACCACTACTCTACAGGCCCTCCATCTTATCAGAATTCAGCTTCAGTTTACTGAGCCTCATCTAGCCCATTACAGAAGCATGCACTGGTCCAGCACCTACAGAGCTGCAACTTAAACTGATGACAAAGGTTAGTGCCACACTGCAGGATTAATGCAGTTTGACACCACTTTAGCTGTCCAGGCTCCCTGAGATGGAATCCTTGGATTTGTAGTTTGTTGCAGCACCAGAGCTCTCTCATAGGAGACTATCACATGATGGCCAATTCAACAATAATTGTGGCAATGAAAATAAAAAGCAACACTAGCGCTATAGTGCTCAGTGGTTTAACACTGTCACGCAATCGCGCAATTAAAAATAATAGCACAGTGGCATTTCACACACATCAATAAATGAATTGTTAACATATAGCAATTGATCATTTTGTGCATGTGTTGCTTTGGCACAACTGCACATGTCAGCAAATCCTGTTCCCTGCCGCACAGAATAAAGACAGGAAAATAAAATCTATTACTTCACCACATAGTTTTAATCCAGTGTTAACTAAATTGTTCCCTATAGCTTGAGAAAAGACTGAAATCCACTGCAAAACTAATCCTGGCAATGAGAATTGATTGTGAGCACCACAATGCATTCTGGGTATCCCTAGTTGCTTGTGCAATACCAGTAATGAAGTGTGATTAACTTTCACACTGCCACAATGGCGCTTCATTCCCGCTATCATGAATGTATTCACAAGAGTTCCCCATGAATGATTTTTTGCCAGAGCATTGCGGGTTATTCACAGAAGAACTCCAAAATGCATGCGACATTGTGTGAAAATCTTCCTTACAATTGCACAATTTATTCGGGACTATGCCTTTTTCTTCCTTCCTTTCCCCCCTTGTGATAGTGTCCATAGAGAGGGCTAAATATCTCATAAAACTACAAATCTCAGAATGACATAGCATTGAGCCACAATAGTTAAAGTGTTGTCAAACTGCATTTATTCTGTAGTGTAGATGCAGCCCAGGAGACATAGAGCTGAGTGTCATCAGTCTACCAATGGCACTCTACTCCAAACCCCCTTATGACCTACTCCAGCAACTTCATGTAGATACTGAACAGCTTGGAAGATCAGATGCTACTCTGTGGCACCACACAGTTTAGGAAATAGGAACCACCCAGTGCTAGTCTCTGGAAGCAGTTCTCCAGGTAGGAGTAGAACCACTGTAGAGCTGCTTCC
Organism: Sceloporus undulatus; assembly: GCF_019175285.1. Classification (NCBI taxonomy): domain Eukaryota; kingdom Metazoa; phylum Chordata; class Lepidosauria; order Squamata; family Phrynosomatidae; genus Sceloporus; species Sceloporus undulatus. Next base: position 251,164,744 of record NC_056523.1, read on the forward strand.
TATTCCAGTCCCATAGAGCCAGTCAAGTAAGATACCATGATCAAGGGTATCAAAAGCTGCTGAGAGATCCAGGAAGGTAAACAAGGTAGCACTCCCCCTGTTTTTCCCCCACATTACATCATTACTCAGAGTAACTAAGGCCATCCCAGTGTCATAACCTGGCCAGAAACCAACCTCTTAGGATGCATGCATCATTTAAACAGCATACCTCCAAAGTGACCCGAAGCTGCTCTATTTTTTGGCCTGTCTGTTCAGGGTGGGGTCCACTCTGTCGGTCATGTGAGAAAAGGGGCACAGACATAGATGAGTCATAGAGTACAAACTGGCATACAGAAGTTTCAGTCTCTGGCATTGATACCAAAGTCTGGGAAATATATCTGTCTAAAACCTTGGAGCAATCCTGCCAATCAGTATAGCTAGCTGGTCAGTTGGTCTTTCTAAGTGTTATCAGGCAACGTCCTAAATTTGTAACATAGATGGAGACAGCAACACATGCCAGTTTTTATCTGCCACTCTTTCTTTAACATATCAAGATCTACAAGATCTCAGCTACTGAGGTTGAGAGACACCAGGCCAGCAACTGAAGCTGAGAGACACCAGGCTGGGAAGGTACCTGTCTCCCTTTAACATCTGCCACGACTCAGCAGCAGAGGCACAGCAACCAGGGTGTGGCTTTGAGCAGCATTCTATAGAGCTGCCCCACTCCTAGAAACACCAGGCCAGCTACTGAGGCTGAGAGACACCAGGCCAGCAACTTAATGCCGGCTCCCCAGCCCTGCGGAAGACTGTTCCAGCCTGAGAAGAATGTTATTATTGTTGTTATTGTTCATTAATGATTGAGGGAGTATAAGGCACCAGTTTTTGTTGTTACTGTTGTCTTGCATTTTGCACTGTAATGTATTCCTGTTACCATGAGAGAGTTAGACATTGTTAGTTTTTGCTATTTATTGCTATTATGATTTGTTGTTATTTTTTGTTATGGTAAATTTGCTATTTATTCTGAAGATTAATTTTAAGTTGTATTGATTTGATATGTTAATTGTTACGCAGTTTTTTTGCTATTGCTGCTGTTTGCTATGCACTTTTCTTGCTATTTATTATTATAGTAAATTGTTAGGTTACTTTTATTCTATTTTTATTGCTATGTATTTTTCTTACTGTTGTAGCCTGCCCGGATTCTTTGTGATTGGGCGGGATATAAATAAATAATTTATTATTATTATTATTATTATTATTATTATTGACATGGTTTTATTATTTATTATATATTGTAAACTGCTTTGGATATGTGAAAATAAAGAAATGTGGTATACAAATTGAAATAAGAAATAAATACACAAGCTGATGAATAGGTAATCGCTAGTGTGGCAAATTGCATTGCTTTGCATTTTGATGTCCCCTTATTCAAAAGAGTTGGGACACAGCTGCTCCAGAAAGAAGGCAGCATGAATACCATCTCAGGATAAGTTGCCATTGGTAACAGAATCATAAGTATGTGATCCTAAGCACACTTAATTGGAAATGAGCCCAGTGAAATAAACAGCACTTCCTTCCTTCTAATCAAATGCCCTTGGGATTGAAGTGCCAGTCTTTTTAAAAGAAGGCCTTTACTTGTCTTTTGCGAATTCAGCAATGTAACATTTATCTTTGCAAGCAAAAGCTAAGAAAGAAAGAAAGAAAGATTTAATTTGGTATTCAGCTGAGTTCCTGTTCTTAAAATTATATATTATTGTGTATTGGAAAGCATACATTTGATCAGAGGAGTTCTATTAATGCTATTACATTCAGTGAAAAGCAGTATCATTCTAATTCCTGCATAAACATGGATGTATCTTTTGACTAAAATATTAATTTTCCCTTCCTTCTTTTGCAGTCATGTTGGCAACACATAAATTTGAATGGAAGAAAGAGCATGCAATTCACAAAAGTGGTTGTATCTTTATTTTGCATAAAGTACTCAATCAAATAAACTTGCAGAACAAGACAAGTGGAACAGGTGGGAATTTCAGAAACAAAAAATAAAACAAGAAACCATCAATCACCAAAGTGGAACTTATTTTCCCTTTTTAGCATATACTGTGTATATATATATATATATATATATATATATATAGTGTGTGTGTATACTGGCCTACATCTTATTTTTATTTTCAGCTGGCATAGACACATTAAAACAATGAGATTTACTTGTGTCTTGACTCACCATACAACAATTGATTCAATGGGTCTTCTCTTTTGGGGCTAACCAATAGGATTCAGTTGTTAATAGTTTCAAAGTTAGGAAAAGTCAATATTGTTACCTATGCTAATTAGAGCCTAAATGTCACTGTGGCATTTTATTTCCTTGAATTGTGTACAGGAACTGACCATTCCTCATAGAAAAAGGTACACTTTCTGTGTGATTAGGAGAGAAATCATCTGGTGAAATGCCCTATGAGGAGCAATTTAAGCAGATGGTATGTTTAACATTAGGAAGAACTTCCTGACAGTAAGAGCTGTTTGACAGTGAAACATATTCCCTCAGACTATGAGAGCTTATCACATTATTTTTTCAGCCTGATCTGGGCATGGGACAGGATCGGGGGAAAACAAGTTTTATCGCACCCAAAATTGCTGCTGTGCAGCCATCCAACTATCACCCGTCACTGAGCTGCACTCTGTTGGCCAATTTTGATACTATGGAAAGCTTCCATACTACCAAAATTGTCAGGAGAAGCATGACTGGGGGATGGATGACAGTCGGGCAGCAATACTGGCGGTGCAGTAGTTAAATGCCTGTACTGCAACCACAAGGTTGTGAGTTTGATCCCAGGGGCTCCAAGGTCCACTCAGCCTTGCATCCTTCTGTAGGGGGAAATTATGTTACACATTGTAAACTGCTTAGGGAGTGCTTAGTTCATTGATAAGCGGTATAGAGATATACTTGCTGTTGCTATTGCTATTGCAAGCCTCTTTCTCCCCATGCCATAAAAAAATGTGGTGGATGTTGGTGACATGGGAGCCACCAGTTACCACAGCTTCCAGAAAGAAATGGGGAATTCTCTTTAAGTATCTTCTCCCCTCCCTTGAGAGATGGAAGAAAGTTACCAGAAAAGAGGGGGACATTCACACATTGTTGGGCTGAGAAAATGCTGCCCCCTCCTTTTACAATGGAAGTATCAGTATTGCCTGTCCATGCCAGTGATATCAATTTAAGTAACTAGTCACTCAGGGAATATAGATAAAATGGCTCTATGCCCAGTTTGCATTGCATGGTATGTTCCATAAACAACATGACAGTGGTTTGTCTTATGCTTCACAGGATGGTCCTCTTTTTGAAGGCAATTCTTATTCAAAGGCATTATCTATATATTTTAAAAAAAAAACCTCTCCAGTCCAAGCCATGTTTAAAGAAGATAACTGCTGACAGGCTACATTGTCTACTCAGTTATGAATGTGTATCTAATCAATGTCTCCTGGCCCAAACTGCCAAGTCCACTTTAACAGCTAGTAGCTGAACTGAGCAAAGGAGGTCCACCAGCAAGCAAGGCTGTGAAAATCAGTATCCTCACCTCTGTTGTAATCCCTCATCACAATCCACTTGCTGGCAGTAGAAAGCTGAAAATGTCATCCTCCTTGTGCCCCAATTGGCAGAGGAACAGATCTTCTTCACTTGATGCAGCTCCAGGCTTGCAAACAGGGACGTAGCCGGGGGGGGGGGGATCTGGGGGGCCCACCCCCCCCCCCCCCCTAGAAAAAAGAAAGGGGGGGGCTGCTGCGCCGCCGCACTCAAGCCCCATTATAATGGTGGCACTTAGTCTGGACCCCCCCCCCCTTCCTAAAATCCTAGCTACGTCCCTGTTGCAAAGGTGGGTTTGAGGGGGATTTACAATCATGGCAACAGTGACACAATTGGAATTGTGTAGTGTTACTTCATACAGAGTGGTTACAACACTCCAGGTTATGAATTTGTAATTGCAATACAGAATGCAAGCCAACAAATCCTACAAAGGGATTTCAGCTTCTTTCAATTTGCCTGTCAATAGTCAGCACATGGACAGCATATGGAACTCATTTGCGGATAAAGGCAGGATATTTGTTGTAGTGAGCTGGCCTTGAATCAACTCTGACTCATGACAACCCTATGGATGAGTCATCAAGACTCCCTATTCTCCATTGCTCTGCTTAGGCCCTGCAAACCCATGCCTGAGGCCCTCCTGATTGAGTCCATCCATCTGGCATGTGGTCTTCCCCTCCTTCTTCTACGTTCTATATTTCCTAGCATTGTTGTTTTTTCTAGTGAGCCATGCCTTCTCATTATGTGGCCAAGGTACGACAACCTCTTTGATAATCTTGGCTTCCAAGAAGAGTTCTGGTTTGATCTGTTCAAGAACCCATTTATTTATCTTTTTGGCTGTCCACGGTATTCTAAGCACTCTTCTTCGGCACCACATCTCGAGTGCATTGTTTTTCTTTCAGGCATGTTCAATAAGGCAAAGGCAGGATATAAATCCAATAAATAAATAGATTCATGTATATAGGAAGCATATCAGTCACTGGCTGCCATCATCTCCTTTATGCTGAGAGTTAGTGTATTGCCATTTGAGTGTTTATTTCTAAATATGCCGCATATACATATAAATTAGCAAATGTGATAGATACTATACACAACTGTACAAATGTACCATAATTACGACATCATTTCCACAATATCCATAATTAATATTAAAAATAAACTGGCACAGAAAATGTTCATCACAATAATAGTAATAATCATAAATTCAGTAAATGAAGAAAGCAGTAATAACTATACCTAATGAGTGCAGTTGAACTGCATCCTAAGCCTTTTTGTTTAGCATATGCAAATTTTATGCAAATAGGGCCCATCTTTTTTTGTGATGAGTTTTCTTTTGGAGTGGGGTGATGCCCAAGGGGCTAGCATAATAAGTAACATCTTCAGACAAGAAGCCAAGGGGGGAATCAAAGAGGATACTATAAATCTCCTTTCTCCCACCAAGTATGGAAAGAACCAAGGGACTAATGAATATGTAACTCTTCGTGGGCAAATCTGGCATACAACCAGCTACTTCCGCCTCCTTTGTGCATGAAGCCAGGAGCCCACCTGCTTCTCTCCCACCCGGATATATTTTTGACATCCTTTCCTATTAGAATTCTGCACCAAAATTAAACTCCTCTGACAACAATCCAGCCTTGTTGCTGAGGAATGTTCCCACGTCATCTGTGTGTCATGACAACAGATGATAGAAATGCTGCTATTCAGGATTCAGTGTGTGTGTGTGTGTGTTTTTCCTCTCCCTATCCCTCCCTGCCTCCCTCTCTTTTTAAACAGCTTGAAAAGGGAACTCGGAACAAAAGTGAGCACTTAGTGATGCTGTGCTGAGCTATCTAAAGCACTTGTTGGGGCAGGTAGACCTGCCCACACCTCAGATGACAAAAATAAGCAGAGTGGGTGACACTTCCTGTCAAGTTATGGGAATGCAGGGAAAGGCACTTCCAGGTGAATGAGGGTGGCCAGAAAATGGAGGAAGTGGGGAGTGGAGGAGAAATTCAGAAACAAAAAGACTAATTAGAACCGGAAATATTACAAAAGCTGGGAAAGATCTAGTTATGAGAGGACTGCTGGTACAAACATTTCAAAATAGATTTTCAACCATGTGGGCTGGGATTTTTGCTTGATTTGGTTTGGGCTTTACACTGTGACAAAGCTAGGCAATAGCCACCTTTATGTTTGTGTAGCGATTCACCTCCTTCCAAGTGTTCATCTGTAATGGTAAGAAATAGCTGGCTTTTTCCTCCCTAGGAGATATCCAGTGTGTTAGCCTGGGAAAGATCACTGCTCAGATAATAGGGACATGTCATGCTCTGCTTATTCCAAATGCCTCCATCTCCTGTGTGTGCTTGTCATTGCTCCAAGATTTTTCTCATAGCATGGAGAACTTAGTACAGCCTCCATCTTTTACTTTACAGAAGACACTCCTGATTTTGAGGGTATCTACTTATTGAAGGGCTGTCTAGGTCAATTCTGTTTCAAAGATAAAGATACCAGTCAACTGTTGCTCATCACCTGGCTGAAACCTTCATTTAGATAAAACAGATTGTGCGTTTATTTCAATTTTGTTGGTTTGTTTAGAGCTCTCAGATTTTTAACTGGATAGTTCCCTCTCCTTTAGCTTACAGCCTAATAAGACACAATGCACAAGGAAAGGGGGATGGCAGGAGGAAAGGGATTAAGTTGAGCAGATAACTGCCTCTTATCTCTCCCTAACCCATGGCAGTGGCAGAGGCAATGCAGGGATGGAGGGCCTTTTATCTTCTTCTGGGTCTAGGAACTGTGGGGCTGTGCCTGCCTCTTCTGCCCTCCCTCCAAAGCCAGGGAAGTGCCAAATGGGGTGAAAACAGGGTTTTTCTTCAGCTGCTTAGTCAAGGCACAATGGAGCTGTTCCTGCTTCTTATTCTCTCCCTCTAGAGGCCACAGCAATGGCAGTTGGGATGGGTGGAGGGTGCAAATACATATACAATATAGAAATCAATGGCTTCTTTGTCCAAATATAGAAGGATTGAACTGACATTTTTGTGACGTATAATAAACCTTTTAAATTAGGGATCTGTACAAATGAGGAGAAAGGGGCAGCCAGAGGTTGCCCCTTTCTCCCCCAGATTGTTGCCGTGGTGACCGCACATCACAGCAATGATGCACTCGGAAAAAGGAGGTGTCCCGAATGTATTTTCTGCCCCAGGGCCCCTAAAGGCCTAGCTATGTGCCTGGCAGTAGTGTTATCAGGGCGATGCAGCCAGAAGAGGGGTGACATCTGGCTGGACTCTCCTCCCACTGTGCCCTTCCTAGCTTTACCATAGCACTGAAGGCCTCTTTACAAGGAGGCCTCTGCAGCGGCGACAAAGAAGAAGGCCGAGCATGCCTCTCCTGGCTTTGTTGCAGCAGCCGCCTCACAAGGACACCCCTGCCAACACAGTGGAGGATAGATCTAAGCACACCCCACCCAGCTTGGCCCCAGTGGTAAAGGAGAGGGCCAAGCATGCCCTTTTGGCCACTGCCACCCCCCTGGTCCTGCATCATGACTCTACGGGTGTCATGGCCTTTCCCTGTCTTCCCTCTTGGCATGGTTGGGGAGGAAAACTAGACATCATAATGTTGTGGTAGGCTTCCAGCCAATGTTATAGCACAAATGGGGAGGGAAGGCAGTACAGGGGGTGAGAAAATATGGATATAGAGGAGTGTGCCCAATTTGCTCACCTGGAGGTGGCTCTTGCTTATTGCTGGTGGTCATATAACACTTTCACACTTCTTCAAATAGGCACTATCTGGGCATAGACATATTTCAAAGATTAGAAAGGATCTTGTGGTCCAGGCATGCCTTCTCTGTAGTGCTCTGTCTTTCTCTCAATTTTGCAACATCCTCTAAAATGATATTCCTCCCTCCCAAAAGAGCTATGATTGGCACAAACCTTCAACTTTTTTTAACACCAGAATGTAGCCCAGGCATTCTAAAATTTGAATCTGGAAGCTTTCTTTTCTTTCATTTTAATTTAATTAATCATTGATTTGCTTGCCAGCTTGCTTTTAAAGGCAGTTTGCCTCAGCTTGTATATAGGATTTGTTCTTTTAAAATAGTGCTGGACTACTTCCCAGTTTTGGAGTAGGCACAGTAGATCCACTCTTCTAATCCATTGGGGACCACCCTGTTGCCTTTCCCCCAGCCGTTGTGGAAGTTTTCTTTGAAGCAGAATGCCAAAGCATGCTCTTGTCCACACAACCCTCTAGGCAGTCAACCCAGAGCATGTTCTTTCCTCCCTGAAGGGGACAGTACGAGCTACAATTTCAGTGCTGTACCTGTACTGGTGGGGAGGACATTGCCACCAATTTCAGTGGTGGCTGTAAGTGAGGGAAGTGGAACCCACAAAAACTTAGGAGGCCACATGTGGTGGCCCATAAGTTGCTCGTTCCTCATCCCTCCTTATCATTTGCTCTGAGATTCTTTGCAGATAAAGAACATTCCTCTATATCTCTATAAACAGGCACTCCAATGTACCAAAGCTTTTCACATTTTTGGACTGTGCTGATGGCCAGACAGCTCATCTAATTCACACCCACAGATGTCTGGAAATATTATGTAAACTAGTTGCTGCCTAATCACCTGCAATGAGCAGGAATCACTCCTGGGTGACTAAGTAAAGTATATTTGGAAAAGCGGTATATAAATAAACATTATTATTATTATTATATTCCCCCTCTCCTTCTTTCTGTTACTCTTCATATTTTCCCATCCCTCTTGCTGCCTTGTGGATAAAGAAAAACATTCCTACTCCAAGTAGGAAATGGTACAAAATACGTCAGCCAGGTTGGTCACAGGCACACCCAGAACCACCCATATTACACCGGTTTTAAAATCTCTCCACTGGCTGCCCATTAGTTTCCGGGCAAGGCACAAGGGGTTGGTTCTAACCTTTAAAACCCTACATGGCTAGGGTCCTGACTACTTGTGGGAGAGCCTAGTTCTATATAATCCTCCCACACACTTCGGTCCTCTGGGAAGAACCTGCTACAACCTAAGAAGACCAGACTTTCAGTCGCTCCCAGGCTCTGGAATGACCTGGCGGACGAGATCCTTCATATTCCCACCTTGGAAGCCTTTAAAAAGGTTATTAAGATGGATCTCTTCTGGCAGAAGAGACTAGCCTAGATCCATTTTCCAGACTAGCCTAGATCCATTACACTGCCCCCCCCCTTGTTACCAAAAATAGAAGCCGAGGAAAAACCCCCTTTCCTTTCCTTCCCCCCCCCTCCTCTAGAGGAAGACTCATACATGTATCAACTGCCAACAATTTTAGTGTATTCGCGTTAGAATGTTTTAAAATTTCTTGTTTAATCCTTTTTTTATGTATTGTTTAAGTTTTATGATTGGGGGAGAAGGTTGGAGGTTTGGGGCTTTTTAAATTGTAATTTTTTACTGTATGATATTTCAATTTTATACTGTTGTAATCCGCTTTGATTTCTTTGCAAAAAAGAGGAATATAAATTATTATTATTATTATTATTATTATTATTATTATTATTATTAGACATATCAGGTGGCTTAGCTGGATGCGCATGCGGACAATTGCCACCTTTCAGGAACTAAGGGCCAGATAATGAGGGGAGATTGATGTATTTGTAGGTACAAAATACTTTGGGCTGCCCCCAGAGTGTCCTGGTCCATGTAGACCAGGGAGATTATCGCACTGCATTCTGAGAACGTTCTCATCACGTGATGAGAACGGAACACATTTGAGTATACCGCACGTATGTGTTCCAATCAGGTTCTCAGAACGTTCTAAATGTGTTCCACATGTGTTCCAGGAGGGTACAGATCGAATGTGTTCCCAGCGAGCTGAAACGTGATGAGAACGTTCCAACAGAGGTCTGTGCGGTATTCTTATCCGTTCTCAAATCCGTTCTCTCATTCCTCCGTCTCCTGAGAAGATTGGCTGGGAGAATGGCGGGAAGGGGGGGAGGCAGGGGGGGGGGGGGGGGGGGGGGTGTGGGTGTGTGTGTGTGAGGGGGGAAAGAAGGAGGGAGGGAGGGAAGGGAGGAAAGTTGGGACAAGGGAGAGAAGAGGAAAGGAGGGAAAGAGAGAGGGAAACAGGGGGCCAGAGCAGAGAGCAAGAGGGAGAGGGTCTGGCTGCTTCTGCGGGGGGGGGGCCTCTGGTGTCATGTCCAGCGGGGCTCCTGTGCTGGCAGCCTGCAGGAAACAGGGATGGCAGGGATGCCCAGGACCTTCTCCTCCTTCCCTCCAGGAAGGAACCCACAAAAGCTCCTCTGTTTGGAGCACCACACAAAAGCAAGCAAACAGCTCCCAGAATTCCATAGCAAAGAGCCAGACAACGAATTCAAGCGGGGAGGAAGCTCACAGGCCCCACCTGGAATATGTGTCCAGTTCTGGGCACCACAATTCAAAAAGGACTTGAGAAACTGGAGCGTGTCCAAAGGAGGGCGAACTAAAATGGTGAAAGGTCTAGAAACCATGCCCTACAAGGACGACTTAGGGAGCTGGGGGATGTTAGCCTGGAGAAGAGAAGATTAAGAGGTGGTGATATGATAGCCTGTTTAATATTTGAATGAAGGGATGTCATATTGAGGAGGGGCAAGCTTGTTTTCTCTGCTCCAGAGACTAGGGCCCAAAGCAATGGATGCAAGCTACAGGAAAAGAGATTCAGCTCAACATTAGGAGGAACTTCCTGACAGTAAGGGCTGTTTGACATTCCCTCGGAGTGTGTGGATTCTCCTTCCTGGAGGTCTTCAAACGGGGCTGGATGGCCATCTGTTGGGATGCTTTGATTGTGATTTCCTGCATGGCAGAATGGGGTTGGACTGGATGGCCCTTGTGGTCTCTTCCAACTCTATGATTCTATGATTCTATGAAGCACACATTACATGTGCACGCACACAGGAGGCAAAAGGGTGACAAGCAGCCAAAAAGGGGAATTGGGATGACAGCAGAGGACTCTTTTTTCTAACCGGTTTAAGAGCTGCTATGGCTGCCGGGGCTCTGCCCTTGCCCAGTCCCTCCTGGCACTTGCTTTCCTTCGGCTTGAAGAGACCTGCATGGCGCCTCCTTTTCCCAGCCTTGCAAAGGAGGTTTGGGATGCAACTTGCAAGGTCATCTCTCCCCATTTCTCTTTCTTCCTGCCTTCCTCCCATCCCTCCTTTTTCCCTCCCTCCCTCCCTCCTTCTTTCCCCCCCTCTCTCACACACACACACCTTCCTCACTGCAGTCGCCTCGCCTGCCTGCCTTCCTGCCTCCCTGCCTGTCATCTTTCAGCCAATCAGGAGACAGAGGAATGAGAGATGGATTTCTCTCGGCCTTGGGGAATATGTTCTCGGACGGTTCAAGAAAAAGGAATCGCTGTGCGGTAAAATGCCATTCTGATCACATTCTGATCACGTTCTAGTTTGCTAATGCGGTATATCCGTTCCGGACCGTTCATCAGTTATGATACGGAACGTTCTCGAATGCAGTGCGGTAATCTCCAAGGTCTGTCTATTAAACTATGCTACAACTTCGTTTGTTCAATTAGTCTCAAGTTCTACAAGATTCCACTGCATACTGTAGTGCAGATTAAGGACACTTTCAAGACTCTGATATTGCCAAATGGCAGCTCAAGAATGCTTTGCTGATGGGACAAGGGGCGCCAACGCCTCATGATGATTTACTCATGGGAAAGCGCACGGGAGTGTGAACAAGATCTAGATTTCCCCAAGTTCTGACGATTTACGCACAGTAAGCCTCCCGTGTGAAAGTGTCCTCCACACAGCTATCTGGTGATGCAGTGGCTAAATGCCAGTACTTCAGCCACAAAAGTGTGAGTTCGGTCCCAGGGGCTCCAAGTACTCAGCCATTGCATCCTTTTTTAGGTCAGTAAGATGAGTGCCCAGTTTGTTGGGGGCAATCAGCTGAAACGTTGTAAATGTTAAACGCTTTTGATGTTACAGTGCATGAGGCAATACATCTGTTTGGCACCACATTTCCACCTTCGTGACTGAGTCACAGCATGTGAGCTGGAGAAACACCTTCCCTTTCTCAATGAGCAAAGAAGAAACACGTAACACTGATGAGGCTTTTATTCTTAGAAGTTCCACTGTGCTACAACATACAGTGGTACCCGGGTTGACGAAAATAATCCGTCCGCGGCGCCCTTCGTAACCCGAAATCTTCGCAAGCCGAAAAAGCATAGGCACTAGCCGATGGAAGCCGCGATTTGGTGCGAAAAACGCGACCGCCGAAAAAGCACAAAAAAAATTTTCGTAAGCCGAAAAAAAAACGTAACCCGGAACAGTTTTTTCCTATCGATTTTTTCGTATCCCAGAAATTTCGTACGCGGTGCTTTCGTATCCCGGGTACAATGTATATACCTCGACACCATCCACCATCCACACTAGTAACAACCCACTCTGAGTAAAATGCTCGTCACTACTCTAGCAAAGGCTCTGTGAGGCCTTCTAAATCTTGCCTCTCCCTCTGGGTCACAAGGATCAGCCACCCTCCTGAGTGACTTTTCAGACTGTCAGCATTCTACAGGACTTTACAGCCCATCTTTTTGATATACTTCCTGTTTAAATGCCTAATCCTTATGGCTCCAGTAACCCTTTTATGCCTGGTTACTATTAAAGCCCACATTGTACATTTTCTTTGGGCTCTATATCCCAACAGTAAACCACTTAGAGAGTGCTCAGTTCACTATAAGTAGTATAGAAATGTACCCGTATTACTATTGCTATTTGCTATTGTGTCTGGTCTGCACCCTGACTAGTAGCTAGTGATGACCCAGCCCATGCATTATGTAACATCTCCTTTTTTATATAAAAAAAACCTGATTGGCAGCATACTTTTCTTGTGGCAGTAGTTCCACAGGTTACCTATGTATTTTGTATTTCCTTTTAGTTTCCTGAATCTATTCATGGGAGAACATATTATTGTATTTTTTTTTAATTGCAGGGAGGAGGGAGAGTCATTTGTGGAATTTTGTCACTCTGGCCCAGAATAACTTGTCCTGGCTTGGGTACTATGGTCTGGTTCTGTTCTTAGTGACCCAGTTAGGGTAGTTAAATGTCATTGAGTGGATTTTCCTACATGTTGTGTCAGATTCCACGACCTACTCTAGTTGGGAGTAACCAGTAGGATTCACATCCCTCCATTACTATATCATTATGACATCTGGATACCATTTAAACTAGCATGATTCTATGTGCAAAATCCCCGGAATTGTTGTTTCCCAAAAAAAGCACTAGTATCTCACCAAACAACAAACTCCAAATTCTGTAGGATGCAGAATTAAAGTGTTATTCAGCTATGAAAGAGCCCCTGTGGCCTTGAAGGGAAGGCAGCCATTTGTTGTTCTGTCTCAGACAGCAAACATGTTAGGCAATTCCTAGGCTTTTCTGGAAAGGGCTATGAAAGCTCTGGCCACCAGCATGTTGGAAATGGGTCTGCTGCCACTTAATTACTCGCCATTAAAATAGGAAGACTAGATATTGATTTAAAACTGGTTGGCTCATCTTTGCCAATAACAATGTTGTTTTGTAGAAGTGGGCAAATTGCCTTGTCATATAATATAGGCAATCTACTGTCCCCTAAGGGGAACTGTTACACAAACCTAAAGATGCCATAATGTTTGAATATTGGGGTATACATCTAACTCACCCACCACAACAGTTACAAAACTCAGCAGAGCCATGATTTCATGAAGAAATAGACCTTTGTGTGTGCATAGACACACTTTCCATGTAAGTATTTTGATTCTCTTCCAATTGTCCTGTGTGCAATTAACCCATATTTCTCATCTGTCACCAATCAAAATTATGAGTATGGATTCCATTTTTAAAACTCTTTTAAGTGAGCATTTTGAAATAGATTTTCCTTTTTACATCTGTGCAAGTTACAACAGCCACAAGAAAAGGCAAGCAACTTGTGATGTAATGATGTGGAAAATGAGAAAATAAAACAAACTGTACTGGCAAGCCCAACTGGATACATGTATAGTATACAATGTGAAAAGGGAAGAAGAAGTAGACAAAAAATGCCCAGAAGAAAAAAGAGAGAGAGCAAGAAGAGAGAGACAGAGAGACAGAGAGAAGAGGGGGGGATCAGAAAAAGAAGAGGAAAGAATACATGAGAAATAAAAGCCAAAGGATTATTCATAATCGTCTGGCCATCATTATTTAAGGCATGAAGACTGTTTTCTTTCACTTACCTTACATAAGAATTAAACCACTGATCTGTTTAAGGGTAATAAGATTAATGTTTCATGGAAATATGACCCAATTCATTTTTGTACAAAACATGACATACACAGCTGTCAAGCTGTCAAAACACACGCCGTCCCTTTTAAATTATAAAAAGCTCCAAAGTGGCTGATTGAACTGATGAAGAGCTGTTTTTTCTGTGCTCTGCAACATGGGTGGGGGACTCTGGATCCATAGGCAAGTCCACTCTTCATGGCTCCCGTCTGCTTTTCTCAAGTTCCCAAATGTCACACCCCCTTCTCCATTACATTGTTGTTAAGTAATTTCTTGGCTTCCTATGCCCGCCACAAAAAAAGTTTGAGACCACCCCTAAGGCTTGATTACTTACAGTAAGTTTTAAGCTAAAATATTCTGAATTGTAGCCCTCCCCCTTTGGTTTTTCCAATACAGAATTTTCTGAAACTGAATTAAGCCTTCAGATTGAGTGGGTCTCCCCCTGTTCTACTAGAAATTAGTACCACCATTTACTATCTACAAACCAAACCTGCAAAAATTCAGGGAGTAAAATGGGCTCTTCCTATCCTCGAGGTTTGGTTCCAGGACCCCCATAGATACCAAAGTCTATGGATGCTCAAGTGCCATTATGCCAAAAGATCCCCTCAGCATTGTGTTTTTTTTGTGATTTGCGCAAATATATTTGTTTGAAACTCCTATTTCTGCACAAAAACTAGTGTATTTTGTCTTAATTTCTACAGAGAGAATCGAGAGAGGTTGGCAGGCTGATTTCTTACAAAAACACTCAGGCTACCTTTACTCATTAAGACAATAAGGCAATGTTATTTCATCTTCCAGACTACAATTTATAAAAAATCACCAAAACCCTCATGAAAGGTGCACGTTTTCTCCAACAACACACAAAAAGCCCATCATCTTGCAGCACTTGCACAAGGAGTAGATTTTGAAATTAACCTATTACCATATGAGGATTTACATCCTAACAGTTTTACAGGGGTGTGTTCTGCAATCCTCTGAATAGACAGGACTGCATACTTGTAGGATGGTTAGCCATATCAATCTACCAGATTTAACCCCAGGAAAGTGTGTTAAAAACGCAGCCTAAATATATTCCAAACAGGGAGGATATTCGAATCACAGTCTCACTAGACACCAGCAGGCCATGCGTCTGTCAGTTTCTGCTGGATATTAGCAGAATGATGGACTACAGCAGAGTTCCCACCTAATTAGATTTGTTTATGAAACCCTTTAATAAAGTACAGAGAGTATATTTTCATTCCCACTAGATTCCAGCTCTCCTTTGAAAGGGCAAATTACCACACATTTAATATCCTATTACTTATGTAATGCCTGCAGATTGCATTCTCTGCTCTGCTGTTTATCATTTGGAATTTTTAGCTTGTGCATCAACTTCAGATCTATCTTACACACACCCATGCTCTTTAGAGAGCAGATACATTTCATGGATATAAAAATAGTAAATGAATCCCAAGCTTCCTTTTACACTTTTCTACAGGTTCTTGGTGTTGTTCTTTTTTGTACCATGTGAAAGAGATGAGAGCTATTACTTTTTACTGCTCCCTATTTGGCACTGTGCCATTTCCTGATCCCTCAGAAATTCTCTTATCTCTGCTTTATGCTTGCGGAGCGTTTTATGTTTGTGGATATCTTTAAATCACAGAGTTTTACTCTATATGTTTTTTCCCAATAATATTAATTTTGTCCACTTGTTATCATATAATGTTCCTTTCTGCCAAGTCAGAACCTTGGCCCATAAGTTCATTACTGTCGACTCTATACTGAGTGGCAGCAGCTCACCAGGGTTTCAGACAAGGTCCTTCTCAGTCCTGGAAATACCAGGAACTGAAACTGGGCTGCATCCACATGTAGTCTGATGTCACTTTAACTGGCATGGCTCAGTGCTATGGAAGCCTGTTAATTATATTTTTGTCGGATATTGGCCTTCTCTGTCAGAGATCTGGTGCTACAACAAAACTACAGTTCAAAATTCCATTGCATTCAGACGTGGCAGATAAAGTGGTGTCAACTGGATTATTCTGCAATGCAGATTCAACCTGGGATCTTCCACATTCGAAACATGGGCTGTGGCACTCAACTACCGTTCACCCCCCCCCCAGTAATCTTTAGAGCATGTACCCTCAATGTCCCCCTCATCAAAAATGTTTTTATTAATCCTTTTGTTGTTGTTTTGAACCTTCCAGGATGTGGTTTTGCATGGGAATGTGATGCAGGAACTCCAAAACCCTTAATCACCCCAAAACTTCAGCTGGGTCTCCGGCAGCAGCGGGGAAGCCCAGGCCGAAGTGCCAAGAGCGGCACTGCCTCCTAGGCCTCCCCGCAGCTGTCCGAGGCCCAGACCGAGTGGTCAGCGCTCCTCTTGGCACTTTGGCCTGGGTCTCGGCAGCTGCGGGGAAGCCCAGGCCGAAGCACCGAGAGCGGCACTGCCTCTAGGCTCCCGCAGCTATCAGAAGCCCAGCGCCGCGAGTGGTCAGCGCTCCGCTTGGCACTTTGGCCTGGGTCTCCGGCAGCTGCGGGAAGCCAGGCCGAAGCACACAAGAGCGGCGCAGCCTCCTAGGCCTCCCGCCAGCTGTAGAGGCCCAGGCCAAGGGAGAGAAAGCCTAGTGGGCAGGCCTGCTTGGCGCTTTAGCTGGGTCTCGGCAAGCATGCAGGGTTGTGCAGCGCTGCCTCCTCCAGTCCGGGGAGGCCTGGCTGGAAATTTGGGATTGCAGGAGGCGGCACTGGCTGCCCTCGCAGCCTCGGCCCCAGCGAGGCCAACTAGGCCCTCCGGCCTGAACTTCAAGAGGCCGAGTCTCCATGCTATCATGCTGAGTGCCACCTTCCTCCATTCTTGGGAGGAGAAGGGGAGGGAGGAGAAGGAGCTGGGCCGGGAGGAAGCTTTCTGCCTTGCTCCAGGGCCACTTACAAAATGTGGCCTGGAGCAAGGCAGAAATCCGGGACTGAAGCTTCAAAACTGCCTGTCCGGGACAGGATCATTTTTTACGCTCCATTCTGGGATTGTCCTGCTCAAATCCGGGATATGGCAAGCCTAAATGGAAGTGACTCTTCACCCAATTCAATCTTGCTAGAATTACTTTTTTTTAATAATATTTAATACATTTTAAATCTTAACATACAAAATTAAAAACTGAACACCAAAATATCTAAACTACTAAAAAACAAATAAGCCTAGCTATCTAATAATAATAAATCTAATTCCCCTCTCTGCCCCCCTTTAAAATAGTTCAACTAAACATTTACATAAAATAAATCAAACTAAACTGAACAAACCAAACAAAATGTAACAACCAAACTAAATTTTACATCCCACCCTTCCACCTGAGGAAATTATAGTAAATTTAAAGCCCTAAATGACTTGGATCCAACTTATCTTCGGGAGCGCTTCCTCCCGTATAATCCACACCATGCACTCAGGTCCTCCAGGAGGAACTTGCTACAACCTATAAAAACTAGATTGTCTGCAACCTCCCAGAGGACCTTTTCAGCAATTGCTCCCAGGTTGTGGAATGGCCTGCCGGAAGAGATCCATCACATCACCACCTTAAATAGCTTTTAAAAAGCTGTTAAGATGGATCTCTTCCAGCAGGCCATCCCTGAATAGATACACAGGCACCAAAAAGCCTAATTTGTTTACCCAATTTCCACTGTAGCCATGGTTTATTTGTTTTGTTTATTATTTTAAGCTATGTTTTAAACTGTAAGCCGTTTAATTCCATTTTAGTGGGGGTGGGATTGTGGGATATAGGAATGTATGTTTTGATCTTGTAAGCCGCCTCAATTGTGTTTATTATGTTTATTTCTTTAATATTTTAAGATATGTTTTAAACTATTTACTGTTTAATTGTATTTTGGAAGGGGGATTCTGGGATGAGATTGTATTGTTTTATTCCAAATTCCAAATCCTTTACTGATGATGATGATGATGATGATGATGATGATGATGATGATGATGTTTCTGCAATATGATGGGTAACAACAAATTTAAAACAGAGCAAATTAAAAGCAATGCAAAAATATTTAAAAAGTAGAAATATAAATTTTAAAAAATAATTAACCATTTATAAAGTTTAAAACATTACATATTAAAATATTAAAATGTATTAAAAGCTATATACAAACTTTGACATCTGAACTGCACAACATTTAAAAGCCCAACCCTCCTCAGTTTGAAAAAAACTGATGGCAGAAAAATGATTTTACCTGCCACAGAAGGAGAACAGGGATGGGGCCATGCTGGCCTCTCTAGGGAGGGAGTTCCAGAGTCTGGGAGCAGGCGCCAAGAAGACCCTCTCCCTTGGTCCCATGGAATGATCCTTAGAAGGTGGTGGAACAGAGAGAAGGGCCTCTTCAGACTATTTTGGCACTCTTATGGGATCATAAAGGGTGATATGGTCCTTCAGATAACCTGGACCCACCCCATATAGGACTTTACACTTTGAACTGTGTCAAGAAACACACTGGCAGCCAATGGAGCTGTTACAATATGTGAGTTATGTGTTCCCTGTAGCCAGCTCCAGTTAACAACTTGACTGCAACTCTTTGAGCAAACTAATGCTTCTGAGTACTTTTCAGTGGCGGCCCATATAGAGTACATTATAGTAATCCAAACAAGATTTAACCAAGTCAGTGTACCAATGCACATTAACTTTGTTGGGATCCAGTCTATTTTAGTTGCATTGTAGGTTAACTTTGTTGGGATCTGATCTATTTTCTTTACGCTCCTGAATATTTACTAAGACAAGTATTATGGAACACAAAACTGCACAATAATTAAAAAGAAAGAAAGATGGCAATTAACATGCAAAGTGATATCAGTCTAGGAGGCCTGAGGTTTCCGACAACCCTGATAATGATGCTTTATTGACATATATCAGTGAATGTGATATAATTACACAGCAGGATCCATGGAAAGAAATAACACTTATTTGCAAAAGAAGACCTCTCTGTCATTTGTCTTGTTTTGTTAGCATATGTATAATTGCAGTGCAAAAAAGCATCCATGCTGTCAAACAGCCTGGTGCCTGATATCTGGATTTATAATTTTAATAATAAAATTAAAAAATCATGCTTTGATTCTTGGGTTGTGGATTATTATTGACCTTTTATATTTAAGTTGTTATGAAAACCCTTTTGTGAAGGAAGCTTGAATTTGGCAACTCAGACATGGAGTCACCTTTTTTTCCCTCCCGAAGCTCTGTTTCTGTAACCTAAACTATCTGTGCACTTTCATAGCAAATAGTTTTTCACCATCTGTCCTTAAATCTGTTGAGGTGGATTCTCATGAGCGTCTACTGAATGCAGTTTGAAACCATGGGGATTTTTTTCCCCACTAATTTGTCAGAGGCATGTTATGAGCATCTTCATACAAGGTCACCTGATTTCTCCATATGCCTAGTACTGTCTACTCTGATAAGCAAAGGTTCTCCAGGTGTCCTCAGCACCTACTACTTGAGACTTTTTAAAGCTGGTGATGGAAAGGTTTAAACACAGGACCTTCAGCGTTTGGAAATAAACTCTGAGCCCTGGATTCATCACTCCCTCTTATTGTTCATTATTTCTTAAGAAACCAAGAAGTATGTAGACCTCTGTTCAGGAAAGAGGGTCAAATATTAGCTTCTGGGCTCAGTACAAGGTGTTGGTTATTACCTATAAAGCCCTACATGGCCTGGGTCCAGACTACTTGAGGGAACACCTCCCCCCATACAATCCTTTCCGCACACTCAGGTCCTCTGGGAAGAACCTACTACAGCCGAAGAAAACCAAGCTGGTGGCAACTTCCCAGAGGACCTTTTCAGCTGCCACTCCAAAAATGTGGAACGACCTGCCGGAGGAGATCCGCCAAATTACATCTTTAGAGGCCTTTAAAAAGGCGATAAAGATGGATCTCTTCTGGTGAGCCTTCCCAGACTAACCTCCAAAATGAGAACCTGAACTGCTCACCTACCTACTGTCTCTCCCTGTCACCATTCCTGTAAACTCTTTTCCTAGGCTCCTAATTTTAACTGCATTCTCTATGCAACTGGATGTAATGTGTGATATTGTTACTGTTATTATATAGTATGATGTTTATTTGTATTTTAGCAGAAGGAGGGAGGGCTAGGGGATTGGGATTATGTTACTACTGTTTTTAAATTGTTATATTAGACTGTTGTTACCCGCCTAGATCCTGGAAAGGGAAAGGCAGGATATTATTATTATTATTATTATTATTATTATTATTATTATTATTATTATTATTTTATGTGCACATCACATATTTGAGAGAGATGGACAATCCCATTTCAGTCTTGAGGAATGGCAGAGACTACGCCAAATGAAATAACTCCAATTAAGTGGTAGATGACAGCAAGGAAAAGATCCCTCCCTCTGGCTTGACTAGAGGCCCAAAGCAGAAATGCTGAGGTTGCTGTTTTTGTTACAACTCAAGGTTAGTGAAATGTGATAGCATAAGTCAAAAATATAAGAAGCCAGCACTATGAGTGTTGCGCTATATTTGAGTGTTGCACTATGACTCTGGAGACCAGGGTTTGAAACCCTGCTTCACCATGGAAATCCATTGGGTGACCTTGGACAAGTTGTACTCTTAGCTTCAAAAGAAGGGAAATGCAAAGCCTTTCTGAACAAATCTTGCCAAAAAACATTATAGGTTTGTCTTAGGGTCATCATAAATCAATAATGACTTGAAGGCGCATAACAACAGAGTCGAACATACACTAGAAGAACTAGAGAAACATATATGTTTTTAAAAAGATATTTTAAGGGTATTATCCCCCCGTTCTTGTAGGGAATGTACCAGACATTGTCCAGACTGCTTGCACCAGTTTTCCATCATCCAAACAAGACAACATCAGAATGTTGGTGAATGAGTATCTGCTTAGTTTCACATATCTACTTAGTTATACATATGTGTGTTATGCATATGTAACTAACTAGCCAATGTAGAATATCAATGATTACATCACAAGATTTTATCTATCTGGATCCTCCACATGTCTTCAGGTCAGCGTGCCTTTCCTATAAGAAACCTCCTAGTGTTTCAAAGGTCATTGTGCTCTCTAAAATCAAACTTAGCTCTAGATAGCAAAATATGAAACCCCAGCTCAGGGGGATATAGGGTATGCTAAAATAATACAGTGTGTGAGATTGTGGAAGAGACCCTTTTTTGCTGTGATGTCTAGATCCAGCCCCTTGGATGCTGGATTAGGACTCATGCTGACTTCTTTCCAGCTTCAGATTTAAATATGGTATTTTATCAAAGGTTTTATGTTTAAAAGTTTCACTCTAGTTCCTTGCTGTTGTTGTGTGCCTTCAAGAGATCTCCAGTTTATGGTCACCATAAGGGGTTTTCTTGACAAGATTTGTTCAGAGGGGATTTGCCCTTGCCTTCATCTGAGGTTGAGAGAGTGTGACTTGCCCAAAGTCACCCAGTAGGTTTCCATAACTGAGTATGGATTCAAACTCTAGTCTTCCAGTATCCAAGACTCAAACCACAACACCGCGGTGGCTCTCGAATCAATACAGATCTGTTTTAAACAGTTTTATTTTCATTCGTTAAATGCTTTTAGACTGTTTAAATTATTTCATTTTGTTATATATCATTTCAAAACGATTTTACACGAAGAGTGTCCTGAGAACTTATGATATAGGGCGGGCTATAAATATTTTAATGAAATAAGTAAAATAAATAATTCATTTGGGATGAATCAGAGCTTAACAAAGTTAACTTTGGACTACAGCTCCCAGATCACTCCAACTAACATGGGAGCTGTTGTCCTATATAGTGAAATTTCAAGTATACTGCCAACAGTATAAAATATCTACTTTCTACACCAAAGGACACCATTTCAATCCCTGGCAACTTAAATTCAAAAAGAACAAGGCAACAGGTCATAGGAAAGACCTCAGCCTGAGAATATAGGGAGGTATTTCCTGTCAGAACTGACAATACAGTTGATGTAGCTACACTGTACAGATAATGCATTTTGACACCACTTTAAGTGCTGCAGTTCAGTCCTATGTAATCCTAGACTTTGTAGTTTTACAAGGTCATTAGCCTTTTCTGTAGGATAGACCCATATAAGTTAAAGTAGTATCAGACTGAATTATTTCTACAGTGTGGATGCACTGTAGGCAGATGGACAATAGTCTGACCTGCTATAAGGCACCTTCTGATGTGACATTTTCCAAGTGGCAAGAATGGCTGCATCCACACTGCAGAAATAATCCAGTTTAACACCACTGTAATTGTCATGTCTCAATGCTATGGAATTCTGGGAATGGTAGAGCTCCACTCTGGTGCCACAACAAACTACTATTCGCAGAATTCCATAACATTTAGTCACATCAGTTAAAGTGGTGTCAAACTGGATTATTTCTGCAGTACAAAAATCTGAAATGTAATTATAAACCAAGAACTGTGAGTCTTTCCTGTTCAATCAGCTAAACATTTGAATTAGAAAACACTAGAGGGCAGCAAAGAGGTGGTTGCGTATTACTGCTCTCTCAAGAGCTCTGTACAACTATTACCTAATGTTTCAGCAGAGCATGCCAGAACATGACAAAACATCAGACCCTTCACTTGGGGAAGAGGGACAAAATGTGCTTGCAGATCTTTGACTAAAGCTTCCAATAGTCTGCATCCAAAGAGCAGCACAGTCCCTCCTTTCCAAGTTGAATTCCCATGGCTGTTTCTTAAGACATCATTTCTGAGTATGAGTGTAAGTTCCTGCAAGAAAACAGAAAACACAAAGTCAAGAGAGCGAGCTCATCATTAAGTCATCTGCAATCATTGTTTTGGAGAATATGTGATTTCTCCAGCAGAATTGTTTTCAAAACATTATCAAGAGATAGGAAGAGAGAGAAAGTGAAATAATGAGTCAGTAACTGGGGTGGCATTAGGCAAAGAGAGATTGGTGGGGAGGAGGTTAGGTATTCTGCTCTTTTAATTTTTTTTTTTTTTTAATGGCATGATCCGTTGGCCCTTCCCCAGCCCAAACCGTCCTTCAGGTTTGCTCCTGTGCTCAGGCCAGGCTTGATAAAGCCAAGGACTGTCTTGCTTTGTTATTGCAAGTGACAAGAGAACTTCATTGAACCAAAGCTATTATTAACTCCCATCTGTTGGGAAGAGGTTGCAGCTGTTTGGAAGAGTTTCACTTCTTGCAAGCTCTGCAGATCTGCTCAGAATTCTAATGCTTGTTTACTACCCCTAAATGTGCTTTCTGAAAGAGCATGGCACCTCTACACAAATAGTTTGTGTACAACAAGGCCCCCATTACCCCTTTCTATGACTGTCCTGACCTATCCACAGGTAAAGCTCATGAATATGGCACCTGCTCTGTACAGGATTTCAGACTTCAGACTTTGGTCCAAAACACACTGCAGAAATAATCCAGTTTGAGACTGTTTTAACTGCCCTGGCTCAATGCTAGGGAAACCTGGGAAATGTAGTTTATTGTGGCACCAGAATTCTGTCTCACAAAACTACAGTTCCCAAAATTCCCTAGCATTGAGCCAAGGCAGTTAAAACAGTCTCAAACTGGATTATTACTGCAGTATGTTTTTGACCTTTGTTTTTACATATCCTACCATATTCAAGAAATGTGTGTGTGTGGGGGGGGAGCAATCACATCTTTGCAAGACAAATTCATCATGCAACCATATTAAGACTCTCTCTACATTTAGGGTTGCCATAATGGAGGACCTCCGAACCGGGACAAATGTAGGACCAGGTTTGAAAATGTAGGACTTTTTTTTTTTAATTTCCTGGCTAGGAAATTTAAAAAAAAAGGCCTACATTTTCAAACCCTGTCCTCCTCCTCCTCCTCCCGGCTTCGGAGGACGCCTAGGCCAGCTCCCAAGCCGGGAGGAGGAACGGGGGCCGCTTGGAATCGCGGCGATTGCCGCGGTGCCAAGCAGCCTCCCCCTCCTCCCGGCCTGGGAGGAAGCCTAGGCCGGCTCTCAGGCCAGGAAGGGCGCGGGGAAGCTTGGCATCGCGGCGATCGCCACGGTGCCGGGCTTCCTCCCCCTCCCCCCCCCACCCCTCCTCCCGGCCTGAGAGGGGAGGCTAGGCCGGCTTCTCAGGCCGGGAAAGGGCGCGGGGAAGCTTGGCAATCGGGCGCGATCGCCCGGTGCCGGGCTTCCTCCCCCTCCTCCCGGCCTGAGGGGAGCTAGGCCGGCCTCCCAGGTCGGGAAAGAGGCAGGGCTGTTGCCTCATCCCGGCGATCCGCGCCGGTGGGAAGCGGCCCTCCCCCTCCCTCCCGGCCTGAGGAGAAGCCTCGGCCGGCTCCCAGGCCGGGAAGGAGGCGGGGCCGCCCCTCATCTCGCGGCGATGCCGCGGTGGGAAGCGGCCTCCTCCTCCTCCCTGGCCTCGCGGAGGCCTTGGAGGCCCCCGCGGCCGGAACTCTGAGCCGCGGAGGCGCCTCAAAGGCCTCGCTGGGACCCGGGAGGGAGCGTCTCCGTGCTGGAGCTCCAACCGCGGAGAGCCTTCCCAGGCCTCAGCAAGGCCTTGGAGCCGCCGGCGGGGCCCGCGGGTGGGCGGGGCCGTCCCGGTTTGGGCGCCAAACCGGACCGGGACCGGGACGGCAACCGCCCAAACGGGACTGTCCCGCGGGGGGCGAGATATGGCAACCCATCTACATTGCAGTGGTTATATGTTTTGAAACATGAATGCTTCTTCTTCCCATAATTTGCAGTTTTCCAATGGCTTCCTTTATGAAATTGCTCCCTTTCCCCCTTTATTATATATTGGCCCTGTTGTTTGGGGAAAAGTGACACACCACACACACCACGAGATGTGGAATGGGATGCAGTCACACGCTGCTGCTGAAATAAGTTAACAGATAAAATGAACAATTGCTGACATTAATCAGAGTAAATGGATGCAATAGCAGTAATGAATAACAGGAAAGACTGTCGAAATCGTAAAGAAGAAAGGCTAACACAGTGACAAACACAGAAAAAGCACAAAGTACACAGAGAAAGTACACAAAGGGCCTAAATACCTAAAGGAACCAAATCTCATCTGAACCGGCGCAAGCAGATCTGCTCTGGTTAGTGCTTGGATGGGAACCACCAGTGCTTCTGGTGCTAGAGGTTATATTTCAGAGAAAGGACTGGCAAACAACACCTCTGAGTAAATCCTTGTCTAAGAAAACCCTATGAAATTCATGAGGTTCCCATAAATCGACAGGTGACTTGAAGGCACACACACACATACTACAAATCACCAACAAAGATCTGTCATCCAGCAAAGAGCTATTCTTTCTTTTAGCTTGCTGGTTTCTGGGTTTCCTAATTCGTACTGGATTGGAGCCCAATTGCACCTGTCTCCCCTCCCCCCCTCCCCCAGCATTGTTTAAAAAATATGTCCAAATCTCAAAACCAGCCTGTAAGAAAATCCACCTTTTCAACCATTTAGAAAGCTATCATTATTTCCCAGAGAGGGAAAATATATAAGAAGAAGGCCTGAATAGTCAAAATTCAAATGAAAACCAAAATGCCAAGGGATACACAGAACATAAGAATCTTCTTTATTGCTGTAATTACACTCTCAATATAGTGGGCAGATAAGGAGGGGAGAGAGGCAAAAAAAGTGAAAAATCTTTTGTAAAGAGTTGCTGATAACAGTGACAGGACTGAGGACTTGTTAAAACTCTGAAGAGAACACACAGGCCAAGGGCGCAATGCCAATATAAAGAAAGCATCAAACAGTACTGTAATTTTTGTGGAAATATAAGTATAACACATTATAAAGTTTAAAGTAACAAAGATGTAATGTATTGTAAAGAATATTTTTAATACATGCACACAATACAGAGCACTCCAGACAGATGAATCCATGTGCCCATCCAATTAATTATTATTGACACAGAGAGTTTTTTTTTTGTTACCCACTTTATGATAAATTGGATATAGAGCAACACTGAAACAACTAAAGCGAAGCTATGTGTCATCTTTAGGAATTAAATCATGCCATTCAAAAAACTGCACGACCAACGTGTAGGAGATGGTAAAAGACATAGGTCAGAATACCATCTGAGCATTCTGCCTAACCATGGCTCTCCCCTTTTGTGGGCTTGTATAAGGAAATATCCAGTACCACCTACTGGTGTAAGCAGTTTGCCATTCACTGGGAGTAGCAAAAAAGATTGCTTAGAGAACCAGACCAGTGCATGGCACAGCTTTATCCAGAACAGCCAATGGAATGGTTCTGGACAGACAGTTATTTTTCAGCAGCATGGCATCATCACTGCATATCTATGCCTGCAGAGCCTTTCCACTACCAAGACTGAAGAGACTCTCAGTCAAAATGTGACCATGGAAATGAAAATGATCCAATCCTAGGGATAAAGTTACAACCATCTGCCTGGGAGCAAATCAAATGCCAGGGCCACCAGAGCCAATCCTGCCATTAAATTAATGAAGTAGACACCATAGACTTGAAATGTCATAAAAGCTCCTTATGTGGTCCCCTTTACTATTCTTGTATATTTATTGCCAGTGATTTAAGAGTCATCTGCAGAATATTCTGCTTCATATGACAAAATAAGTTGGTTGTAGGCCATAATGTAGACTCGAGTTGATTGATTCAGACTCAAGTCGGACTCAGGTTGCTTCAGTGACTCAACTTTGACTTGACTTGGCAATAAATTACTCACTGACTCAACTCGACTTGTGACTTGTATATTTTTATCAACTGTCTTGTTGGTATCATTCACTTCAAGCAGCAGGCAAGACCTGACCCCAAAACGTGGGGCATGTTTCTCAGAGGGGAACAGAAAATACATTAGGCAAATGGCTTGAGGCAGAAGACTCTTCTAAAGCTTTTGAAAAGGTTTAGAAGGCTTCTTCCATGTGAAGCAAAGAGAAGCTGCCAAGCAGATGCCACCCATTGCTAATTTTGATTTTCAAATCAGGTATCTTGTAGAAATCATTGTACAAGAATAAGTAATACAACGAACTTTTAAGCCTTCTCTTCAAATACAAAAGAAATGTTTAAACACACATATCATTTTGAATAATTCCAGCCTTCAGTTCAGTTCGAACCTTTCAGACTTGTGTCAGCAAAGATTTCTATTAAAACATATATATTATTGTAAAGAACTCAGGTTGCCAGCTGAGACAAATAAACGATTTCCCCCCCTCAATCAACAATTTCCCTATATTTCAAAAATAAAAATACACATAAAAAGGATAAATTTAAAAAAACAGAATGTAGAAAATTTTCACAAAAATTTATAATTAAGTATAATCCATAGCACTGCTGCGGTATTTCTCTTAAAATAAAATGTATTATTTGTCAGTTGCAACTTTTTACTAGGGTGAAAAAACCCCAACCAACTGTGCCCTTCAAAGGTCAGTCTGTACTCTAAGCAAAACTGAGACATGGGCAGTTACGGGCCAATTTATCCCTCTTTATGTTGATTATATGCTCAAATGGGAAGCTGAGAACAGCTCCAGGGGTTATATCAGGGAATGTACACGATGTCAATGGGCTCTCTTGCTGGGGCTGCAGAACCAAGTCATAAAAGAGTTACACGTAAGAAAAGCAGATGTGAGTCAATTCTGTAAATATTCATTTGATGGCTCAGATATCCGTTTAGATGTGTTGTTCTCCCAAGGAGCCCATTGTATGTGGGTCTGCTACAAGCCTCTGCCAGAAATATTCTCCAGTGTACAATAACTATATTGTGATCCATTTGATATAGTACAGAGTTTCTTACAGATCTTCCTTTTAGTTGTGATTTGTTCTTTTTGCTCCTCCTCATGTCCTTCTTTCCTACCTTAAAACCCTTCAAACAGCCCCGTTGTGATATAAAGGTTCTGGCTGTTCTTTTTGTATGCGACACAATAGTTCTGTGCAACCCCAAGTGCTGTATGTGTACATGGCTTATTCTGTAAATACCTCAGAAGAAATGGGGCAACTTTCAGCACATGGACTAGCCACAAAGAAACACAGTGAGTAATACATAGTTCCAGTAGTAGCAATAGTATATCCCTTCAAATTGTCTATTCAGAGGTAGCTGTGTTGGTCATTGAGCAAAATACAAGATCTAAACAAATAGTGACACCTTTATTCCCTAGCCAAAATGCGCAAAATACATAATGCAAGCTTTTGAAGATTCACTGGCTTCTTTATCAGGCAAAGATGCTGAAAATCATGCAGGAGGGGGAAAAAGTGGTGGTGTTAGAGTTGCAGACCTACATTTTATCTCAGATGTTACTTCTGCTGTCAGTTAAGATGCTCTGGAGGGACCTCAATACATGGATGTAAGCAGAGGCCACTCTGTTTCTTGACCAAGTGGGGAGAAGGACAAAGGGCATTAAAAGACAGGTAACAAAATTTCAGCTCCATTAGAAGCAGAAAAGTAACTTCCCCTGAGAGTCAAGCTTTCCCGTCAAGTTGCCTGTTGACTTACAGAAGCCACATAAATTTCTTAGGCAGGGAATACTCAGAGGTGGCTTGCACCTGCCTTCCTCTAAATATAGCCTACAGCACCTGGTTTTTCTTGGCACTCTCCATTCCAAATACTAACCATGCCTGACCCTACATATCTCTCCCATCACTACTAGCAGTTTTAAAATTCATCCATGCTTTCTTTTCAATTGAATTATCACTCTGCCCTGGGAAAAATCATAGGAGCTTATTGCTTGGGCAAATAAGCAGGTTTCCCTCTTCCAGCTTTACTTCTGGATCTGAGATGCTCCCGGATGTTATCGTACCTAAATCACCACCTGTCCAGCTAGGATGCTGCTGCCTGGATGCATCCCAGTTCAAAGCCTCGCTCAGCCAGCACTTTTCAAATTCTGGGAGTTTCCAACTTCAAAATTTGGCTGAGCGAGGCTTTGACCCAGGATGCATCTAGGCAGCGGCATCCCATGTAGCTGGGTGGCAACTGAGGTATGACAACATCCGGAGGTATCCCACATCCAGAATTGAAGCTGGAAGAGGGAAACCGGCTTATTTGCCCAAGCGATAAACTCCATAGATTAAGTAATAGGTGACTGGATGGGTTACACACAGGGGTCATAGGCAACAAATCTGTTTAACACCAATGGTTTATATTGTTTTGCTCAGGATTCAACCTGAACTAGGAAACATTTCACTTTGGATCAGGAAAAAAAAATGTCCAAAAGAGATTATAGTCTAAAATGTAACTTTTACCAACTCTGAATTAAACCGATCATCATATCTGGAATGATGGAATTCTACCACCAGTCTACTATCACTCATCTGAGTTCAGCGGCAATGATGGGGGTTTTCACCTTAGGCCTCGTTCACACTGGCGGCATTGCTCTGGAACGAACTGGTCAAATTCGGGGGGGGGCTCCCGAATCTCTCCGGAAGCAAGTGCTGACTGCCAATAGGGGCATTTTAACACAAATGCCCTCTTGGATAATTCGGGTTTAAGGTGAAGGTGCCTGGCTGTCAATCAAAGTTAGTTCCGCAATGGTCATAGGTGACATTTCCAGCACTGATAGGAGCATCAGAAGTGTGCTTTCCACCCCTCGTTTTTTTTTTTAAAGGACCAGGCACCACTTGTCAAATTTAAAAACTTCTGGTGTGTGTGTGTGTGTGTGTGTGTGTGTGTGTGTTGTGGGCATTTGGGTCAGTGTTGTAGGTTATGATCTGCCCTTGGCCCCGTTTTCAATGCCAAAATGCAAGCTAGTGCCATCTCTGTAGCCTGTATCCCACTCCCTTGGCACCCCAGAATGTCTCATACACTGGTAATAATAAAAATAATAACAATAAAATTAATTCCTCACCTCGGAATGCCAGAAAAGGATGCTTTTTTTTTTTTGCTTTCCCTAGGCTACCCCTGAATTCCTTAGAGACAGTAGCAAAAGCTGTATCAATTTGCCAATTTGCCTAATTGGAAAGAGAAGCATTACATTCGAATTGTAACATTCATTCGCATTGCAGCAGTCATTCCAAAGGAAAGAATATGCGCATAAACAGCCAAAAATAATTAAAAAATAAAATAAAATCCAAAGGAAAAAGGTCTCTGCCGAATATCAGAGGCTTCCCTTGCTGTAGTGCCCTGACCTGCCCTGAATTGACCCCGTCAGTCACCCCCTTTTTGCCTCCTGTCACCCTTTGCATCCAGATCCCCCTTTTTCTTTCGGCTCTTTCCCCCTCCCCTTGGATGAGGGGAGAGAATGCTCTGACCTCAGCCCACCCTCTGACCTTAATCCCTCCCTGAATTTGCCCCGATCATGATCAAGGGCAAATTCATATTTCGCGGAACCTGGGTCTTTTCAGAAAAGACGGATTTCAGCCCGATTCCCGATAACCCGCGGTAAAGGGCATTTCCTTGTGCAAGCCTCAACATGGATTGTGAAAGAATTGGACCCAATATGAACTTCACATGGAAGAATAGATTTCAAAACCGGTTTAAAAGGTAGTGTGAATGGCCCCTTAGTATTCAGTTTATGGCTTGATTCGGGAGCATATCTACACAGGCCTTTGAAATAGGTTCCCCCCCCCACCCTCACCATAACCTACCTTCACAACACAGGGCCAAAACTCCAGGTGTGGACTGATTTCATGAAGGAAGGCCAAATCCACACAAAATCTGCCCTTTCTCTGCCTAAATTGAGTTTTTAAAACTCACCTTTTGCTCCAGATTTTGCTCTGGAACACTCCATAGTGATGCCTGGTGGCTGTTTGCACATACATTGAAGATGACTCAGTGTTGATACAATCAGTCTGTCTCACAGCAGGCAGTTTGCAATGGCAAAGCTCTTTTTGATCACCCAGTTCCGTCATTTTCAACCTTGAGGAAAAGGAGTTGAAATAATGAAAAAGCTGGAGAGGTGAAATGCTGTGTGTGCACCTTTTCATTTGGCTGTGGCCATGCTTGGCAAATAAGAAAACAGAGTCCACATTAGTCATTTATATCCTTAATAGTTACCTTTCCATGCTAAGCCATGGCCAAAAGGCAATATATACATTACAACTTTAAAAAGGAAATCAGGTTTTAAAAAAAATGCACACACACGAGTTTGGCCACTTGACAGCTGTGGAAGTTTAAACAGCTTGGTGAAATGAGTCTTTGTTTTAGCAACAGAAGTGTTCTCCACTGTTCTGATTTGTTTTTAATGGAATCTGCTAAAAGATCTCATTTTATAATGTAAAGCTGTCAGGGAAACCAATATAAATGTTAACTACAGGAGGAAACCTGATTCGGTTCCCATGATTGAAGTTTAAAGCAAGGCTGCCCCTTGAGACATTTCTTTCTCTTATAATGACTAATTTTTATAAAAAGGCCATACTTACCTTAAATGAAAAGGAATTGTTAAAAGCTATAAGGAGAAAGATGGCCTTCATCTTACAAACCGAGAGACATTGCTCCCATATTATTGGGAGCTTAGGGTTTCTAGGGTTTGGATTTCTAGACTTGGGAGGCTGTGAGAAATGTGCCCTTCATGAATTCCAGGGCAAAATGACCCAAATAACATATCCCACACTATCCTGCATATAGAATTATAATTATCTTTTGGATTACTTCATTGAATTATACAATATAGTTTTCTGCTTCAAAAATATTTCCCAATTTGCAGTTAAAATGTGTAGAGCTTGGGTCCAGACTATTTGAAAGACCTTATCTTTCTTTATGATGCCATTAGAGCTCTACAGAGGCCCTTCACTCTATCCAACTCCCTTCTCATGCTCATTGGGTGGGAAGAAGGGAGAGGGCCTTCTCAGGCTGCATCTGCACTGCAGAAAAATGCAGTTTGACACCATTTTAACTGCTATGGCTCAATGGTATGGAATAATAATAATAATAATAATAATAACAACAATAATAATAATAGGATTTATTTATATCCCACCCAATCACTGGGAATCCAAGCAGTTTACAACAGAGGGGATAATAGACGGTTCCCTGCCCTCAGGCTTACAATCTAAAAGACACGACACAAAAGGAGAAGGGAATGGTGAGAGGAGAGGGAATCAGGTCCAGCAGTTCTTCTCTCCCTCTGAGGCCTGGACCAAGGCAGATGGACCGGAGGGAGGGCTTTTCTTCTTCCAGACAGGCCTGTTGGAGCTAGCCTGCCTCTCTCTCCCTCAAGATGGAATCTTGGGATTTGTAGTTGGTGGGGCACCAGAGCTCTCTGATAGAGAAAACTAAATAACTCACAAAACTACAAATGCCAGAATTCCATAGCACTGAGCCATGGTAGTTAAAGCCGTCTCAAACCACATGATTTCTACAGTGAAGATGCAGCCACAGTAGCTTCTCCCAGATTTTGGAACTCCTTCCCTAGGAAGGCCAGAATGGCTCCTTCCTTCCTATCCTACCAGTAAGTCAAAACATTCTTATACCATCAAGCTTTTGGAAACTGACTGGGGTGGGCTTTCAGTGGTATCCAGTGGTGTTCTTGATTTGTATATTTATTTTATTGTATCTGTTCCCCTATCTGTTGGAGTTCCTTAGGGTTCTGTTTTGGGTCCCCTCTTGTTCTCTCTATACACACTATCTCTTGGCAAACTTATCAGCTCTTTCAGCTTCTCTTATCATCTGTATGCTGATGATACCCAGTTGTATTTTTCCACCCTTGACCTTTCGCCAGGCCTTGAGCATCAAGTTTCATCTTGTCTGACAGCTGTCTCTCACTGGATGCTCCATCGGTGTTTGAAGCTCAACATGTCTAAGACGGAGCTTCTTGTCTTCCCTCCTAAGCCCACCCTTCAATATTCCTTTTATATCTCTGTCAACAACATCTCTGTTCAGCCAGTTCAGGAAGCCCACAGTCTTGGTTTCATTTTCGACTCCTCTCTGTCATTTATCCCTCAGATTCAGGCCACAGCCAAGGTCTGTAGATTTTTCCTCTATAATCTTTCCAAAATCCGTCCATACCTCTCTGCTTCTACTGCAAAGACTTTGGTCCATGCCCTAGTAGTCTCTCGACTCATCTACAGTGGTACCTCGGGATACGAAATACCCAGGTTACGAAATTTTCGGGATACGAAAAAATCCCATAGGGAATTATTGTTTCGGGTTACGAATGTTTTTTCGGGTTACGAAAAAACTTTTGGTGCTTTTTTCGGCTTTTTCGCACGGAATCGCGGCTTTTCCCCATTAGCGCCTATGGCAATTCGGCTTACGAAGGCTTTTCGGGTTACGAAAGCGGCCGCGTTACGAATTAATTTCGTAACCCGAGGCACCACTGTACTGCAATCTTCTCTTGGCAGGGCTTCCTCTCTCTCACCTCCACCCATTGATTTCTGTTCAGCACTCAGCTGCTCGTATTATCTCACTCGCTCACCGGTATGACCATGTCTCTCCTCTGTTGTCATCCCTTCACTGGCTCCCCTTTCCCTTCCATATTCAGTACAAGCTTCTCCTGCTCACCTTTAAAGCCCTCCATGGGCTGGCCCCTCCCTATCTCTCCGAACTACTTTCTCCCTACATCCTCACTCGTTCCCTCCATTCTGGTAGCCAAGGTCTCCTGTCCCAGCCCAGGATTTCCACTGCCCCGTCCCGGATTCGTCCCTTCTCACTTGCCGCCCCTCACTCCTGGAACCTCCTCCCCTTACAAGCACGACTCAACACATCTCTAACATCTCTAACCAGCTACAAAGCCGAGTTAAAGACCATATTGTTAAGGGAAGCGTTCCCAGGGAGTCTGTGATTGTGTCCTGGTTGTTCAGATGCTTGACTCAATAGTGAATATTGCTGTTTTGTTTTATATGATGTTTTTAATTTGTTGCTTTAACTTTTAGATTGTACGACATAGGCAGGCTTTTATATTCTTGATTTTACTTGGTTTTGTACAGCGCCGTGTAGATTTACGGCGCTTTATAAATAAAGCTAATAATAATAATAATACCCCACTCTTCAGCCAGAAAGGCTCTCAGAGTGGCTTACAGATAGTTAGACATTTCCCTGCCCTCAGGCTTATAGTCTAAAAAAAGACTATATACATATTTTAATGGACTGTAATGGTTCTAATTTTATAGATTGTTTAACTGGTTTAGAATAGATTTTATATTAGTGTTTTTAATGACGTTTTTGTATAGTTTTTAATCTGTATTGTTCTTAATAATCATAGAATCATAGAATCGTAGAGTTGGAAGAGACCACTAGGGCCATCCAGTCCAACCCCCTGCCATGCAGGAAATCCAAATCAAAGCATCCCTGACAGATGGCCATCCAGCCTCTGTTTAAAGACCTCCAAGGAAGGAGACTCTATCACCCTCCGAGGGAGTGCATTCCTCCACTGTCGAACAGCCCTTACTGTCAGGAAGTTCCTCCTAATGTTCAGGTGGAATTTCTTTTCCTGTAGCTTGCATCCATTGTTCCGGGTCCTGTTCTCTGGAGCAGCAGAAAACAAGCTTGCTCCCTCTTCAACATAACATCCTTTCAAATATTTAAACAGGGCTATCATATCACCTCTTAACCTTCTTTTCTCCAGGCTAAACATCCCCAGCTCCCTAAGTCGTTCCTCATAGGGCATGGTTTCCAGACCCTTCACCATTTTTGTCGCCCTCCTTTGGACACGCTCCAGTTTCTCAATGTCCTTTTTGATTGTGGTGCCCAGAACTGGACACAATATTCCAGGTGGGGCCTGACCAAAGCAGAATACAGTGGCACTATTACTTCTCTTGATCTAGACACTATACTTTTATTGATGCAGCCTAAAATTGCATTGGCCTTTTTAGCTGCCACATCACACTGTTCACTCATGTTCAACTTGTGGTCTACTTGGACTCCTAGATCCCTTTCACACGTAGTTTCATTCAGCCAGGTGTCCCCCATCCTATATCTGTGCATTTTATTTTTCCGCCCTAAGTGCAGTACCTTACATTTCTCCGTTTGTTGAATTTCATTTTGTTAGCTTTGGTTCAGCTTTCTAGTCTATTCAGGTCATTTTGGATCTTGATCCTGTCCTCTGGGTTATTAGCTATTCCTCCTAATTTGGTGTCATCTGCAAATTTGATAAGTATGCTCCCAATTCTGTCATCCAGGTCATTGATAATAAATTGTAAGCTTCCTTGAGTCCACTTGTTGGGAAAAGGACAGGATGTAATGAATGGATGAAATACATATATTACATTTGCTGCGGTATGACATTCATTTGTAAATGTGACCATTTAATTTGTAAATGCATATTTTCTGATAAACTATGTTAAAAAATAAACATAGCAATATTTTATATGAGCGTTCAGGTTTCTAAACATGTAGAAGAGGAAAAGAAGGGACTTAACACTGATCACATCTGAGACTGATTTGGACCAAAACTGAACTGATCTGTCCCTCCTTAGAAGATGGGCAGATCAGATCATGCTTTGCTCAGGTAGGTTTGCTAATTACCATGACATCCTTAGGAAAGCTTGAAATACACTATTGCTAAGGATTTAGAATAGAGAGGAATCACTTAACAAAAGCAAAATAAAACTGTTCTAGACCAACATTCATTACCAATAGTGACCAGCCAGATACTTGTGGAATACTCACAAATAGGACAGGAAGGCAAACACCTGCTAAGGAAACTTACTGGTGCTTTAAGAGTAATTTCAGTGGCAATTCCAAATAAGAGAAAAACACTTAGCTTCAGTAAAGGTCATTTATTCTCTGATAAGGGGCATTCAATACAAACACACACACACACACACACAAACCTCAAACTGGTAAAGTAGACCATCAGGGCTAGACCTATCATAAGGTAGAGTTGAGTAACCACCTTCACCAGTTGGTACAGACGTTAGGGGAAAATTCAGGGGGTGTGCTCTGGGGCAGCAGTGCAATACTGTAGGACATACCTATGGATTTTCCAGAACTTTCTCTGCACCCCAGGCTCCCTTACTGATCTCACATCTGATGGATGATTCTGTTTGTTGAAGATTTTGATACCATTTGGGTTAACTGCAAGAGAAATGGGCCCAGGACACCATATCATACTTCACCTCAAGCAGTAAAACCTTTTGGGCTGCTTGTGCTCATCATGAGGCATATGCCCCTGCAGGAGCTAAAATAAAAATAATGTGCAGTTCATTGCTCCTCTCAAGTATATAGTAAAAGAAAATGGAGGAGATGGCAGTAGAGGGGATTCTGGAGGGGTTCAGATTATTTTCCCTTCAGAAGGGAAAATGAAGTTTTTGACTGTATTATCCTTGATGTAAAAGAGAAAGCTAAATCATGTGATAGACTGAGGAAAGAAAGGGATTTAGCAACGTCCTAAACATGTGGGATATAAATGGAGCAGATACTGAAAGTGTGATGCAAGAGATGAATGAACGGAGTACAGATGTAAAGCTTTGGTTTCACCTTTTATTTCCTGGTCAGGAAGGCTCTCAATTAGTAAATAAGGTATTGATTTTTTGATGAATTAATTTTTTTCAGGAAGGAAAAAGAGACTAAGGGCATGTACAGACCGACACTTTGTGCTGGCCTGTGGGCAAGGTTAGGCAGTAGCATCTGCATGCTGTGTTCCCTAACCCTGCCCCCAGGGCGTCCTGATGGTGCACGCCCTTCCAGACAGCACATGGCATTGTGACGCCCCTCTGGTGCTGCATCCACATCATGCAGCACCGAAGGGGCGCCACAAAGCTGCACTTCCGCAGCTATGGGCCCTATAGAT
>NC_056523.1:251206122-251220235 GCF_019175285.1 Sceloporus undulatus
GCAGTACCTTACCTTCCCCACAACCACTCCTGTCCAACATCAAGTAGGGATGCCAGGTTCACAGCAGGCAAACGCAGATGCTAAATTCAGCAACTCAGCATCTTTGGAGCATAAGTTTATACACAGGTCTCAAGGGAGTTTATTTCTCAGATTCTGCTGAGTCAAGCTCTTAAGCTTCTTCTTGGCTGAGTTCTTTCACATTACCTCCATGCTGCAATTATCTCTCCTGGTGGCTCCTCACTGTCTCTGAAGGACTATCCACACTGCAGAATTAAAGTAGTTTGACACCATTTTAACTGCCACAATTCTCTCCTATCCCAGCCATATATATATATATATATATATATATATATATATATATATATATATATAGGCCTGAACTTTACTGGTTGTGCCATCTAGAGTGGAACCATTGATTCAAGGAGGCTGAAATACATTCAGCTGTTAATTCAATGTGTCTAGTAATAGGATTCTGGCTATAAATGTAGGGCTCTTTCTGAGTATAAACATTCCTTAGCAAACCAACAGAATTTCATTATGAAGGGAATATAAAAATAAGAGGAGAATTATACATGGGGCTTTTTAAACAAAACAAAACAAAAAATTCATGAACTGGAGGATGGCTGGGAGATGTGTCACAAGTTCTTTGGATGACAAGTCATGAAGAGAAAAGAATTTATAGTCCATTGCATGCCAACATAAAGTTACTCTCTGTGCACCACAAGGACTCTATAATGCCCATGTAATTATATATAGAATCTGGGGAAAATTCAGAGCCTTAATGTGGTAATTGGAATAAAACATACTGCTTTGAGCAATCTGTAACAATTATTGGGGTACTGTAGATGTAAGTGAAGGAGAAACAAATTTCTTGTAAAACTTGAGGTTAAATGTTCCTTCAGCCTCTCCTTTTTCTGCACTTAGCAGTTGACTCACAGTGGAATCAATAGAAATCAGTGTGATCCAAAGGTCAGAAATACAATATGTACACATGCAGCAAAAAGTAATCCAGTACAATTTCTGAATGCTGGCCATGCACTTCTAGTTTTGCCCATGTAGGCACACAGTATTGCAACCGGTCTACAAAAGGCTCCTCTCATGCTTTAAGCTTAAAATGGAAGATGGCAGGGGAACTAGTGAGGAGCTCACAGGTTAGTTGTTAATTGCTCACAATGCTCTCTCTTGTTATTGCCACCAGTTAGCACCCCTAAACCCACTCATGCTTCTTCAAGGAGACATTCAGCACCACAGGAGCTGGTGATAATTTGTTCTGTAATTTGCTGCTGTCTTTCCTGTCACCTGCTAAAAAGGACTAAGAGAAAGAGGGAGGGAGCGTGCTAAAAACATACAATGCCTTGTGGAAACCAGCAAAACGTAATGAACTCTCAGCTGGTGTGAAGGGCTGCAACTTGAAACTGCAGTTGGTATTTTTCATATTGGTTTTCATGCCTAAAAGAAGAATGAATTCAACCAAATCTCACACTGTGCTTAAATTGAAGCTACTTATTCAGCATCAGACAAACAATCTGTTATGTGCACCGAACTCTATTCAAGTTGATCATTTCTACTATCACCTCATTATGCTATAGGATCATCTCAAAAAATGAAAGTTTCGGGGATGTTTAGACCTCAAGAGAAGTAATCGGTTTGGCCTTCCCCATTCAGCACAAGTGTGCAGAGTTTGCCAGGGTGACTGGTGGGATTTGGGGAGTTTTAGTCCAGGAAAGTAATATTACTGGGCTCTGAAATGTGCAAGAGGGAAATTCAGGTTCAAAAATCTGACATGAGACATAACATGGATATAACAGTATGGCCAAAGGAGTGGAACCTATAGCTGCATCCTCATAGATAAAGCAGTGCTGTTCAAGCTCCAGAATGAATAAGGATGGAAAAAGTTACTTTCAGATATTAGATTACAACTCCATGAATTCCTCACACAACATGGGATTCTGAGCACTGTAGTCCAAAAAAAGTAATCTTTCCATACCTTGTATCAATGTAGTAAATCAATAGAAGTTAACTCTCCTATCCTACAAATCCTTACTCTCTTTAGGGGGGGGTGTGCGTCTTCTTTCCCAATTTTGATGGCTTAGAGACAGCCAATATCATACTCAGTCCTCACAGAACTGTTCAGTACAACTCAAGTTCAGGCTATCTGAGAGACCATTATGTTCAAGGGGACCAAATGTCCTCTTTTTCCAGGATATGCCTTTCATTTTAATCTTCTTCTTCTTCTTCTTCTTCTTCTTCTTATTATTATTATTATTATTGTTATTGTTATTGTTATTGTTATTATTATTAACCTTTATTTATGAAGCACTGTAAATTTACACAGCGCTGTACATACAATCTTTTTAGTTAGACGGTTCCCTGCCCTCGGGCTTACAATCTAAAAAGACATGACACAGAAGGAGAAGGGAGTGGTGGAGGGAAAGAGTAAGAGGTCCAGCAGTTCCTCTCTACCTCCAAGGCCTGGACCAAGGCAGATGGACTGGAGGGAGGGCTTGGGTTCTTAATGGATGGTTAATCATTTTCCAGGGAAAATACATACTCTCAAGTAGGATAATGCATATACAGTACATAGCGATACAGGAAATGGTTTGATAAACAGACAACAAAAGAACACCAAATAGTAAGCGACAATTATGCAATGCCTGGGAAGGCTACTCTGAACAGGATGGTTTTCAACTCCATTTTGAAGCTGGTTAAAGAAGTGATGGCTCTTGCTTGTGGGGGAAGAAGGTTCCAGGAGTGAGCGGCAGCAAGTGAAAAGGGGCGAATCCGGGATGGGGCAGAGGAAATCCTGGACTGAGACAGCAGTCCTTGACTACCAGAATGGAGGGCCCGAGTGGGAAGGTGAGGAGAAAGAAGGTTTGATAAGTAAGGAGGGGCCAGTCCATGGAGGGCTTTAAACGTCGACAGCAGGAGCTTGTACTGAATATGGAAAGGGAGGGGGAGCCAGTGAAGGGATGCCAACACAGGAGAGATGTGGTCAGAGCGGTGGGTGGAAGTGATAATGCGTGCAGCTGAATGCTGAACAGAGATTAAAGGACGGAGGTGAGAAAGAGGAAGCCCAGCCAGGAGGACATTACAGTAATTAAGTCGTGAGATCACTAGGGCATGGACCAGGATCTTGGCAGTAGAGGCAGAGAGATATGGTCGGATTTTGGCAATATTGTACAAGAAGAATCTACAAGCCTTGGCTGTGGTCTGGATCTGAGGGATACACGACAGAGAAGAGTCAAAGATAAAACCAAGACTGCAGGCTTGCTGGACTGGTTGAATAGAAATGTTGTTCACAGAGACAGAAAAGGAGTGTTGAATGGTGGACTTAGGAGGAAAGACAAGAAGCTCCGTCTTGGACATGTTGAGCTTCAAACGCCGATGGCGCATCCACTGCGAGACAGCTGTGAGGCAAGACGAGACTTGCTGTTCAAGCCTTGGAGAAAGGTCAGGGGTGGAAAGATACAGCTGGGTGTCATCGGCATACAGGTGGTAGGAAAAACCAAAAGAGCTGATGAGTTTTCCTAAGGACAGTGTGTAGAGAGAAAACAGAAGGGGACCCAGAACAAAGCCCTGGGGAACTCCAACAGATAAGGGAACAGGAGAAGAAGTCTGACCCCCTGCAACTACTGCAAAAGATCTGACCAGGAGGAATTTCAAAATGGCGTCCATTTTGAGCATGGCTAAGAAGCATGAATTAGCATTTATATGTGTGCTTTTGGCTTTTATTTTGTAATGTCTTACATTTTTCTTTGATGTCCTACATTTTGCGGTGCCTTGTCCTCCTTTGTGGTTATGGTCACCCTGGTTATCTCTCAGTGGATGCCTGTCTGGACACTGAGATCCACAGGAGAGGCCCTTCTCTTGGTCCTGCCACCTTCACAGATAAAGCTGTTGGGAGCACAAGAGAGGGCCTTCTCAGTGGCTGCCCCTACACTTTGGAACTCCCTCCCTAAGAAGGCTAGAATGGTCTCCTCTGTGTTGCCTTCTGCTGATAGGCCAAAACCTTTTTATTCAGGCAGACTTAAAGAATTGGAAAAGGGCTGTAAGTGTTGCATTGTTTTAATTGTACTGTTTATTGTTTTTTAAATCTTTTAGAGTGTATACTTTTAATATGATTTTTAGTTCAATTTTAATGCGGCTTTTAAATTATAGTCTTTTTAATGAGTTAGCTGCTTTGAGTCCCAGTCTTGGGGAAAAGGTGAGATATAAATACAGATGGTGGTGGTGGTGATGATGATGATGATTATGATGATGATGATGATGATGACGATGATACAAATTGTCACCTTTGGTGCTTGTTAAAAATGCATTCTACTTCTACACACCTCAAGGTTGTGCACACATGTGAATTCTGCCTTATGATGTTGTAGTGATGTTTTGTTTTTTATTGTTGTTTTTAGGTGTCTTGTTTGGTTTTAGTCTTGTAGGATACCTGAGCATGTCTTTAGAGGGAGTTGTGATGGTGCGCACTTTTGGGGAGGTTCCAGGAAGGATTTTGGGGAGGATAAGGTAGCTGCAAAGAAAGAGACCTACATTCCTCTCCCTGCTACTATTGTTTTCAAAATCTCCCTATTGCTTTTTTTCCAAGCTTGCTTTTTGAAATGAATCTTTAATTATATCCAAACCACAGTTGTCACTCTGTTCTTAATTAAGATTGTGTTACTCTGACTTTCACCATTGCAATTCACTTTTACAGTCATTGTGCATGTCAGAGCAGGGACGTAGCCAGGATTTTAGGAAGGGGGGCTCCAGAATAAGTACCACCATTATAATGGGGCTTGGGTGCGGCAGCACAGCAGCACACACCATTCATTTTTCTAATGGAAGGGGGGGTCCAGATCCCAAGGACCCCCCCTTGGCTACGTCCCTGGTCAGAGGTCTCTTCTGACCATGCAATGACCAAAAGTCCCTTCCAAAACCTATAATTCAATCAGTGAAGTTCCCTTTACTTACCTTAGCAAAGCCATTTTTAGTTGCTGGAAAGAAGGGGATGTGTTTTTCCTGTAGCTGGTCATGCTGCAACAGGCATCTCCATGGAAAGCCCTGTAGAAGCCTGTCACTCTCCAGCAACATGGAAACATCTGTATTTTGGAGGGGGGTCTGCATTGTTTAAAAAGTAGGCTTGAGGGGCAGTATTGGGAGACATAGCTTCAGAATCTCAACACCTCTCCCCCCCCCCCATCAACTCAAAGATATCTCTTTGCATTGAGAATGAAAGCTGAACACCCAGGCCTAGAGTAAAACAGGCCTGCAGTTCCTCCCTAATTGGAGCTGTTTTTCAGATGTAATAGTATTGCACCTGTGCACCTTTTGCTGCCTCGTGTATCTAAGTGCAGAAGGACCAGCCTTGCTCCACAACCCTACATGCAAAATTTAGCTGCACCATCAGCACTTGAAACTCCTTGGGTGTTGCCTTCTGCTTCCCCAGAAACTGCTGAACTATCCCTAGCAGGTTGTTCAGCTTTTCTTCTGGTAGGCATGAGATGCCCTTCTCTATGGCTAACTCTATGCCTAAAAAAGTGAGGTAGGTACCTGAACCCTCAGTCTTTTCAGGCATTAAGGGAAAACTCAAATAGGCTGTTAGCTACTGGAATGCCTCAAGTGTAAATTAACAGGCACTGGTACCACATCTTACAAACATACATTCATTGAATAGTGAGTTATGGATGCATTGCCTGATATCATCTATTTGTGCCAATTGAGAAAGGTGCTAAACTTCTCAAAGGTGGAGCAAGAGATTCTGCACACCACAGACATTGCCTTATCATAACAAGGTGTTCCCTCAAAGTAAAAACCCAAGAGTCATCAGGACTCAGGCAGGAGCCTGAACACTGATTTAATATTACATTTAACTATCATGACTCCTTTGCCTAGCATTCTCACCACTGCATCAAAAGAGGTGTGTTTCAGTGATCAAGTTTGGGTCAATGGTATCATTCACTGATGCTCCCTTTTGAAATGACAAAAGTTATTGATTAAAATGTTCTCCCCTGCAAACTTCTTTGACACTATACCCAGTGGAGAGATGCTATCTGGGATCTGGAGTGCATCAGTAAAACCCCATGTTGTGTCACAAACACTGTGGGCATGTGCATTGAGAGCTACCATGCCCGTATGCTGTGCCTGGCTTTCAGATACGCCCATCCTCCTGTGTGCTGTGTGGCTAGCTGTGCAAAAATTAACTCCAGATGTTTAGCAATGTCCTTCATCTGTGTCACTGCCTCCCACATGTTTGGCTTTTAGTGCACTTCCTTCCTTGTGAGCCAGGGGACCCAGCCCTCCTGACTGTATTGACTGGGTCCTCATGCAGATGGCACTTTCAATTGCTATCTCATGT
Source organism: Sceloporus undulatus (assembly GCF_019175285.1). Taxonomy (NCBI): domain Eukaryota; kingdom Metazoa; phylum Chordata; class Lepidosauria; order Squamata; family Phrynosomatidae; genus Sceloporus; species Sceloporus undulatus. The sequence continues at coordinate 251,212,466 of NC_056523.1, forward strand.
GTTTTAGTGGGCTTGTCTGATTTTGATTCAACCTTTGTCCCTGGAAGACAAAGCATATGTCATTATTTTGCATGGCTATCCCATGCCCTGTGCCCCAAAAAGTAAAGGTTTCCCCTTTGACAAGACTGTCAAGTTGTGTCTGGCTGTAGGGGGCTGTGTTCATCTAAGCCGAAAGAGCCAGTGTTGTCAAAGATGATTCTGTGATCAAGTGGCCAGCACGACTGCATGCAACAATGTTACCTTCCCACCAAAGTGGTACCTGTTTATTACATTCTTTTGAACTGCTAGGTTGGCAGAAGCTGGGACTAATGACAGGAGCTCACTCTGTCACACGATGCTTGGGCTTTGAACTGCTGATCTGGTGATCATAAGAGTCAGCATCTTAACCTCTGAGACACTGCATCTCTGACTTTGATTCCATCTTTGTCCCTGGAATTCAAAGCATGGGTCATTATTTTGCATGGCTAGGCTATGCCCTGTGCCCTATGTCTACCTTTATTGTGGAAAGTTTGATGTCTCCCCTTTCATCCCATCCCAGGGACTTCCCCACTACCTGGTACAATCAAACCCCATCTTTCCAAGCATAGTAGGAGTAAGTCAGCCTGTAGTGAGGCTATCCAGAGCCTCCATGCAAAATATTTCCATTTCCTTTAGTTCTCATGGCTCTCTGGCAGAATGAAGCCATCTTGTGGACAAGAAGAGACACACATGCATGTCTTTGAACTCTGGAAAGGCATGGGAATAAAGTGAAGGGCAGCAGCAGTAGCAAAACAAAAGGGAAGACGCTAGGGAAAAAATAGGGATTTGCTATACATACTTTTCTAAAAGAAGGGGAGATAATGCCAGCAATGTTTATTTTCTTATTGAAATTGGCTTCCAGTGCTGCCAGATGTCCTGGATTATGGTGAATAGTAATGAGAAGTGATTTTGTCCAGGACATCCTTTGCCCTAGAGATGAATATTGCAAAGGAAAACATCCCAGAGAATACTTGAATCCATACATGCTCACTTAATAGGGCCATATAAGAAGGGTGTGTGTTTATATTTGGTTGTGTGTTTTTGCTAAGGTAATGCCTTTTAAGTTTTCTCTCCTCCCTTATACAGAGTAAACTTTTTGTCATTTATGTGACTGTCTCTGAAAGAATGTTAATAGTATTACTAAAACCAGAGCTTGGAAAACGTACTTTTGGGGGATTACAATTGCTGGCATCCTCTGACCAGTATGACCATGCTGGCTGAAGGATGCTGGGACTTGTAATAATAAAATTTAAGTGGAAGTAAAAACAGTGAAGGCCCTGACTGGAACATGAGCGAGAATCATGCAATCCTCTATTTATTGTTGGACAACAACTCTCAGCATTCTGCATCATTAGCTATGCTGGCTAGCACTTCTGGGATTTGTAGTCCAATAATATAGGAGGGTTGCAAGGGTTTCATTCTAAATTACTTTGACGGTGTCTTCATCAGAGTAGCTTTTTATATGCTGCCAAAGAAGAGGAAAGCAACACAAAAGTTGGCAATATCAGAGTGGAATTTAAACTAGTCTCCTTCAATTTAGATTTCAAACCTGAGTCAAGATTTGGAAATCTGAAAGGATTATGTTTCCTGTCAACTATCATGAGAAATATAAAAACATCTGTACGTTTTGTTCTCTTTCCCACAGCTGGATAAAATTATAGGCTTAGTAGCCACTTTGGAGGTGATTTCCCCTACTGCACTGTGGGCAAATAGATGCAGGATTTTATTGTGTTTATGTAGAGACAAATATTGCAAAGGAAAACATCCCAGAGAATACTTTCCTTGCATACCATTGCTGTAGAAATGAGTCAACATGAAGATGGCCCTAAGTACTAACTTGAGAAGTTATGAAGGATGGCTACGCAGTTTGAGTGGAAAGAGAATTCTAACAGTGATATAATTTTATGGGGGGAAATTTGTATGAAAAATGGCACACATGGAGATGCCACAGAAAGAAACAACATCTCAGGAGGTCAGTTACAAGAACTAAGATTATGATTCCTGAAAGCTACAAAATAGTGAAAATGAGACTAAATCTACCTATGCTAAATAATACATACTTACTTCAACCCCAGATGTGTTGGGACTCACAATGTTCCTCTCATTCTGATGTGAAAATACTTCTTTTCAATGCCTGAAAGCTTTAAAGCAATTATAAAAAAAACCCTCAGTTTTACACCACTAAAAAACACACAATTTGACACCTGAATTGGGATCACTGTGGAAGAGGTAGGGATGGAGACAGATTTGTGGGTGGTCACATAGATCACCTGATTGTTCCTGCCACAGAAGGGTAGATCTTGTTTCCATTGGCATCTGGAAAAGGCATACAGACTGTTGCACACATGTACAGGGTTGGCATTGCCCCTTCCTCTACTCTACTGGCTTCATTTTATAAAAGTGCAGGTGGGCAATTAGAACTATGGGGAAACAAAGGCTATTTGATTCATCAGATTTGCACATATACATATACGTGGCAGGATTTTTTTTTAAAAAAATAGCTGCTGTGGTTGTGTGACTGAGCATAAACCAATATAGTGAGCATGTGCACACAGTAGAAATACCCTCTTGCACTAATATAGCTATGTAACGAGGGTCCAGTGTGCCATTCCAAACTGATTTCAGTTTGGATTAAAATAGCTGTGTATAGCAGTAAAGAGGGTCAGGCTGGGGCAGGGTTACTACACAATGCAGCTGTAGATTATGTAGCTATAGTGGTGTTGTGAAGGGACCCAACCCTTTCCAAAGTACAGTCAGTCATCTATATCTATTATTCACAGCTTGAAAATATTAAAAAAAAATGCAAAAAGCAAACCTTGATTTTGCCATTTTATAGAAGGAACATCATTTTACTACTCAATTGTATATAACGGGACTTGAGCATGCACAGATTTTAGTAACCATGGGGGGTCCTGGAACCAAACCCCAGCAATCCACTATTTTGTGGTCAGAAAGACCCTCATAAAGCACATTCAAAGATTATGTGCTGGATCGGTCACTCACCAAACCCATTTCCTCCATCCTATATGTACTTGAGAGAAAGCTTGCTTGGAGCTTATTGTTGAGTTGACATACACTATATTACAGGCTATAGGCTGGGGCAGGCAGTAGATTGGGTTCTTCTGGTAGATCCAACGTTTTGTGGTAGTAGTTCAAGGTTTTCTGACTCCCAATTGTTTAACAATGCAAAGTCTTTTTTTCCCCCCTTGGCTGACCTTATGCTCAGTTACTGAAACTTGTAATAGGTATAGCAAATCAAACCACAGAATGTTGCTTTTTTGGCTTATTGTGTGTGAATCAGAGTTGCTGTACAGTTTTTTTCCCTCTTCCTACAAACCAGTTAGTTTTAAGCTTGTTTGTGAGTTTGTTTGGAGATAAACTTACCACAGCACTAGGTGCATCCTCTGGTTTGCAACATAGTTTGCTCAGTGTGTTGTTTAGGCATTCTTGCTGCATGTGACAATGAGGGGGTAGTTTGCATGAGTCTACTATTTCTACATGATAAGTGAGGACTCCCGACTTACTGTACTGTGCAAAATGGACTTTTCAGAACACTGACATGGTATTAAAGGTGTGCTTTGTTTCCAACTGAAAATATTATTTCTGTATGTCTTACCATCGAGGACCATTTCTTCCATTTCACATACAACCTGACAGTATATAAAGCTGGGGACAGAGTGAAATCTGCTCTAATAACAACCAGTGTGGGGCTATAGGTTTTCAATTAGCCAGTGTGACGCAAACCCTCCTTGCATGCTGTTACCTCCTTCCTCAGCTTTCTCAGCTCAGTCAGTAAAGCTTGGTGGCAGTCATTTAAACCCCTCAGTTCTGAAGCTGACTTTTAACTAGCCACAGAATGCAATGTATCTGAGGTAACCATAGAAACTACAGCAACTAGGACACAGCTGAAGGTTGCCATGTTTTGCTGTACCAGCTCTTTGTCCCTCTTCAAAAACATATTTTTCATCCAAAGCCTTTTCAAACTCACCATGTAATAAATGCATGCATGCATGAAACACTACATTTTAAAAAACCCACCAAAATAAACATTTTTCTCTCTGTGTTGTTGTCTGTTGCATTTCACAAGCAGCAACATTGTGGGGATGTTAATCACTTGCACGTGGGCTCATATGTATTCACACATTTGCTTCAGTGAATTAGGAGTGTTCCTCTCCTAACCACACACAAGAACTGGATGTCCCTCCTCCAGATAATAAAAAAAGTCAGACTTCAGAAGAAGAATTTTCATATACCATAAAAATGAGACCAAATGGGCCCAACAAAGGCATCTTTTTATCCTTAGTGGGATAACTTTGGCACCTGTTAGTAAAGGGCACTTTTTCTATTGATATGAGGAAAATTAACATACCAATAATGGACAAATACAACTGCATATTGAAAATCATGGGATATCTGTGCAAGCATTACAGATTTGGGGAGTATAGCATTAAAAGCCTAAGACTATCCTGCTTCACTGACTTCATTTATAGACTATGAGAGTTGGAATGGCATTTCGTTAGGCAATGGAAGAAATTACAAGCGACTTACTATTTGTAAGTTACTTGTAAGCTCTAGATAGGTAAACAAAACCTGATTGATTTTGGGATTGTTTGATATAAGATGAGGGGATTTCTATTGTTCAAGCAAGATTGGTTTGTTCACAGGGATTTGTATACCTACAAAACCCTCTGACTCAGTATCTGTATTAGTTTGAATTGATATCGTATAAGAGTTTTGTAAACAAAGGGTGACATAATGCGCATTTTGAACAAGCTATGGTTGTTATCCTATGCACATACAACTAGGAGGAAGTCTTATTAAAGTCAGTGGGACTTACTTTTGAGGAGATATGCAAAGAACTGCACTGGTAGTTCAGCATAACCGTCTAGCGAGGGTGTTTAGGGATGTGTGTTGTAGTCCAAGTTTTGTTCAACATCCTTATAAATGATTTAGTTTAGGGAACTCAGGATGTGCTCATCCAATTTGCAAATGACACTAAACTGGGAGGAGGAGCTAATATCTCAGAAAGCAGAAGGTGATCCCCAAATGTTGGAGAGGAAGAGCAAAACTAGATTTCCAGATTTGACAGCAATGCATTTGAAAAAGATCTAGAAGTCTATACACTAAAGAAGAGTCAACAGTATGATGGGGTGGTAAAAGGAAAAAAAATAAAGCTAATGGAATTTTAGGATGCAGCAACAGGAGTATGTAAAAGCTGTTCATGAATACCTTGGACGACTTTCATTGGAAGTTTTTGAACAGATGTTGGATGGCCAGAGAAGCTTTAGCTGTGGATTCCTGCTTTGGATCAAATGACTCTTGTGATTTCTTTCAACTCTATAATTCTGTGATTCCGTAGGAGCTGGACATTTGGCCCAAGGCATTTTCCTGCCTGCTGTAGATCAGAAAAGCCTGCCCTGCTCCCAGCCACAGTAAAGTGCAGGGTATCTGAGGGTGACCACGCAGTCTGAAGAATAAAATCCTACTCCTCTCTGGCAATTAAAGTACAACCATCATACTTAACTAAAAATTGACTGCCTTTTCATGACATCCAAAATCAGCTGCCTGAAGTGACTGTCTCACTCTGCCTGACCATAGGGTTGACTGTTCTTAATCAGCATGTTGAAATTTTGGTATGGATAGGAGCTGGCAACATGAATATTATAGATCTCTCTTTCATTAGAACTGGCTGCTGAATTCTTGTTTTCATAAAAGCTGGATCTTGCTATTGAGGAGGAACAGACAGCACGAGACTGCCATCTAGGGCAGGACATGTTCAGTACATAATCCGTGTAAAAAAAGCAGGGCTAGACAGACAGTACAACTGTGGAACTACTCAATTTTGTATATGAATTAGGTTCATGTGTCTGTGTGTGCACACATGGACATAATAGTTATTGCAGCAGATTACGTAGCCTGTATAGTTCAAAACCAGGCCTACTGAGCACTCAACCAATATTGTCACAGAAAGATATTTGACAGTGCTTATGATATTTCTTGCAGATTCCAACCCACTTCATCACAGGCATGCCTCAATAGGCAGATATGTATAGCTATGTTGGAAAGAGTGGAGAATGGGAATACGGAAAGTATCAGCATAGTCATAGAGAAGATTTTTATTAGTGACACACATAAACAAATTAATACATCTGTGGTGATGAAAACTCTCCGACAAAGCCAAATATGAAAGAAAAGTTAAACACTGAGATACATTCTGGTTGGTTTAGGAATGAAATCTGACATACTAGAAGGAATGTTGTTTATGTGCCTTCAAGTTGACTTCAGCTTATGACAAACTTATCTTTTCTCAGCAAGATTTATTCTGAAGAGATTTTCTACTGTTTCTCCTCTTAGGCTGAGAGTGTATGACTTGCCCAAGGACACCCAGTGGGTTGCCAGGACTGGGAGGGGATTTGAACACTGATCTCCCAGAGTCCTAGTCCAATCCCCTGGTCAGCACATATTGCTTTCCCACCAGCTTGGTAGATGAAGGGAATGCTGTGGATATAGTATATCTTGATTTCAGTAAGGCTTTTGACAGGGTTCCCCACGACATTCTTGCAAACAAGCTAGTGAAATGGGGGCTAGACAAAGTAACGGTTACATGGATTTGTAATTGGTTGACTGGCCGAATGCAAAGGGTGCTCAACAATGGCTCCTTTTCATCCTGGAAAGAAGTGACCAGTGGGGTCCCACAGGGCTCTGTCCTGGGCCCAGTGCTATTCAACATCTTTATCAATGACTTAGATGACAGAATTGGGAGCATACTTATCAAATTTACAGATGACACCAAATTAGGAGGAGTAGCTAACACTCCAGAGGACAGGATCAAAATTCAAAATGACCTGAATAAACTAGAAAGTTGGGCCACAGCTAACAAAATTAACTTCAACAGGGAGAAATGTAAGGTACTGCACTTAGGGCAGAAAAATAAAATGCACAGATATAGGATGGGGGACACCTGGCTTAAGGAGACAACATGTGAAAGGGATCTGGGAGTCCAAGTAGACCACAAGTTGAACATGAGTCAACAGTGCAATGCAGCAGCTAAAAAGGCCAATGCAATTTTAGGCTGCATCAGTAAAAGTATAGTATCTAGATCAAGGGAAGTAATAGTGCCACTCTATTCTGCTTTGGTCAGGCCCCACCTGGAATATTACATCCAGTTCTGGGAACCACAATTTAAAAAGGATGTGGATAAACTGAAGCATGTCCAAAGGTGAGCAACTGAAATGGTGAGGGGTCTGGAAGCCATGCCCTACGAGGAACGACTTAGGGAGCTGGGGATGTTTAGCCTGGAGAAGAGAAGGCTAAGAGGTGATATGATAGCCCTGTTTAAATATTCGAAGGGATGTCATATTGAGGAGGGAGCAAGCTTGTTTTCTGCTGCTCCAGAGACTAGGAGCCGGAGCAATGGATGCAAGCTACCGGAAAAGAGATTCCACCTCAACATTAGGAAGAACATCCTGACAGTAAGGGCTGTTCAACAGTGGAACAAACTCCCTCGGAGTGTAGTGAAGTCTCCTTCCCTGGAGGTTTTTAAGGCCATCTGTCGGGGATGCTTTGATTGAGAGTTCCTGCATGGCAGGGAGTTGGACTGGATGGCCCTTGCAGTCTCTTCCAACTCTATGATTCTATGAGAAATAATAAAGATGCAAAACCTACAGGCAACAAAAATGACCTAAACAGTGGTTGAAGGTTAAACAAAAGGGAATGAAGGAAAAAAGAAAAGAAATTCAAAACTCTGCTCAG
>NC_056523.1:251230235-251321392 GCF_019175285.1 Sceloporus undulatus
CTGATTCTGGAATTGCAACCATGTGATGCATTTTCATTCCTATAAGGATGTAACAGAATTTGCAAAGATCTTGAGTGGTGCCTTCCCCAAGATACCAAATGTACTGCTGATAACAAAATACCCATCACTTTGGCCAACCTCATCAGATCAGCTTTTTTTGACTTTATTAAAATTGTCAAAAAAAATCAATTTTTTCTGCCTATCTAACAACAAAGTCATGTGCTCCTTCTCGGTGTCTATTTCCACACCTGTGTGTTATCTTGTGGCTGGTGTCAGACAATTTTTTTGGTAATTCAGAAGAAACCCATAAATCTCCAGTACATGAATTATTTGTTGTGTATCTTCTTATATCTTTGTCACTGTATTTGCCTTCACTAATAGGTCATCTAAATATGGAAATATTTGTATTCCTTTCTTCCTCAGATAAGCTATTAAAGGTATTAGGACCTTTGTGAAGACTCGAGATGCTGACGCCAACCTGAAAAGCAGTGTCTTGAATTGGTAATGCTATTGTTTGTATGCAAATCTCAGACACTTCCTGCTCTGTAGGTCCATTGGTACATGCAAGTAAGCTTCTTTCGGAGAGTGGAGGAGTCTCCTTCCTTGGAGGTCTTAAAACAGAGGCAGGATGGCCATCTGTCAGGGATGCTTTGATTGAGAGTTCTTGCATGGCAGGGGGAATGGCCCTTATGGTGTCTTCCAACTGTACAATTCTATGATTCTATGACTGACACCATCAAGTCTCATTTCCTTAAGCTGTCTTTGATAGTTTGCAATGTTTCCATCTTGAATTCGTAATACCTCATGTATTGGTTTAGACATTTCAAATTCAGTACTGCATGGTACCCTCCTTTGTTTTGGGGAACTGTAAAGAAGATGGAGTACAATCCTGAGAATCTTTGATCGTTCAAGACTTCGTCTATTGTTTGAATATGTAATAAATGTTGAATTTCTTTTTGTATTATTTGTTGTTTCAATTTGTCCATTGGTATGGGTGAAGGAAGATATCTTGATTTGGGAATTTCATCAAATAGAATGTGGTATCCTGAACTTACCGCCTTTAATATCCCTTGATCTGATGTTAATATGGGCCATAAGTGGACAAAGTTGAATAACCTTCCTCCTACCGCTGTACCTCTCATATCAATATTGTCTTCCATGTTTTGAGTTTGTATTCTGACCCCTTTGCTTTTGTCTATTTTGGAAAATTTGTTTTCCATAAGATGTTCTTTGATTACTTCAGATTCTTTGAGGTCTATAAATGATAAAAATACAACTTTTATTTCTATCTCGCTTCTCTGTTAGAAACAATCGGAGCAGCTTATACTTTAAAATTATAACAATACATTATATAAATGGCCTACTCTTCCCCCCCCCCCTAAAATGACAATTAAACATATGACAATTAAAATAGTCTATTAGACTCTCTAAAAAATTTAAAATAATAAAATTAACAGTTTTTCAAACTGGGCGAAGGGGCAATGGGAAACACAACATAAGAGAACTCAATTTTTATGGTTGGGGTTTTCCTATTTGGGAAAGGCCTGCTAGAAGAGATCCATCTTGACAGTTTTTTTAAAGTTATCTAAGTTGGTAATGTGACAGATCTCCTCCGCATATGCTCAAGCCCCATTGAATACAATGGGGCTTGTGCTCATGGTGTGCACTATTCATTTTATTACAGTGTAGCTTGAGTGTAAGCTGAAAGCTACATATGGTGCAGGTGCACCGTATGTCCATAGCGAAAGTAAAAAGGAAATGGTAGGGACACTGTGTGGAGAAGATGGAGAAATGCTAACAGGGGATGGAGAAATGGCAGAACTATTCAACACCCTCTTTACCTCTGTCTTCTCACAAAAGGAAAAGGATGCTCCACCTGAGGAAAATGGAGCAGAGTACAGAATAGGGGAAACACAGCACAGAATAAAGGGGTAGTAGAGAAATACCTGGTTAATCTAATAGATTTAAACCAAATGAGCATATAAGGGTATTAAAAGAACTGGTAAATATAATCTCAGAGCTATTGGTAATAATCTTTGAGAACAGCTGGAGGGTAGGAGAAGTCTCAGCAGACTGGAGGAGGGCAAACGTTCCCATCTTAAAAAAAAAGGGGGGGGGAGGATCCCCCCCCCAAAAAAAGGGGGGGAGAAGAGGATCCCAAAAATATTGATCTGTTAGTTTGACAAGAAAGATTCTAAAGCAGCTTTTTAAACAAAGTCTGTAAATATTTAGGAGGGAATGCCATAATCACAAAAAGTCAGCATGAGTTTCTCAAACGTCAATCATGCCAGACTAATCTGATCTCTCTCTTTAATAAAATTACCAGTTTGGATCCCCAGAGAACAGGACCCAGAATAATGGATGCAAGCTACAGGAAAAGAGAGTCCAGCTCAACATTAGGAGGAACTTCCTGACAGTAAGAGCTGTTCGACAGTGGAACACACTCCCTTAGAGTGTGGTGGAGTCCCCTTCTTTGGAAGTGTTTAAACCAGTGGTTCCCAACCTTTCTAATGCCGCGACCCTTTAATACAGTTCCTCATGTTGTGGCGACCCCCAACCATACAATTGTTTTCATTGCTACATGTAAATATGTGTTTTCCGATTGTCTTAGGCGACCCCTGTGAAAGGGTCGTTCGACCCCCAAAGAGGTCCCGACCCACAGGTTGGGAACCACTGGTTTAAACAGAGGCTGGATGGCCATCTGTCAGGGATGCTTTGATTTTGATTTCCTGCATGGCAGTGAGCTGGACTGGATGGCCCTTGTGGTCCCTTCCAACTCTATGAGTCTACGATTCTACATACACACATGCAGATTGGAAATGTATTTTAGCTTATTTTTTCACTGTATGTTAAATGCAGAGAGAAATGGGTACAGAGAGGTAGTATTCCCATTTGTAGCTTTAAAGGCACTGAACTTGCTATTTCTGTTATTCAAGATACCAATTCTTAACACGTACATTTCACAAGAAATGCATTGAATACATATGGAGACTCAAAGGGCACTTGGAAAAATATAGCATATCCAATGAGTTGCTGTTCAAGCTTTAACAAAACTACAAAAAATGCCAATAATATTAGCAATTTGATTTAGTTTGGTTCAAAAACTGCTCTCAGAATATGCCAAGATTCACTACCCCTCCCCTGCTCAAAAAAAACAAAAACCTTATACAGAACCAGATGGTCATCCTTCTTTTATTATACATTTACTTGATAAATTGGGTATACAGGGATCATGCACAATAATGTCACAGTTTATCATTACAGGAGTACAATGAATAATAATTTTAAAACCTAGATTTCCTGGCTTTGTACATAATGTTTGTTTCAACAGCTTTATTTAAACTGAGTATTTGCTGTCTTTCTTCAGCTACAAGAAGTGCAATATGCCACATTAACTAACATCTGAAAGTTGGCACAAATGGCAACCTTTGCCTGAGAGGTACAATATTTAAAAGGAAGATTCCAGTATTTATTACAATATATTACTGGATAGAAATAATATATTTAATATGTAATTTTATCACTTCAACTCAGAAAGTCCTCTGAAATGGAAAAAAGGAATCCTAAATCATACTTGCATGATACGCAGTGTTTTACATTAAAGTAATTTTATCAAAATAAAACTTTGATTTAAAAATATTCAAAGACTTTCAAAAGGGAGAAATTATTCCATAAAGTACAAGAGATTAGCTTGGTTATCTTCAAATAAAAAGTGCAGCTTTTTAGGTCAATATCAAGTTATAAATCCCCACCTCCCACAGTATTTTTTTTAAAACAATGCAAACAGCAATTTTGAGCTGGCTGTAAAAGTATCTATTTGGGGCCAGATCCACAATTTTGCTACACTGCACAACACTGCATGGCATTCTATTGATATTTCTCAAATACCTGTTGACATCTAGGAACATGCTGGGCTTGTGGTCATATTTTTTCTGGAGATGTTACTATAACCAGGAGGAACTGCTTCAACTATTCCTGCCCAGGTGAGAACTGTAACATCTGTATATCCCTACTAAGAAAGCATGTTGATGCTTGCCAATCATAAGAAGTTGATATTCTGTTTAACTGCAGTTTATGGGGGTGAGATGGTCTGTTGATTCCTACTGCTTTATCCAGCTTGCTTGCTGCCTAAGAGTTCCTGCTTTTATAGCCTTCAGCCTATTGTTTGTTTAGCATGACATTTGAACTTGGCACATGCTGATTTGTTGGTTTGTCTTTCCCTCAAGAAGCCATAGAAATAACTGCACAAAAAGCCAAGGATTATTTCTTGGACTTGTTGGCGGAACGACAAAGTAGAGGGTTGGCTCCTGCTGGTTCAGACATCATGCTTAACCAAATGTCAGTGGTTTAGTTGCTCCTACTACAAGAGAGAGCACTGGGAACCAGCATGCTACCCAAAATTGACAACCCAAGTTTCCCATGGAATTCTGGCTTCATGTAATGTGTTTGCTCACACAGCACGTGTTTTGTTTAAGATGAAAACAAGTACTGGTTAACATCCTACAATTTTACATGTGTAGTAAAGCATTGGATAATAACATGCATGTGTTATGAATCAATCAATTTATTATTCATTCTCATATTTCTGTTCAAAATATTTTGCATATTTATTAATTTTATTTTACAACATAAAATATGGCTGGTGATTCAAGAAGATGAAGAAGGGAAAGTGGATGGATAAACATCAACAATGCAAATTGACTGCTTTTTAGGGGGGAATTACTAATGGCCAATTGCAAAATAAGGTAATCTCACCTAATATTCAACAATTATAATATTTTTATTAATGCAAAAGAAAAAAAATCAAAGCTGAGCCGCAGTCCTACCATTGCCAAAACAACATAGGGAAAAACTCAGTTGAACTTTTCCCACAAAGATAAACCACATGTGAAGAAATGCTCTCTTCATCATTGATGTCTTGGTACCAATTTTGTACTGTCTTTATGATATCTCAGGAAAACAATGGGAGGGGAAATAGACTCATGTTAAAGTTAGGTACACTAAAGACCAACTGAAAATGTAAGAGTGCAAGGTCTTTGTGTTTTGAACAGGTATAATGATAAAAATAGAATCAAGCATTCTCAATTTTTTCTCGTTTACACTGAAAATAAATTCTAGTGATATGCATAAAGAAACCCAATTAAGTACTACTATACTTCTATCAAAACCATATATGAACTAAAAAATATAAATAAAATATCTAAAGCACTTTGACTATGTGCATATTAAATATAGAAAATAAATTAGTAATTATATCAATAAATATACATACAATTAACTGCTCAAGCTTACCAAAAACATGTTTTCTCAATGTTTCAACTTAGCTGCTAACTTCAGAAGGAATTTGGGCATGATGATAAATGGGCACATTTGGTTTACTCACTGGCATTACTAGGGGTGTGCAGACCCACCAGATGACCAAGAAGAGGGATGACATCCAGTTGGACGCTCCTCCCCTTCCCGGCTGCTCCAGGACAACTGGACAGAGGAGGAAGACCACACATGTGTCCTTGCAGGCTGCTCCCTCTGGGGCTTCATCTTCATGGAAAAAGCTTGGGATGCAACAGTCTGCAAAGGCATGTGAACACACACCCCTACTTCTCTGTCCCAGGCTTTTTCCCTGGAGAGGAAGCTGAGGATGGAGAAACCAGGAAAGGCACACACACACATATGCTCCTCCTCCCTTCTGGGGCTTTTCCTACAAGGGAAAAGCCTGGGACAGAGCTGCGAGGAAGAGTGGGTATGCGCTCATCCCCCAGCTGCAGGGTTTCTCTTTAAAGAAAGCACCCCCTCCCTCCCCTGGGCTGTTCTTTTAGCCACACCCCCTGGAAGCTCTGCCCTCTCACTGGGTGACACTCTGAGGGGGTCAACCACTGGGTCAACTTCTCAAAAAACAGTTGAGATAGTAAACCTGTATCTGGATGACATCATTTTTTGTATGGAGGAATATTCAATCACATGCTTCACTTATGCCTTCAAATACAATATTAGAAACTGAGTTTTCTTCCTGCCTGCCCCCCCTTCCTGACATGCCAGTATTCCATATGTAGCAACTATATTAATAAGGAGAAGCAGTCTAACACATGAATTCAATCTGTAGGCTGAAGTAGCAGTGTATGGGCACCAGCTGATGTCTTTGTATGAGTACCAATACATTTACCTGGCATGTGTAGCAAAACACTTGAACTGGATATTCAATTATCATTGTCTATTTTAAATTAAAAGTGTAGCAAAATGGTATAAGAGTGTTTTATTTAAATCCCAAAATATTTGTCAATCAGTATACCAATTTTCTTTTGAATTATCTAAATGCAAATCAAACTAGTTCAAATGCAATGCAAATTAAACTAGACCTGCATTACATCAAACACTAACAACAGCATCTGAAGGGAGGAAATGTCAGTACACACAGGTACAGTCATTTCAGTAAATCTGCCTTTGTGCACGTGTCAGTAATCACTTAGGAAGACAGTGTCACAAGGAATAATATTTAGAGTATGCCCTCTGAACACCAAGAATTTCTTAATTTTTTTGGTGAATATAGGAATCAATACAAAAAGGCCATGCAGTATTATTTAGCAGGAAATCAAATGATAAAACAATTTCAGTACTAAGGTGTAGAACTTAAATATTTAAATAAAACAAGTGTCAATTCATTTAAAAGCCAGAAACATTTATTGTTTTTGAACTGAGCTGACTGTAGTTAATTTGCTTGAGCAATACCCCAAAATTAAATAACCCACCATGTCCATCTTAAATAAGCCACAGCAGTGAAATTCTTCACGTTCCAAGGATGTTTCAAGGCAAATGCGTCCTTGTAATTTCAGAGTCAGAAAGTCCATCTTCTTGAAGAGACGGTTCATAATCAGCAGCATTATTTGCCAAATCAACATCTGGTTCATCATTGCTCTCTGCACTATAATCCACTTCTTCAAGAAAGCGAGGTTCATCTTCTTCCAGAACATATGTAGTTGGACTACAGCAATAACACCAAAGAGTAGGCTGTTAAGTCTAATAAGTCATGTGAAGCTATTTAATTTAGTTAAAAACTATCCAATACAAGAAGAAAGCTAATTTATCAATTAACATGAGACCAAGAAGCACTGGACATCTAACATTATAACTCTTATCAATTAGTTTTGGATCACTTTTTAATGTATCATTGAAAAACTCAGTATTAAATCTTTCACTGAATGAAGAATTGAACCTTCCCTGAATAAAGAAACAGGAATTCAATTTAACTGTACCTTTTGGATTAAAAATAATCTTTCAAATATAGTCAGTTTTTATATCAAAAAAATTTGAGGAGTGGGGAGGTAGTTCCAGGCAGAAGAAAGTGAAAGGAAATCTAAGCCTAGATTTTTCAACTTCCTACCTGTTTTCTCTGACTTACAAAAGGACCAACGGAGTGTCAACTTGGGCTCCATTATACTTTGAACACTTGATGTAAAGAGAGCCAAGGATATTTTTTTCACAAGAAAATTAAATATTCTCCCTCAAGCAGATCTTACTGGATAATGAGCACACATCCCCAAAAGTACAGAAATGTTTGTGTAATATGACCCTGAAAGGCTTAAATCATTGCTTAATAGAATGTGAATAGCATGATGAGTTATATATAAAATACCATATATAGTCGACTATAGGTCGAAAAATTTATGCCCCAAAATGGACTCCAAAATCATGAGTAGACTTATATACGGGGCAATGAGTTAATGCTTATAAATTTCCTGAAAGAAGAAGTGCCCACCTTCCTCTGCAGCCTTGTAACGGCTCCCTGTTTGAAGCCCCGGCGCACTCTCCTCTCTCCCTCTGTGTGTGTGTGTCTTTGTTTTCCCGTGCAGCCAGAGCTAACAAGCTGCTGCTGAGGAAAGGGACACAAATACACAGAAAGTATGCCCAGGCTTGTACCCTGTTTTGCCTGGAAATCCTGGGGGTGAAAGGCAGAGAGAGAGAAAGGTCTGTCCTCTTTTTTGCAAGCCCTGATCCTTGGGAGTCCTGGGGGCGAAAGGCAGAGAGAGAGAAAGGTCTGTCCTCTTTTTTTTCAAGCTATGAGCCTTGGGAGTCCTGAGAGTGAAAGGCAGAGAGAGAGAAAGGTCTGCCCTCTTTTTTGCAAGCTATGAGCCTTGGGAGTCCTGAGAGTGAAGGGTAAAGAGAGAGAAAGGTCTGTCCTCTTTTTTGCAAGCTACGAGCCTTGGGAGTCTTGGGGGTGATGAGCAGAGAGACAGTGGGGTCTGTCCTCCTTTTCACAAGCCATGAGCCTTGGAGATGGCTCCAAGGTAGGAAAGTGTGTGTGCGTGTGTGTGTGTGTGTGTGTGTGTGTGCGCACGCACATGTGCTGAGGTTTGTTTCCTCTTTTCCATGCCAAGACTGATGCTTGGGAGAAGTCCAGAGAGGGAGATATAGGGAGGGAAGTGGTGCTTTGTTTCCCCCTTTAGCTCTTTTGTAACATCCTCCAGTGTTTGACCCTCAACTTATCCATGGGTCATATCAAAATCCATAATTTTGGATCCAAAAACTGCCCTTGACTTATACATGAGGTCGACTTATACATGAGTATATACAGTATATACAGATGTACAGTGGTACCCCGGGTTACGAAATTAATTCGTTCCGCGGCGCCCTTCGTAACCCGAAATCTTTCGCAACCCGAAAAAGCCATAGGCGCTAGCGCTGGAAGCCGCGATTTCGTGCGAAAAAGCGCCGAAAAGCACCAAAAAAAATTTTCATAAGCCAAAAAAAAAAAAAAAAAAAAACGTAACCCGGAACAGTTTTTTCCTATGGAATTTTTTCGTATCCCGGAAATTTCGTAACGCGGTGCTTTCGTATCCTGGGGTACCACTGTATTTCTTTTGCAGAAAATGTGATAGTAGAGATAGAAGTAACATGAAAAGATTATGCATTGGTTCTTACATATCAAAGAAGAATGCAGTTCAACATGTTTCAACAAACTTTTATCCAAAACTAACAACATGCACATGTAAAATTAAACAAGCAGATAAGGCAAGCCTTGCATCAGCAAACAAAACATTTTCAACCTTCAAGAGACTACTTGAAAGTTTCTCCAAATATACATCTTCTACCAGCCTCCACTTTTCATATAATTTCCATTTTTGTGACCAGACTTATAGATCTATGTTTGTTTAACATGCTGGAGGTAGCTGGTGAAGCAGGCTTTTCTACTCCTCACATGCCTCTGGGTTTTGCTGCCCAAATGCTCTGTAAGGGATTCTGGAATCAGCTGCTGTGTCCCTTGCCTATTGTCGGTAGACACGTAACAGCTACAGTAGTATCAGCAAGAATAGGATCCTGCTCTTTCCCAGCTCAGGTTTTGTTTATTGCATTGTTTACTACAGACACCCTGCTGTAACATGACACTGCATTTACCATTTTCCCAATGCTGATGCTGTTAAAAAAAACTTTCAGCTACTGCTAGCCATTAGCCAGGCTAATGAGGGCTGATAGGAGTCCAACCATATCAGAAAAGCCACAGGTTCTCACCTCTGCCTTGTAAATGCTTATTGTGAAAAGAATAATCAAAATAGTTCACAAGTTTATAATGAAATACTGATTTGGAACCACTGTAGAAATTTTTCATACAGTCTATTGAATCTGACAGGAACCTCAGCACATTACCCTGCCCTCTGCCTTAATTTTTCCCATTGATTTCTTTACATATGAAATATGTTTTACTATCATGACAGGCACTATTCTAATACACATTATCTTTCATCTTATTTTTAATTTATTCTTGGATGTATTTCTAAGAAAATAATTGAGTTGCTACTGTAAGATACAAAGGGTTTACACTGGAGGATATGTGGTGCAATTTAATCCGCAAGAAAATTAACCATTAAATACAATTGCTGTTCAGCTTCAACAAATCATTGAGCAGTGAACTTTGCATGCACACTTAAGACCTATGGAAGCCTACTTTCAATGAAGTGGTGTACACAATACATAGCAAATTAAAATTTCTGTTTTTTATACTGAGTAACAGTTGAATTCAGCAGCATGTATGATGCATAATTGCCTAAATTAGTTTTTCAAACCAACATAATTAAAAGGCAACTAATAACAAAAAAGTAATCTTCACAGCAACATTACCAAGACTAGTGCTTGTAAGAAAGTTGTTCCAAGATTACAATTTCAAGTTAATAATGATTTTAATGAGTCAAGTAAAAAGGAGCAGGCAATTCATATTAACCAAAATGAAGGATACAATTAATTCAATTAGAAGGATGTCTCTATAGTACAAATGAGTTCACTGAAGCTTTACCTTCCCAACAATAAAAAGTACACTGCATTTTTTTTACAAACCATATTTGATATATAAAATTAAAAATATTGCTAGTATAAAATAGAGGATGAGATCCCAAACACACCCAAAGAAGTATGACTCAAAAGGAGAGAAGAGACATTAAAACACAGCACACCAGTATGTCACCAAAGCAAAAGGCCCCAGGATAACTCAACAAATGAGCCAATCACTAAAAAAATGAGCCAATCAATGGCAAACTCCCCTCACATATTATAGGCCAAGATGTCCAAGAAAAGAAAATTCTACCAATTCACATACAATCAGAATCACTGTTACTATCGATGCGAACATAGTAAAATATAACATTTTTACTCAAACTAATCTTAAAATATATCAAGCGATATTAAAATGTACCTCTGAAAGAAAATGTACCTCTGAAAGAAATCCAGTCCTAAAGATTTAATTGGCCCCTGCTCTTTGATTTAATCTTAGATAGTAAGCAAGCCTAATCTTTAAACTCTAATTTTATTTGAAATGTTAAAAAGTTTAAAAAAAACACACACACAAACCCAACAAGCAATTATGTATATACTGCATAAAAACTGCTCTTTCAGAGAGTGTTGGATTCAGATTTTTTTGACCGGTGTCTGAATTGTGTATATAGTAACCCAGGGTACTGGATGCAGAGCATTCCACATATGGTCTCACATAGAGAAACAGTGCATGTAATGTGTAATACTTATCTTTATGGTTCCAAATTAAAATGTTTCGTATCACTGTTATTTGTCACATTTCTTAGTTACATTCCTTAGATGATTACTTGCTAAATGATCTGCCTGTTACTATAGTTATTTCATACAAAGAAATACTTAGTATAAACTCTTTTTTTAAAAATTGTACTACCTTGTCACTTTACAACTTGATTCAATCAGTTCATTTTCAATGTCAAAGAGGGTAGAGGGCAGATTGTATTCCAGTGGTGATGTCAATCTTTTCAAACGCAATAGACCAGAACAGAACTTGGCTCCCATCTCTTCTAGTTCACGTGTTCCAATCTGTAATCCCTATTCAGGAAAACATATATACTGAATGGGCAGCTTAGAGTAATCATATGCAATATATTTCATGTGTTGAAATACTGACTCATACTGTGTTTTTGGGAAAGACAAACTCCACTTGTGTGAGTCAGAGAAGTCACATGAAAAAGAACCAGAAGCTTCCTAAACTTTCTAAGATACTAGCACTATGCAGTCATACCTCTGCCACCAATTCAAAGTACAAGTGGAGGGAGAGACGAGATGCATGTGTCAATTTTGTTACTACTCACTCCATTCCCTCCATTTATATTTTGACCTTCCTACACAGAGCAGGAAGTTATGGATAAGGATTCTTCTGCTTTGATTAAACACACCTAGAATTCTTTTCATACAGGAAAGTCAGGGATTCAGGTAGAGAGGAATAGCATAGCATACAAGGTCTTGCTTTCTGTTTCAGATTTCTGCGAGTGAAGGAGGGAAATACTACTTCCATTGGGTTGACGTTCCCCATACAAACTACATGCCTTTGAAAAGGGCTTCATCTGGTGAGTTTATTTTGAAATCTGGGGACTTTTCCACTGAAACTCACCTGCCATCAAGGGACTTTTTACTACAAACAGTAATTTGGGAAATACAGCAGCCTTTGGCAGGATCAGTTTTGGCAAAAAATTAGTGCAGTGGCATAAACCTGAACAGAAACATGTTTTGGAATCTAGAAGGATATATAGATTACAGAGTGTGGCTCGTTCAGTTGAAGCATGTATAATTGCTCCCCTGGACAATACGTATTTCAAATTCAAACAAAGTTAAGATGCTTTTTTGCTCTCAAACTTTTTTTGTTACCTTGTACTTCCCCTGATCACATCCACATAATGTGCTTTCCATTGTGTAACTCCTTTGAACACCTATTTCCCGCCAAACTACTACACGTGCTGTAGACTCTTTAGACTTTTCCACGACAAAACTGCAGCTGCTCATGCAGAATGCTGGGGCTGTTTGACTCAGAATCTTAGGAAGAGTCTATAAGGAATAAGCATTGTAAAGGCAATTTGATTTTTAATAACACTTAACAGGCATAATTAATATAATTGCAACACTTATTTTAGCATATGAGAATATAGAAGAACTAAATGTAAAGTTGTTTTGAAGTCTGCTCTCTCTCTATTTTTACATGCAAAAAAACCCAAACCAATGAAAGAGAAAGAAAAAGGGGGGAAGGGAGTGGTGTAAAAAGCCATCTAACTACACCTGCTGTGCTGACTGGTATAAATTCAGCAGGACTCAGGAAATGGTCTTAAGTCTTCCATCACAGGCCATCTCAATAGCAATAACAAGTACATTTCTATACTGCTTATCAGTGCACTTAAGCACTCCCTAAGTGGTTTACAATGAATAAGCTAATTGCCCCCAACAAGCTGGGTACTCATTTTAGCGACTTCACAAGGATGCAAACCTGAGTCAAGCCTGAGCCTCTGGCTGGTATCAAACCCACCTTATAGTTTGTGAATGAGTGGCTGCAGTATAGGCATTTAACCACTATGCCACCAGGACTCAATACTCATTCTCTTGAGCATACTCTACCCAAGAGGTTCAGCTTAAGAATCCTTTCCTAACTAGTTTTTTGCAATAATGATTTATAGAAATATTAAATAAAATAGTAATTCCCCTTTTGGAATTCACTTGCCATTCACTGCATTTTACCCCTGATGGGACGGCTGCAAATCATTCTCATACAAACACTTCTATAAATTATCAGTTAATTTATCTGTTAATACATATTACTGTGATACTAAACTGAAATTAGAAAATCATCTTAAAATGGCAAAATTTAGATTTTGTCAATTTAGCTCCTTTGGATTGCCCATTTCATTTTGTACTGATTATTTCTAACAAAATGTATCTGTTTACTATACATTCTAGAAAGCATGCATTTGATACATACCAGAAAGCATGGTGCAGGTTGATTCAAAACAAACGGTGCAAAGCAAATAAGAACAGCTTTATGTTTGTACCATTCTTTTTGAATCACCATGTATTTCTTTGTTAATTTGATTACGGGTATGATCATTTACCCTGACTATTCTATGGAAGGTCCAGAGACTAACTAATCTTTCATATGATCAGTATCTTGAAGTACCATTATGACTTCCAAAATTATACTTTTACAGTGGCGGGTTACAAATTGCCATTAGGGACGTCCTGAGGATGTCCCAGTTTGAAAAAGGGGCGTCTCTTCTAGACGCCCCTTACCCTATCACAGACTCAGTCCGTACAAAATGGCGGCACCGTTCATACGGGCACCGCCATTTTGACGTAGCGGACGCTCTGCGTCCGCACGTGGCACACCAGAAGTGACGCCGCAAGTGCACCCTTTGGCACTCGCGGCGCCTCTTCCGGGGCCTGAGAAGGAGCACAATTTCCACGCTCCTTCTCTGCAGTGTCCGGGAGCCGCGCCATTTAAAGGCTGCGGTTCCTGGATGCTGCAAGTGGAGGCAGAGCCAGACCGCTGCTTCTCAGCGGTCTGTAACGTGCCTATATGATACTATAAAATCAATCACTTAATTTGTAACCTGCCTTTTCCCAAAGAGTGGAACAGATATGGTATTAACTACATTCTATGGATACAGAAATGGAACATAATATAAAATATGAAACAACAATTAAAACCAGATGCACAACTAAACTATATCACATTAAACATAACATTGGTTGCATTTCCACCAATGTCATACAATGCCCTCCTTCCTTGCCAAGTGTCATCTTCTGGCCTGGAAGGAGTGAAAAGGCAGGCCCAACGCTATCAGGCCCAGCTTCGATTAGGAAGAAGAACTCTCCCTCCAGTCTATCTGCCTTGGTCCAGGCCTCAGAGAGAGAGAGAGAGAGAGAGAGAGAGAGAGAGAGAGAGAGAGAGAAGAACTGCTGGACCTGATCCCTTTCCCCACCACCATTCCCTTCTCTTTTGTGTTGTGTCTTTTTAGATTGTAAGCCTGAGGGCAGGGAACTGTCTAATTAAAATAATAAGCCGCTCTGAAAGCCTTTGGGGCTGAAGGGCGGAGTATAAATACTATAAATAAATAATTATGTGATTGAATGGGAGCACCTCAAATGCAGCATGTAATATGTCAGTAAAGCTATCACCAATCTGAGCACAAGATTCAGGAATCATACATATTACTACCAAACAGTTGGCACAATCTCTTGTTGAACATTTTAATTTCAAGGGCCACAGTTTTTCCAACATGGCTTTATTTCCAATAGAGAAATCCTGTGATGCAATCGTGTCTAAGAACAGGGGAAAATGCTTGATCTACAAACTTGACATCTTGACACTGTATAGCCTTAATTTAGAAGACAATACCACTCCAGATGCTGGGAATCCTGTAACTGCTACTGGATACTGCTAATATCTCCCATTCCAACTGACAATACTGAGGAAGGCAGTATTTGATGCTATTTATAAAAACCTATTTTCAATAATTTTATTAAACATCAGTTTTATAGTATCCTTCTAGGATCCAGGTTCTATGTGTATGTGTGTGTTTGTGAGTGAGTAGTTGATACTTACCGAGAATGATCATTCTGACGAGACTGAAGGAACAGTCCACATAAATGGGTAATCTCTTTGGGCCAACTCAGTCAGGCAGGATCCTCCAATATTCCCAACCATAAAGTACATCCTAGCCTCTTTAACTGATTATGTCATAAATCTTTCTCATATATATATATATATATATATATATATATATATATATATATATATGTGTGTGTGTGTGGACAGGTTGCTTACCTGTAACAGTATTTCTTCGAGTGGTCATCTGCGAATACATACAAATGGGTTTCACTGCGCCTGCGCAGTGCTGCTCAGAACCTACTGGAATCACTGGGCAGAGTTAACTCTGCAACATATTGAAACTTTTTGGCGGTAACTCCGCCCACCCGTTATAAGGCCCCTGCCTTCCCGCTCTTTTCCCCAGTTCCGCAATTTTTCCGCCAAGCAGGCGATGGAAAGAGCCAATGTGAGCAGGACACTGAGGGGACGGACGGGTGGGATTTGTATGTATTCGCAGATGACCACTCGAAGAAATACTGTTACAGGTAAGCAACCTGTCCTTCTTCTTCGTGGTCTCTGCGAATCATACAAATGGGTTTAGACTGACAAGCTAAGGTATACGGCGGAGGGAGTGTCCTGAAACCAAAGCTATGGTAAACCAAAGGTATATTTATTACAATAAACACCTTGAAACATAAAGAGTCAGTCTCTTTGTTCATGCACAAAACAATATAGCAGTAATTTTGCTAAACCTGAGGAGGGAACAGAGGTCATGCAAGACCGATCCCATAGACTTGTGCAAATCAACATTCAACAATTGTAAACAGTGTCAACTGTACAAGTGTAGTAAACACAAAACATCAGTAGTGCAATCAATGCAACCCTGAAACCAACACAGCCCTCCCGAAAGCTGCGTCTCGGATGGCCCTGGTGTCCAACCTGTAATGCTTGATGAAAGTCAGAGGTTGGGACCAGACAGCAGCCTTGCAGACATCCTCCAAGGGGATCCCCGACAGGAATGCAGAGGATGCTGCCATTGACCTTGTAGAATGGGACCGAACCCTGCCAGGGAGAGGCTTGCCTAACAGTTCATAGCAGAGGTGGATGGTACCAGCCACCCATTTGGACAACCTCTGTGCAGACACAGGCAACCCTTTCTTCGGTTCCGAGTAGCATTGGAAAAGTCTCTCGGACCGACTGGAGGCAGCAGTTCTGTCCAGGTAGAATGCCAGTGCTCTCCTGACATCAAGAGAGTGTAGGCGTCGCTCCTCATCCGACATCGGGTTGGATGCGAGAGTGGGCAACACAATGTCTTGGCACATGTGAAAAGCAGACACCACCTTAGGCAAGAAGGTAATGTCGGTACGGAGGACCACCTTGTCCTTGTGGAACCTCAGGAATGGCTGGTCCCTCCGTAAAGCACAGAGTTCGCCCGCACGGCGGGCAGAGGTGATGGCCACAAGAAAGGCGGTTTTCCAAGTCAATAGTCTCAAGTCCGCTGTGGCCATCGGTTCAAAAGGCTTGGATTGGAGGGCGGACAGTACCGACTCCAAACTCCAAGCCGGCGTCGGTGTCGACACAGGAGGGTAAAGGTTGGCACAACCTTTCAGAAACCCCTTAACCAAAGGGTCTTTGAAGAAAGAAACCCTCCCCCCGAACTGATATTTGGCACAAATGGCAGACAGGTAGCATTTGATGGATGTGAGGGACAGCCCTCCATCCAAAAGTGCCATCAAAAACTCCAGCACCACTGGAGTAGACACCTGTGCAGGAGACAAGCCCTTCTGGTCAAGGAAGAGGCAAAATCTCTTCCATTTCAGGGCATAGGAGCGCTGGGTGGAAGGTTTCCTCGCAGCCAGGATCACCGCCCTCACTGCCTCCGGTAGGGTCGTCAGGGCTGGATCTTCCAGGCCACCAGCGGCAAGCTCTCGATGTCGGGGTGGAGAATCCGTCCGTCCTGGATCGACAGCAGGTCCGGACGAGGGTCGAGACGGAGGAAGCATCTCCTGGAGAGGTGGAGAAGGGATGCGAACCACGGCTGTCTCGGCCACCACGGGGTGATCAGGATCGCATGCGAGCGGTCCGTTGTCATCTTGGACACCACCCTGATGATGAGGGGGAACGGGGGAAAGGCGTAGAGGAGCTCCCCCGTCCAGAGGAAAGCGAATGCGTCTCCGAGGGATCCGTCCAATCGCTTCCTTGAGCAGAACTGGGGACAGTGGCTGTTCCACCTGGTCGCGAAGAGGTCGATCCGGGGGGTTCCCCACCGACCGAAGAGATCGCTGACCGTCTTGGGATGGAGCCTCCACTCATGGCACACCGAAGGGGATCTGCTGAGGCGATCCGCCAGCTCGTTGTCCTCCCCGGGAAGATGAATCGCTTGGAGGAGGACGCGCCTCTGGATGCACCAATCCCAGATGCGAAGCGTGAGATTGAGCAGGGTCCTGGACCTGGTACCACCTTGTTTGTTGATGTAGTACATCACGGTGGTATTGTCCGTCCTGAGGAGGACCACTCTTGACGTGACTGCAAACTCGAACGCCCTCAAAGCCTTCTCCACTGCAAGCATCTCCAAGGCGTTGATGTGGAGGAGCTTGTCCTGTGCAGACCACCTGTCCTTGACGACGAGGTCGAGCAGGTGGGCGCCCCATCCCTCCAGGGATGCATCCGTTGTCGGAGTCAGTTGTGCCTGGGGCTGGTGGAAAGGCATCCCAGTGCAAACGTTGGAGCTGTCTAGCCACCACCTGAGGGAGGAGGCCACCGGTCTCGGTACCGTGAGCCACTTTGAAGGCGGGTCCTCCAACGGAGAGAAGACGGAGAGGAACCAGGATTGGAGAGGTCGAAGACGAAGTCTTGCCCAGGGGGTGACGAAGGTCGTCGATGCCATGTGGCCCAGGGCGACTTGGACGTCTCTGGCTCTCACCCTCCTGTGGGAGATGCACGGCCTGAGGGACGTTGTCAGGGCCTGAAAGCGGTCCGGAGGGAGAAAGGCCAAGCAGTTCTCGGAGTCGAGGATGGCCCCGATGAACTTGACCTGTCTGGTCGGCGTGAAGTGGGACTTTTCCCTGTTGACGACCAGCCCGAGGGAGTCCAAGAGGTGTAAGGCAAATGAGACTGCTTCTTGCAGCTCGTCTTGGGATTCGGCTGCAAACAGCCAGTCGTCCAGGTAGGGAAAGACCATGAAGCCCTTCTGATGAAGGTATGCCACCACCGGTGCCATGCACTTCGTGAAGACTCGTGGAGCCGTGGCCAAGCCGAAAGGAAGCACGTTGTAGTGGTACGCGGTGGAGCCGACAGCGAAGGCGAGGAATCTCCGGTGGGACTCTCGAATCCCAACGTGGAAATAGGCGTCCTTGAGGTCGACGGTTGCGAACCACAAGCCCTGGAGAAAAAGGCCCGAGGACATTGATCGGGCGGCAAAGGGGAAATTGCCCCTTTGCTGAGCAAGGTGCGCACTTCGTCGAGAAGGGTGTCCGAGGGGGGAGTGGACATGAAGGCTCCAGTTGGAGGGAGCTCCTGGAACTCGAGGGCATAACCCCTACGGACGATGTTGAGAACCCACGAGTCCGATGTTATCGAGGCCCAGGTGTTAAAATAGGGCCTCAAAATGTCCAAAAAGAACGGGGGAGAAGAAGAGACGAAGCGCGCTGCGTCTCTTCAGGTTCTCTTCTTCCCCTGGTCGGTGTCCTGCCGGCGGGACTTGCGGTACCGGGGCGGGAAGTTGCGACGGCCAGAGGAGGAGGAAGACTGCGAGGGGAAGCGCTGTCTCTGGGAGCTCTGCTGGGACTGCCGATCCCGAGGAAAGGTCCCCTGTGACTGACCTTGCGGCTGCCACGGGCGCTGACGCTTCCGGTACGGAGAGGCCGGTGCTGAGGACATGCCATGCTTCCTTGCCGCCGCCTTCATCCTGAACTTGCGGTTCAGGCGGTCGTCGGTCTCGGCGTGGAAGAGCCCGGTCCCATCGAGCGGCATGTCTTCGATGGCTTGTCTGACCGTGGGGTTGAGGTCAGAAGCCCTCAACCAGGCATGGCGCCTCAATGCCATGGATGCTGACATGGCTCTCCCCGAACAGTCCGCCACATTCCTGGAAGTGGTGATGAGCCAACTCCCAATAGAATGGGCCTCGTCCCTGATTTCAACCAGCTGCCTCTGGATGTCATCTGGGACGTCTGGGATGAGGGGGGAGATTCTCTCCATGAGGGTCTGAACGTAGGCCCCCATGCAGGCGGTGTAGTTGGCAGCCTTGACCCCCAGGGCCGATGCCGAGTATGCCTTCTTGGCCAGTCCATCTACCTTCTTCGCCTCCCGGTCGACAGGAGAGGTGGCCTGCTTCGGGACGAAGCTGTGCTGGGCTCCCTCGACAATCGCAGAGTTGGGCCTTGGGTGGTCGGCCAACCAGGGACAGCTCGCCGGAGGAACCCTGTAGAGCGTCTGGACCTTACGGGAGGGCGCCGAGAGGGTGGCCGGGGACTCCCAGGATCTCTTCACTATGGTCTGGAGTGAAGGCAGGAGAGGCAGGCAAGGCGGGGTGGGCACTCGTCCATGCACCTGACGTTCCACCGGATCCTCCGCGTCGTCCTCCGGCGAGACGAGCTCGATGTCGAGAGCTCTCGCCATCTTGACGACGTGCTCGGTGAAAGACCGGACGTCATCGGACGGGGAAGACGGCTCCGGATCATGCATCCTCTGCGGGGAGACCGAAACCGAGAGGACGTCGTCGTCGGAGGGGACTTCAGACGGGAGAAGAGGTCCGAGGAGAGGGGTTCTGTCACCCTGACTTGGGATCTCGGCCGAGATGGGGTGACGTCCACCGACGACCTCGAACGCCTGCGGGGTGGAGACGGGGGCCTCTCAGAGACCGAAGCGGTCGGGACCGATCTGGACTGGGTGCCTTGATCAGCCGGATGGGGGTTCAGTCTGGTGAACTCCCTCATGGCCTTATCCTCTGAGACCGATAGATAGTAACGGCCAGACTGAGGATCAAAAAACAGGTCTGGCATCTCCTGTCCACGGGGCTGATCCTCCTCGTTGACAGACCCTGGGGGAGAAGGCGACTGCCGTCCTGATGGAAGGAGGGGAACGGTCTCTTCCATCCCGTGTGCGAAGTCCACAGTCGGCAAAGGCGTGTCCGGTGTCGGGGACCGCCGTACCTCCGGTGCAGGCTCTGGATCGCGTGGAGCTGCCGCATGGGAAGCGCGGCCCTGCTTTGAAGGGGAGCGCTGTTTGTCCTTCGCCTTCGGCGCAGAAGTGGACCGATCCTTAGAAGACTTGGCCTTTTTTGGAGCGGGCTCGCAGCTAGACTTCTCATGGCCTCTCTTCTTCCCCGACTTCGGAGTCTCATCTGCCGGGAAGAAGGGGTTGTCCGGAAGGTCTAGGAGGACAGCGGCCGCCGCCGATGAGGAAGGCCTTGGAGACCTTGCCCCTGTAGGAGGTCCAGCCGGCTCCTTAGGTTTCGGGGCATGGTGAGACGCCTTGGACGCCTTGGAGGATGCAGGCGAGACCAAGTGGCCCTCAGCCACGGAGCCCTTTTTCGGGCGCGAGCCTTCCTTCGGGCGCGAACCCTCCGATTTCGACGGCGGCTTGGAGGACGGCTCGGAACCCTCAGTCCCCGACGGATTGTGGGGGCGCTTGGAGGGCTTGTCGGTGGCACTGGGCGGTTTGGAGCCACGGGCCACATCGGAGGTGGTAGAAGGGGTCCCGGCCGGGACGCACACCACACTAGGGATAGCGGCTCTCCCAGATCCCACGCTGGAGACGCTGGCTCGGGAAGATGAGGCGGCGGGAGCCGCGGGCGGCAAAGATGATGACCGCGAGCCTCCCTCCTGCACCCTTCCCAGGGCAATCGCTGAAGTAAGCCGGGACTCACGGTTCTTCCGTGCCTGGGAGGAAAGGGACCTGCAGAGCAGGCATGCCTTGGTGTCGTGGTCCTTGCCCAGGCACAGCAGGCAGGAGGAGTGCGGGTCCTGGACGGGCACCTTGCCTCCGCAAATGTCGCACTTCTTGAAGGGTGCAGGCATTTCCGAAATCGTCAAAGCCAGAGGAGATCCAAAAACGAGGTCAACAGTCCAAAAGTCCGAAGTTACCAGGGGCGGGAGACAAAGAATGGTCAAGAAACAGTCCGAGGTCAAAAAGCGAAAGTGATTCCAAGCAAGCAAAGCAAGCGAAAGTTCCTCTGAAGCAGCTAGCGCGGCGGAAAAAAGGAACTGGGGAAAAGAGCGGGAAGGCAGGGGCCTTATAACGGGTGGGCGGAGTTACCGCCAAAAAGTTTCAATATGTTGCAGAGTTAACTCTGCCCAGTGATTCCAGTAGGTTCCGAGCAGCACTGCGCAGGCGCAGTGAAACCCATTTGTATGATTCGCAGAGACCACGAAGAAGAAATATATATATATATATATATGGGTGGGTAGGTTTGACTGTTCTTTCTTGGCAAGTATCAACTATTCATTCTCCGTGAGACTGAAGGTAAGATCCACACAAATGGGATATACCCAAGCCATCCATGACAGGGAAAGATAACTATTTCTTAGTAAGGACAGCGTGCAGTACAGTTCTACCAAAGGCTGCCTGACTTGATCTATATTTATCTATCTTATAGTGCCTTATAAAAGTGGATAGTTTTTCACCTGGCAGCCTTACAAATATCCTGTATTGATACAGCAATATAGTATGCTGTTGTTGTTGCCATAGATCTTGTTGAATGAGCCCAAAGACATTTTGGTCTTGTTAGGTATGTTTAGTACCCTGCATTCTGTCTTAGTGCCTTATACAATGACTTTGTAGAAAAGTTGGATTAATTATCAAGATTAAGGCATCCTCCTTAAATTTGCACAGACTTTTATTAACAGACAAAGTTGCCAACTCTGATACATGATGAGCCAATGTTATGGCCACTAAAAAGAGGACTTTAAATGACACAGCTCTTAGTGTCTCAAAATAATAGGCCTCCCTCCAGTCCATCTGGTGCCATCCGGCAATGGAGGGAGAGATACAGGCCCAGCTCCATTGGGCCTGGCCTAAGCTAAGAAGCAGAGCTCTCTGTCCAGTCCATCTGCCTTGGTCCAGGCCTTAGAGGGAGAGAAGAACTGCTGGACCTGATCCCTTTCCCACCACCATTCCCTTCTCTTTTTTTGTTGTGTCTTTTTAGATTGTAAGGCTGAGGGCAGTGAACACTTTCCATGTATTCACATAAATCCATTGTATAGATTTACATCTAGAATTTAATATAGTAATTGTTACTGAATGAGACAGTCCTTGATTTTCTAACCATCTCTGTTCAACCTCCAAGCAGCTAGTTTCAAATTCTTTGACCCTGGAGAAGTAAATGTCTTCTCTCTGGTAACTGAAATGTTTCTTCAACTGACATTTTCAGCAGTCTTGGGAACCATGGCCTTCGAGGCCAGTACGGTACGATAAACACTACAGTGGGTCCTCGCCTTACGCGGGGATCCGTTCCAGATCCCTTCGCGTAAGGCGAATTCCGCCTATGCTCGAGCCCCATTGGAAACAATGGGGCTCGTGCGCGGCGGCACGGCAGTGCAGGCACGCGGGGGGCGCAACGGGCGCACACGCCCATTCAATTGAATGGGACGCGCCGCCCCTTCCGCCCTGCGCACGCCGGCGGCTTTGAGCGCTTATGCTCAAAGCCGCCTATAAAAAGGCAGCATATGACGAGGCGCGACTGTACTTGGGCCTTCTCCAGCTAAACTTTCATCAACACTTTTTGATGGATTGGCAATGCTGGGAATGCATACAATAGAACCTTTCAGCCATCTTACTGTTACTGCATCCTGCATTGTGGCAGCTGGACTTCCATCTATTGAAATGTACCTTCTTAATCTGAAATTCTTGCCAGATGCAAATAGGTCAATTGAGAATTTTCCATAATGACTCTGCAACAGACTGAACACTTGTTGGTTCAAACTCTATTCTCCTGGCAATACTGTATTCCTGCTCGAATAATCCGCCGTTATATTCATGGCTCCTTGCAAATAATAAGCTGTCAATGTTTGTACATGCTTCTCTGCCCACACCAGGATTTTTGTGGAATATGTGAACATATCCCATCTTGATTGCACCAATATGCCTTCACTATGACACTGTCTGTGTAAATCTGCATATGTTGTTTTCCTATCTGGGGCCAAAAACGTAGCAATACTGACCTCACTGCTCTCATTTCCAGATTTGTATGCTGAAGCCTCTCTGAAACCATCCATTGACCCTGTGTGTACTGATCCTCGCAGTGAGCCCCCCAGGTGTAAAGACTGTGTATCTCTTAGCCCTCAAAGGATTTTCCCATTCCTAGTCTAATAATTTTTTTCAAATGTCAGGAGTAGGAATTTCTAATTCCTGGTGTATCATTAGCTGCATTACCACTGCCATTTTGCTATGATTTCTTTGTCCCATGTCTTGCAAAGGTTGTTCTGCTGCACTTAAATTTAGTGTTTCCAAGTAACCCATTGAAATGCTCCATATCAAACAGCCTGTGTTTTACTATCCTCTCTGTATCTGAGTGTAGGTCAGTGTCCTCATCTGAAATAGTCTGTAATGGTATATTATGTGTATATGTTTTTACCCTAACATTATCATCATTTTCCAGATTTTCCATGTTTTTGTCTTTTGTTTTTTCTTATGGCTTACTGTCTCTGAATCTTTGTCTATATTCTGTTCTACATTTCCTCTACTTGAGCTATACACATCATTAGATGACACTTCATTAAAATCACATGTTTCTCTGGCATTGCTAGTTTGACCTTGTGAGTTCTAGTCATCTGATTAATTATATTGATTAAATCATTTTTATCCACATTTGCTAAACTATTTATATTTGTGATTTTTGATGAATTTCTGTAATCAATATTTTTTGTTCTATTGACACTGCATTCTAAATTCATTGTTCATTTAATGAATTTATGCCCATTTGAATCTATGTTCTTATTAAATATTGTAGCATAGTTAACAATATCACTTGATGAATTTCATCACCACTACATGTTGGAGTGTGATTTATTGTTTGGGTCCAAACACTGGATACAGTTGTCATACTGGCTTCCCCTTTATTATATTTACTACATAATTTATGTATTGGTTTGCTGAATCGCCGCTGCCTGCATCAATGAAACTTCCTGAGTCTTGCTTTTGCTGCTGGTTGTACTCCAGTGCGCTGTCCATCATTGTTTCTTTATAGCTTGTGTTTGAAGCTGATTGGTCAGTTCCCTTACTTTGACCCACCTTCATTTTGTGGGTCGAACTGTCATTTTCAAAATGGTGACCAGAAGTGGGTTTCATGTTTTTGTTCTCCATGCCTGCAGTACCAGTTAGAATCGATGACCCAGGTAGACATTTTACCTTTGCTGTATTCTTCTTTATTTTTCTGTTTTTATTTTATTGTATTTTACCTATTACAACTGGGTTTTCCCACTGCTGCAGTGACTGGTTTTCTGACTCACTCTTGCTGGACAAGAGAAAAATCTTTTTAGGTAGCGACTCTGTACTGTCTCAGTAGCCTGTTGCACTTTTGGCTGAAGTACTATTTGTGTATGCTCTTCATGGACCTCACCCTCTATAGACTGCTTACTTGCAGCTTTTGGGGTGTTAGAAAGCTTTGTCCTGCTTCTGACTGTCGTTTACATTTGTCTAGTATTAAAAAAAAATCATCACCAACATTATCCTCTATATCTTTCTGTTTCTTATTTCCTTCGTGGATAACCATTCTTTCCCAAGGCAATGTATTGATTTTAAGCCTCGCCATATTCTAATTTCTGTAAATAAGTAATCTCTGTGGAGAGAAGGTTAGAAGCAAAAGACTTAATGGTGTAGAATGTTGGAGGATCCTACTTGACTGAGCTGGCACGAGGGGATTACCCATTTGTGTGGACTGTACCTTCAGTCTCATGGAGAATAAATGATGTCTGGCTATGTTGGATCAATCCAAAACCACCAGCAAAGTATATACTCCCTCACAGAGTTATGGTTCTTCCCTAAGTACTAATCCGTTTTCTTTGGGCATTACTTATCTGTGCAAAGAAACTGAGAACCAATTGAAATCAATGGGAGTGGTACAAAATATTGTAATGGTAGTATTTGTTAGCTTAAGTTTCTATAAAAACACTACTGACTGGCAACTTACTGTTCAACAAGTATCACAGGACAAAAACTAAACAGGAAATGAAAGTCTGTTGTGTCCTCCTATTAAATGTAACTCACCCGATAACTGAGGTCTTCTGCCAGATCACAAGAGGAAGCACTAGTATGCCACATTGTTTCCTTGATGCTGCAGCCATACATGAACACGTTTTTCTTACGAGAATGACCATGATAATCACAAAAAACCTACAAGAAACAATATTTTCCAAGAAATTTAAGATAAATTATTACACATATCAAAAATGGAGATGAGACGTTTTCACAGTCCAGCTCATTAGAATATTATTTGCTCAATTTCTGTGATGCCTTTTCTTAGTTTGATCTACACATTTTCTTAAATAGGGTGTCAGATATCTGGTTCAGATGTAACAGTCCAACGTACAGTGGCCCATTGGTATCTGCTTGGGTTTGGTTCCAGGACCCTCCTTGGATACGAAAATCTGTGAATGCTCAAGTTCCATTGTATACAATGGCACAGCAAAATGGTGTCATTTATATAAAATGGCAAAATCAAGGTTTGCTTTTGGAAATTTATATATTTTAAAAATATTTTTCAAACCATGGATGCGTGAATCTGTGGATAAAAAATCCATAGATAAAGAAGGGTGACTGTACTAAGATTTATCTACTTAAGGAAATTGTGCATGCTGATTGTGCATTCCTAGCTTTTACAAAGTTATCACAATTTAAACCTTAGTTTCTTATGTCAGAAGAAGGAATCCCTGGTTTAAGGCTCCCTGCTAAACCATCATTTCCTCATTCACATGTCAAGAAACTCTGTTGTTGTTGTTTTTTAATTATAGCATTGCTAAAGAAGAGGAAAGATAGGCAGGAAGAGGATAAGCTGTAAATAAAATAAACAAACAAAACTGCAGACACACACTCAGCCAATCAAGCTGGGATCATGACATATGTAGTTGCTCAAAGTTTAAGGTGGGAGATGGAACTGTTAGAGAAATATTAATCAATTTACCCCACCCTTCAGCCCTAAAGGCTATAAATGAAATGGAATAGCACTATTAATCTTTTTTAAATGTTATTTCATATAATAATAGAATTTTCAATGAATAAATCCTGAGGAAGAAAATTTGTTAACAACACTAAACATTTCCCTAGTGTCTCAAACATGTTTAAAAACAAAACAACCTTCTCATTTGCATTTTTTTAAAAAAAAATGAATGCAGGACAAACTTGACCTAGAAAACACACCCATTTCTTTGGTTACTTTGTTTGCCCATCAACACATCAACACATGGGGCGGAGATGTTGTTATCCAATGTATGCCTGAGTAATGGGGAATAAACCCTGCCTGCCATCCAACACTCAAATTCCATGCTTTCCAAGGAGAATTCCAATGCCAATTGGAGTTATCACAAGATGGCAGTACATAAAAAGAGTTTTAATAGCAGCCAAGTTGAAGAAAAGGAACCATCTTTGTACAGTCAGGCCTCCTCATATGCAGGCTTGCCTTCCACAGCTTTGAGCTTATGCAGAAGGCAAGCCTCGGCAAAAGTAATGGGGCGCGTAGCCACGCCACCACAAGCACATGCTGCCGCAAGCACATGCCCTATTATTTTCTATGGGGCTTGAGCATACACTCTTTTCCCCATACAATGGGGGGGGGGGCGGAACGGTCCCCAGCATATGGGGAGGGCAGACTGTATTTCAATCAGTCATAACACAGCACTCTTCCAATTAAAGCTACTACTTTCCTCACAGGAACAATTACATCTGTCTGTGGTTCTAATATAGTGATCATTTTTAATTTTTCACAATACAATTTGCTAGGATAATGTGTAGATACTTCTGGAAATATGCCTGTTACGTTTAAGTACACAAAGATCTATCAAAAGTAATAGCATTTTACAAATTAATAGCATTTTTATAGAAAGACAGCATGTCTTCAGCTGAATTAAATTGTGTGAGCACACACACACACTTACCAGTGGCAAACG
Source organism: Sceloporus undulatus (assembly GCF_019175285.1). NCBI lineage: Eukaryota > Metazoa > Chordata > Lepidosauria > Squamata > Phrynosomatidae > Sceloporus > Sceloporus undulatus. Next base: position 251,257,182 of record NC_056523.1, read on the forward strand.
TTTTATAGCAGCCAAATACTGGAGCAGTCCTTTGGCGTGATAAATTGTGGGATGCAGATCTGCATTTGGATTTTGCCATTGTCTATTCAAATCTTCCCCACTTAAAGAACAACGATGACTACAAGGGAAATATAATTCCAGTAAAATCTTGTTTTGCCAAATAAAAATGTTTTCCTCCCCAAGTAATGTTATGTTCATAACTTTTGTGGGTGTTAGAAGTTGCACTGCAATCTTATTAAGAAAAATGAGTTATTTTAAGTCTTGTTCTTAGTTGTTCAATAAAAATAAATGTCTGTTAAACAGAAGTAAGATGCTGAAAAGATATATCTTGCCTATCTCCCAATCTGATTTCAACCTGCCGTGAAAGAAAAACCATACCTTCCCTGCCCCCACTCAGTTTTTATGTTTCGGTCAAATGTAGTTTTTATTTTCAGAAGAGCCACTGGTTCTCAACTTTCTACCAAATTTATGTTAATTTTAGCCAAGCTTGTTCATTATAGTTGAAGTGATATTTAAGAATATGCTGATCTGTTGTAAGGAAAAATGCACAACAGATTTGATTAGTCTTGTTTTAACTATTACATTAGTGTCAGATTTAGTTAGGTTTACAGTAAACACTACAAAATCAATAAAACCTGTTCCTAACATAATGTTGATTCATTTCAATGGGTCTACTCTTAGCACAGCTAAGTTTAGATCTAACCTACGATTTTAAACTCTGCAAAGCACACAGGCATTCCCAAAATTTTAGAATTAGCAATGTATCTAGCTCCTTAAAGCCCCATTCAACATATAATAGTTTTCAAGTCTTCAAATACTGAGTGCACCACAGGTACTCATTCATATCACTGTAAACTTAGCAGTAGTACAGCAGATAAGATGTACAAAAATACTTATCCAGGAGAAGAAAATTTCAAAACTATGATTTTTTTTAAAAGTTAGTAAGACATGTTAATGTAAATCATGGTAGTACAAGACAGTAATCCATTAAATATACACATAATAATAAACACAATACATACAGCTCTAGTCTAGATCAAGGGAAGTAATAGTGCCATTGTATTCTGCTTGGGTCAGGCCCCACCTGGAATACTGTGTCCAGTTCTGGGCACCACAATTCAAAAAGGATGTTGAGAAACTGGAGTGTGTCCAAAGGAGGGTGATTAAAATGGTGAAGGGCCTGGAAACCATGCCCTATGAGAAACAGCTTAGGGAGCTGGGGATGTTTAGCCTGGAGAAGAGAAAGTTAAGAGGTGATATGATAGCCCTTTTTAAATATTTGAAGGGATGTCATACTGAGGAGGGAGCAAGCTTGTTTTCTGCTGCTCCAGAGAACAAGACCCGGAACAATGGATACAAGTTACAGGTACAGAGATTTCACCTCAATATTAGGGGGGGACTTCCTGACAGTAAGGGCTGTTCGACAGTGAAACACACTCCCTCGGAGTGTAGTGAAGTCTCCTTCCCTGGAGGTTTTTAAACAGAGGCTTGATGGCCATCTGTCGGGGATGCTTTGATTGAGAGTTCCTGCATGGCAGGGGATTGGACTGGATTCTATGATTCTATGTTCAGGAATAGAAAGGCAGTCAGTCTGCTCCAGACTGAAGGAGCCTCACAGGGTTTAGGAGTGTTCATATAGTACTAACCCTGCTATTGTTTTCACTTAAAAACTTACTTTCCATTGATGACACCATCAGGATTAAGCATTGGTACAATTTTAAAAATATAGGATTCTCGTAAACTCTGGGCAGAAGGATTATTACTCATGAGATATTCCAATGTTCCCTTCATAACCCAGCTTGCATTAGTTTCTCCAGGATGTACACGAGCAGATAAGAAAATATAAGGACGGTTTCCTAAATTGAACACAAACAAAATGGTATTATACAATGAACCACTCATCATAGCAATCTGCTTATTATTAATTCAAAAACAAGAAATTAAATGTAAAACATAGTCATTTCAGTAATTTCTAACCACATTATTTACAGTTATGCTGTTTATGAATACTGTGAGCTTGATTCATCCAGTCTTTTAACAAAGCCATTTTACAAAGACTAGAAGCTGCTTCAAATCCCAGTTTGGGAATAAAAGGTAAAAGGTAAAGGTTTTTCCACTCTGACAAGTTTGCCTAGTCATGTCCGACTGTAGGGGGCAGTGCTCATCTCTGTTACTATGCCAAAGGACTGAGCATTGTCAAAGACAACTCTGTGGTCATGTGCTCAGCATGTCGTTACCTTCCATTGAAGTGACACCTATTGATCTACTTGCATTGTACATGCATTTGAACTACTAGGCTGGCAGAAGCTGGGACTAGTGATGGGAGCTCACCCCATCACACAGCACTTGGGTCTCGAACAGCCAACCCTGCGATCGTCAGAGTCAACATCTTAAAAAAAATAAAGTCTTTAAGAAAAAAGCAGCTTGGGATGGATTGCTAGAGGGGAATCTGTAGCAGCTTACTATGCCTTTTCAATTTAGTGTGGCCACAACAGGATGCAGCTGGGTTTTTCCTTTTAACTTCCCCTCTCACTGACACCATATGAGGAATGAATTAGGATAGGTTAAGGCTCAGCTTTGGGAGGAAGGGTATCAAGGAACTAGATGTGCTTAAGATCACTCAGTCAACCAAAGAACCACCATCAGGATAGCAACGACCTATGTACAGGGCTTCCTTTTCCACACACAGAAAGAGAAGTTTGAGCATAAAAAAGGAACTCCATAATACATTATAGCCCAGTATGCCTTCCCAGGACCCAATGACTTCGAATTATCCCATCAAGAAGAAAATAAAACAACTCTCACCCAGTGACAGGAATGGGGCCTAAAATACCTACTTCTAGGGGATGTACTCACTATATTTACATAATATAACTCTTTGTGTGTGCACCCACACAGGATTGAAAAAAAAGGTACCTTCATAGGGAAGTCAAAAATACAGATTTTTCATTTGATATTATTTTAATATAATCACAGCAAAGAAGAGGAAAAGGTTATACTGTACTTACTGAATTGACAAATATGTTCATAGTAATTTGATTCTGGCATGGCTGTTACAGTTACTATAGGACAGCTGTTTCCTGAGAGGGTCTCACACAAGGTATCTTGTCGAAAATATATCTGCTGAGGATTATGTGTTGATTCTAATTTTTGGAGATGCATCTTCATCACAAAAAGAATGAGTCAGTAAACGTACTTCCATGGCTTGGTATATCTTTTACTTGTAGCTCAACACCTTTCATTTTCAGAACTTTAATTTTTTTTAAAAAAAAACTGTTTAAAAATACTGAGTAACATTCTTACACTGACTCATTCTAACTTTTTTGTGTATTGTTTTGGATTGTCTTTCACTTTTAAACACATCTTCTTTGCTACATGTAACCACCAGGACCCAGAGAGACAAGGGAAGCCCTCTTGAGTAGGTCATTCTTTCTGTGCCTTACAGGGAGACTATGCAAAACCTCTTCGAAATAAATCTTGCCAAGAAAACTCTAGGATAGGGTTGCCAAAAGTCAGAGTAAATCTGAAGGCACATAACAATAACAGCAGTTATAATTTTGTGTGTGTGCCTTTGAGTCATTTCTGAATTATGACGACTCTAAGGCAACCCTATCACAGCATTTTCTTGGCAACATTTGTTCAGAGTGGATTTGCCCTTGCCATCATTTGAGGCTGTATGTGACTGGCCCAAGGTCATCCAATGAGTTTTCATGGTCAAGGAGGGATTTACATATTTATAAAATTACTACCCTGCCTTTCTGCTCCCAAAGATGCTTAAAGCAGCTGACAATGCGAAGATATAAGATTCACATAATATATTGAGTAAAATGTAACATAAAGGTCAATCAACTGAAAACACAATTACAAATACAACACTGATGGACAACATTGGCTGCATATTATAAAACATAGGTTGGATTAGCATTGTCCTACTAAAATTATAAGGGTCCTTTTGGTTCACTGAACAGAGTGAGGTCCACACATGGTCCAATCAGAAGCAAATTCTGATGACCTCTCTTCTTTCTGCAGCTCTCCATGCTACCTATCGGATGGCTTCCCTGAGTCTCTCAAACGGCTCTTTAACAGGTGTGTGCATGGGGAGCTGCAAGTGAAAAGAGGAATTACTTTCCCACTCCTCCAGTAGGGACTTCCCATGTGTGCAGCTCTGCTCACAGGCAGCCTAGATATAAGAAGACATGTTCTACTACATTCTAAACAGTTCAGCCAGAACATTTCTTCTTCAGATTTGTTTTCAAAAAATTTGTAACACTTATTAATATAACTGTAAGTGGCCAGTTTCACTTGGCATTTACAAAGTGTCACTTCTAGTTTGAAAACTGTGTTGTAGAGTGCAAAATAAAAATATTACATTTTCTGATTTTATATCCAATTTATATGATACATACTGTACACATAATAACAACTATTAAGAACTATATAGTCTACACTTGCAAAACCTTGACTTACTAGACCTGATAGTGTTAAACCTAATGCTGATGTTTTATAGCATTTGTTACCATGGCCCACTGATTTAATTTCCTCAACTTTTAGTTATTTTTTTAATAAAATTGTTTTAATGTTAAAATAAATCATACACAGAAGCAAGTTACCATGAACCTATCCAAGTGAAAATTAACTCACCATTAAAGCTGAGTAAGTATATGGATAATGGTAAGCAAAGTAACAAACATCATCCTTATGTTGGAAGGTGATTGTGAAGGTAATTGTATAGTAGGATTTTCCCTTCTGGCCTCCGGCTGCAATTGAGCTTCTTGAAAAGTGATTCCTAGAAACAAAATGTCAACTTAGTTTAAAGATGCAGTGACCGTTATTTCTACCATTGCATGTAAATAAACTAAAGACACCCATCACTTCTTCAAACACTACTTCTAATAAAAACTAATAAAAGTCGGGGGGGGGGGGGGTTAATTTCTTTTATAGGTTTTTGTAGAACAGGTTTTTACAATATTCAGGGCTGCAGCAAAAAGAGAAGACTGCTCCTTCCCTAATTCTGGATTATCCAGTTCCACCAGTGCACATGCCTAGTGTTGCACATGGCTCTCTGACAGTAAATTTCAAGTTAATTTTTGTAGTGTATTCAATATTTGATTTAAATACTATACAACTTACTTATAGTAACAAATGTCTGTTCCCACACGAATCCACCAGGGTCGTCCACTTAGTGCCTCTTGAACAGAGTACATGAGGGGCTGCATACCTTCCAGAAAAATATATTAGACAGCTATATTTGTCCAGTGAAGAAGTATATATTATAGAAATGATTCTGCATTTTGAATATACTATGATACAGCATCATTTAAGGTTATTACTTTGATTACTGATATTATTATAAATTAAATAGCAATTCATTGTTTCAAGGTTCTTTTGCATTGTTTCTAACTTCGTATATGATAAGCGATTGAAAGCAATGATTGCATTTTAATATCATGTTTTTGATCCTCAAAAGCAATGAGGATAATAAACAATCAGCACTGAACATTGCTATTGTTAGCAAGGTATGGTTTGGAGGACTAAGAACAAGTGTTTGCTTTTTCTGCTCTCTTGTGCTCCACAAGCAATAGTTTACAATTGGGGATACTGTGGCTTGATTGAGCTTACCAAACTAGCGCTGCAGACTAGCATCAGACTAGGAATTGCAATATTTATTCACAGCATTTGCTTAAACCAAATTGATTTGATTCATTAAGTGAAACACTTGAGGGAAGGTGAGAAGGCATATGTGCACATGACTGATACTAATCTTTTAAAGCAGAGGAGCAGGATATACAAGCTGTGTATGCTTTCAATGTCACTTTCGTGGCCCACAGTCCTCCAAACCACTCTGCATCACCAAATTTCAGCAGCAAACTGGAAATTCTCCTTTAAAACTAAAAGGCAATGCTCTTTTTAAGACTGCAGAGGAGCTGCTGCAATTCAAGGCAAGCCTAAAAAACACCAGCATTAAATGGCATTCTCCCTTTGCTGTGAAATTTTGGCACTGCAACAACAGCAGAAATGGAGCTGTGAAGATTTATTGGATCTGTTTAAGTTGTCAACCCCATTTTATATTATGCTTTGGAGAACTGGGTGACATCTGAATGCAGTCAACATGTTTCCATGCTAGGTTTTCCTCTTCTTATTATCAACTGCTTAGAAATCTGTGCAACTCTTATTCTTGCTCAGCATTTTTTTAAAAATTGGAATATTTTTGCTATACTCACTCTTCTATTCTGTAATCTGTTGGTTATCTTTGTGTTACATAATTTATATAATGTAATTATTAGTAGTGGTAGGCCAACAATCAAAACTCAAAATGACTAGTGCAAATTCTAATTGCTTAAGCAGGCTTTGTTACCTACTCATTTTATATATGGCATACTGTGCATGATGGTCACAGTGGTGGTAGGCAATTCTCACATTTTGATAAAATGTCCTGTTTTTCATACAAGAAAGAAAGGAATAAAGAGTTAAATGTGTTGCCTTCAGTTCATTTACTTGTCCTGTTCATTATTGACTTGAAGAACTCCTAAAGAATGCAATTACAGAAAAAGTCAATTAAGAACCCACTAGAGAAAGGCTGTTGATTTTAAGAGTCACAAGCCCTATTGTAGATTGATATTTCTCAGGGGATGGGATCTAAAAGCATTCAAAATTCCTTTAACATGTGATTAAGAAAAAAAGTTTGAAGGATTCATAGATCTGAATAATTCCTTGTACTTTCTAAGTTATTTTTTTCAATACAAAAGAAAAACAGGTCTTACCATAATTAAACTGACTGTTTGTCTTTTCACAGTTGATTATATTAAATCGGTAAGCAATGCTTGTCCGCATTCCGCTGACTTCAAAGTAAAACCACTGGTGATAATGATTACTGTTTATATCAGAGTTCAGAATGAGATCATATTCATTTCTAAAAATGAATACAAAGAAAAGAGTCTTAAAATTAACAGCATCTACAGTGCAATGATAGGATAAATAACAACAATGTCTTACTTTCTGATCTGAATAACTTTCCGTAAATTTCCGGACTCAAATCTGGAGTTAAACTTCAAAACATCTCCTTCATCTGGCACTGGATAACTTAAGAAATAAAATTACAAGGAAAGTAAGGTTATATTTGGGAAGTCATTTAATTCTAATATCACACTCAGTACACATAATAACTGGTGATGGAAAAAATATGTAATGTATTCCACTGACGGCTATAAATGTCACTTATAGTCATCCTTCCTAGAGAGCAGGCAGAATCTTTCTAAGTTGCTTATCAGTATGGTTATTCTAGGATAAAGCATCACAGAATGCTCACTTACAATAAAATATGAATAATAAAAATTTATTTTCCCTGAATAATTTTTCTTTCCCTTTTTTGTCTCAAAAGTTGAACAAACATATTGCTGGTTTATGTTTAATAAGGTTTAATTGTCAATAAAACACAAAACAATTTTAAAAAGATTACTTTAAGTAATTATGTACAGTATTTATTTATTCAATTGATTTAATTTATATCCTTCAAGCAAATGGGACCCAAGGTGGCTCATGCATGAATCAAAGCAAGATATATGCATGAAAAATTGATAATAAACAGATTTCAAGAAGAATTTTAAAAACTACCATATTAAAATCAATACTTTATGAGAATATAAAATTGTAAAAACCATGACAAGAAAAATAAAAATTACAGCACACTAAAGAGGTTTCTACATAACCTCTTACCAAATGTTTGATATGGATCTGGTCAAAATTTATCTATAATTGCCTCAAGCTGAAATTGACAGGGTTTTTGAAAGCATTCATGCAGTATAGAAAACCAGTGGACTATCACATCCTCACTTACTCATCACGTTTTAAAAATTATGCACTCTATGTACAAAATACCTCTGTAAAAGAGAAGAAGAATGGACACTGTGAAACCTACCTGATATTATCAAGGTCATAAACAACTCTGTCTATAATATCATTAGGATGGATTAGCCTTTCGATGTCTTGGTTAATTTTTGTCCTGTAAAAATAGAGTTCTCATGTCATTTTCCCAGCTGTTAGAACAGTGCAGTTATCACCTATCAAACTTAAGTCATATGGAAAGCAAAAAGACGTTGACCTTCAAAGCATGGTTTCTACTTTTGCATATTATCCTGTTTACTGCTTATGTTTAAGCATGTAGAAAAATGAGCTCTTGTATTCAAGGCATTAAGGTTTTTAAAAAAGTATTCTTTACATTACTAGTAAAGAAGAATCTTTTCCTTTCAATATGTCTAGTTTGCATTAGTAATCATTTTTTCAAGTGTTGTTAGTAACTAACACTAGTAAAGATTTGAAAGCAAGTTATGTTAGCAATTAACACAATTATAGCTGTAGAGAGAGGTTAAAAAGTTTCAGAAACTATTATTGTGCAGTGATTGGGTTAGTGTGAGAGCCTCTCACCTCTAAGAAATGTCACTGTAAATATTATGAACAAACGTCCCAGTAAGTACATAGAATTCCCCCACTCCCATGCATACATGAGTGCATGGAGACATAGCGTTTTATAGAAGCATATTATTTCTGCAGGACAGAAGCTTAACTGGCTCCACTGGCTCTAGGGCTGATAGTGTCAAATGGCTCTCTGCATGTCAAAGAATAGCTTTATATGGAATATGTGCTCAGAACTATTCAGAAAAGATATAGGAAAAGTATGGTTAGCGCACAAAATAATAGATTTTAAAAAATTAAATTTTAAAAAACTATATAGTGAACAAGAAAAAAGAAACTGCAAACACAAATTAATTCTCTTTGGAATATTGGGAAAACTGGCTCATGCTGCAAGAACTGGATTTGACTAAGGGTTTTTCTTGCAATACTTCTGAGAAATAATTAATGCAATTTGAAGGATCAGACCTTCATCTGAAACAGTCTGTGAAATATGCAGTTAAAACTGTAACACACCAACCTATCTCTGAAAGCAGAAAATGTAGGTTTTAAAGGTACAGGTATCAGAGAAAGGTCTTTCTAAGTGTAAAATTTGATTTGTCCAAAATGGGTGACTTCCAATGTGTAACAGAATGACTTCCACTTCCTCCCATCCTCAACCTTGGTGCTACAGAGGAGATAAATCAGTGAACAGAGGCTATAAGGGGGAGGTGGGATCCATTTTGCTAGGAGTGCCTGCTCTGATGGCAGGTGGATGCAACTGGATACAACTCACTGGACACAATCCATATTGATTTGCACGTTTATACTGAACCAGTTCTGAATCAGAGTTCTCCAAGTTACTGAGTGTATGAAATGGGTTCCACACATAACAGATATTTATGATGAATGTAAGACTGGCCCTCTTGAAGTCTGGCATTACTATAATGTATGCAATTTCCTCTGGTAATCATCAAGGGTGGAGTTCTGCTTCACAATAGTGTAATCTTTGGTGTACTCATGTTCTCATTTTAAATATGGAAATAAAAGTACCAGTACAAAAATGCTAAACTTACTGGATCAAGACATTTAATAGTAGCATGGTGTGTTATTAACAAAGGAAAGCTGGAGGGCAGGATGGTAGCAACCTGAATGTTTTGCTAAAATCAAATTATTAGCATGTGAATCAGTAATTATCTATTATGTATCTACACAGTACAATGGGACTCTGGGCTATATGATGGTTCTGTGTATAAGCATAAGCTTTAGCAATAGTTCACGTTAAACATTAAAATAATTCCATGTATGTGTGTGCTCTAATACTAGGAAAGGGAAACAGATTTTGGTAGAGAAATGAGAAACAACAGCAACAAAAGCCCATTAATAACTAGAAAGTAGTTGGATTTTCTGCCCTAACAATTTGGAATAAGAAGTTCAAGGAAACTGCACACACCCATTCACTGCCAACTATTGCCAAAAAGGAGTTCAAGAAACCCCGATGTTATGAAGGAGAAATATCCAATATTTCTTTCACATACATCAGAGTTCGCATGTGACTGCCAGCCATTCTCTTCTTCCTTGTGGAAGAAAAGGAATAAAGTTTGAGATTACATTTTGTAAATTCTAAGACTCCTATGCTTTTCTAATGATGGTGGTGGTGGTGGTGGGTGATGATGATGATGATGATTTTCAGCATTAATATAATTCATCAGAGTGTTCAAAGAGATATTCATACATAATCTCAGTAATCTATATAACATTCCCATTCAAATTATTATAATCCCAGTTTGCAGATGGTGGAACCAATATTAATAGATTGCTCAAGATCACCTTGGGATTTCATGACAGGGAAGAAATCTGAATTAGGGACTAATGCAGTCTTAGCCATGACATCAAATAATGGTCTCCCCTGATTTATGTATTACAATTTCACATTCTATTTTTAAAAAAATTAGTACCCAGAATATCATATTTCAATTTCTCAGTGGACATCATTATTTAAATGTTAAGTTCCATCATATGTAGACACAAATCTTCAGACACAACAGAATTCAGCATTCCCAAAATATCCTCTCACATTAACTAACAACAATAGCCATACAAATTCTTCCTTATTGACAATAAGACAGTGAGCTGAGTTTAGAGTTCTAAGGGAGGATTTTCAATCCTGGAATGGGGCACTTTCAGGTCATGGCTTCTCCTGCCCTCTGCAAATCCTCCAGGTTTTGCAAGGTATGGTGCAGAGGGGCGCACAAAAAAAAAGTCAATTAAACATGGAAAGTGCCCCCACAACATTTCTATTTATACAAACTCAGATCCTTACATTCATGAAAGGCCCCAATCTAATCTAATCTTTAATTAATTTAACCTTTTAAATTTAACTTTAAACTTGAACATGTTAGTAATACTCACCTTTGCACTCCATAAGGTCTTTCAAGAATAGGTTCTTTATATGGAGGTGGAATATGTCCAAAATAATCAGGATAAGCCACTTCTGAATATTCAGGAACAGAATTTGTATTTTTCACAATCTCAATATAAAGTTCTGGGTCATGGAGTTGCAATGTATCAGGCACTTCAGGCACTGCTTGGTCTCCCACAGAAACTGAGCAGGAAATGTCCTCCTCTTCTGGATCAGGTCCAGAACAACATAGCGTTCCCAGCTGGACAGATCTTCCCTCAAATAAAACACCTCCACAAGATGAGACATGCTGACAAGATTTATTACAGGTATTTTCACTAAGGCTAGTTTTACATTCTTTTTTGGTCATGGCCCTCGTAGTGTAAGATTGTTCATTTTTGGAAGTGTTTTGCAAAGAAATTCTGTCAAAATCTTTAATTATTTCGTGGTTTAGGCACTGGCATGATGGAAGTAAGTTCATTTGATCACCTTGGAGCTGCAGAGTGTCCATGCTATTATCATTCTTTACCAAACCCAAAAACATTGGTCTTTTTTTACAGTCCTCTGTTTGTAGAGGATAACTCTCTTTCACAGGAATTTCTATTCCATGATTTGCTGGGGACTGCTCCACTCCAGCAGTAGGAACAACAATAGGCCCTCCTTGTGTTATATTAGTTGAAAGAGGCTTTGGTTCCTTGGAAACCAGGTCACATTCCTTAACATAAAGACAGGGAAATGAAAAAAGTGGATGGTTAAGATATCATAAAGGGAAAGCTTTTCCAGGCAAAAGCATATACCTATAAGGGAAGTAAGGCAAGGAGAAAAGGGAGTCAACTGCTTGTGAGCCTGTCTGAAAGAAAATGTGTGAATAATGGGAAGAAATGTAGTTGGAGGTGAATAGCCTTCACACTGATGCAGATACTGACAGACAGCCATGTTATAAAAACAGCTTTGCTGGACCAAATCAATATCTATTCTTACTCTACCACCTGGTCTGCAACAGCAGCCTGTGGGGCCAGGGATGGAAAAACATGGAACCATTGTCCAAATATGAGCTTCCAGGATTCAGTCCAGTCCCCTAGACTCAGGCCATACCTATCACCAGGCCTGGTGCAGGTAAAATGATATGATTTACTCCATCCTGGCCTGTTTCCCAACTATAAAGCTGATGGAAGGAACGTTCAAAAGATGAAGAAGGAGAATGCTTCAGTGTATTTTTTTTCTCTTTGGATATGGAACAATAAAAAGCTATTCACTCAAGGTATCTGAAATTGTCCACCTACGACTTTAATAAAGATCATGACAAGTTTCAACCAAGGAATACTGACAGAAGATCTAAACTACCCCTGCATTAGAAAACTGCAAAGTAGGCAAGAACATGATAGTAACATTTTTTATTTCAATCAAAGTCATATATTTGCAATTGAAAAATATATGGTGGTTCCCTTTAACTAATATAATTAATAAACATTAACTATGAATTTGTCTAATCCTTTCAAAAAGCCACCACATACCATGGTCATGAACTGCATAAAGTCTTCTTTCCATGCTAAATGAAATTTACTGGGTGACATTAAGGGGCAAAACAGTCTGCCCCGACAGAGTGGCTCTGTGCTGCCCCTGGGAGCACCAGACTGCAGCAACCACACACCACGGCCCCGATCCAACACTCTGTCAGTCCAAAAAGAGCCGACAAAATGCCACTCCTAGTTAAAGCAACAAAAAGCTGCCCTTGCCACCACCGCCACAGCTCTTAAAAGTTTTTTTGGCACAGTGCATCTGAATGCTATGCCAAGGACATGCCCTTTCACCGCTCACCATGCGTGTGTGTGAGGTGTGTGATGTGATGCCGGTGTTGGGGCATGTGAGTGCCACACCCCCACTCTGCCCCGAGGCTGGTGTTAAATGCCAATCTGTTTAGCCCCCACATTCTAATTTTATGAAAAGCAAATAGAAATCCTCTCTTCATTAACTCATGAACATAAAAATCTTTTTCATGTCTCCCCTTCCACCACGTTTTTCTACACTAAAAAAACCTGAACCTTATTTGTAGCAGTGGTACTCCAAATATAAAAAAAATGCCTTACTCATTCATTGATTTATTTAGGACAATTATATTCCACAAGTCTTCCACCATGGAAGTCCACCATTATATTTCACATTTCATCTACCGGGGAACTCAACACCTAAATCCAACCATAGTCCCAACTAGAATAGATCTATTAAATCAATGGAAACTTGATAAATCAATATTTATGTAAGTTCCATGAATTCAATTGCTGTACTCTAGTATGAACAAAAAACTTGATTTAAACCCCAGGCAGCAACCAGTTTATTGTTTATTAAAATATTTATATCCTGTTCTAAGCTCTGGGTGGCTTACAACAAAATGAGTTTAAACAATTTAAAGTTAAAAACAATTTAAACAATCCAAAAGCACATTAAACACTCAAACAATTTAAAAATTAAATATTTTAAACATTGAAACAATATATAATCATGTATATATACATATCTGAAAGTGTCAAAAGAAACATTTTATACCTTAAGACCTCTACTCGATGCTGCATAAATATCTGTAGGTGATGTAAGTCTGTTAGTGGCTATGACAACTTTTTGTACTTTCTCAAAGCAATTCAAACTATAAGCAGCAAGTTGCAAGCTTGAAAATTTTGATTACTTACTTGTATTTCCAAGAAAAGTATCAGCTCAATTAACTGTTTGGTATTTCTTTTGCATTTCTCATGAATGGTACATTTTTTAGAATAATATCAACATCTATACCTGAAAGTCTTCTGTAAGTTCTGGAAAAAATTGTTCATACATCAGTAGATCTTCAAAAGGTCGTCCCAATTCTTGCTTTGGTTTCAATTTGTTGATATCTGTCTCTATGTCATCATTCTGGGGAAGGGAAAGCCAATCTACATTACTAAATACAGTCGCCTCTCCATATTTGTCTGTTAAGCATTCAGGGATTTAATTATTCACAGCCTACTGTACAATATTTGTCACCACTCTACAACACTGGTGTCGCTGGGAGGGAATCAAATTGGTGGAGTAGGTGGGCCCAACCACATATGTTGGTGGAAGGGATGGGATGGTGGGAGCACAAGGAGGGATGGTGTGTGTGCTCAAGCGGGGGGGGGGGGGGGGAGTAGAGGATGGGATCTGGGAAGCACAAGGAAGGTGCATGCACTCACTCATGTAGGAGGGGAGAAAGGGGTGAGACAGGGGAGCGTGAGGAGGGAAAGTATGCACATTCACTCACTCATTCAAGTGGCCAGGAGGATGGACCAGGTATCTCTTTTCCCCCTCCTTCTGCTCCCCATGTCCCACTCCTTATCTGCACAAGCAAGTGGATGAGGGAATGTGCCAGCAGGCAGGACCAGACACTCTACCAGTGTAGGTACTGTTTGTATGTATTAAATACAATTTGGGTCACTCAGAGATATTCAAGTTTTTCCACTTTTCCAAGGGGGCTGCACCCCTATCCACTGGGAGAGTGGAGGGCTGACTGTACTTGTAGTAACTGATATACTTTTCAGTTTAAATTTATTAAGTACAGTATGTCCAAGAAAACAACTCAGGAGGAAACACATGAAAATCTCTCAAACACTGATTAACTCAAAAGTATTAAAGAGTTCTATTTTTTTATGAGCAGAAGGAAGCCCATATGAAGCATTGGGCTTAAGCTGATGCTTCACACGGCTGACATGAGGAACATACTAGGATTCAGCCAATTTCTTGATTGATATTATGTGTGAACCAAGAATCATGGTTTCAAGTAAACTCTAATATGTTACTAAAGCAAGAAAACTACAATCCCTCGCTTCTTCAACAAAGTAAAAGTTATTCTAACCCTGCAAACAACTATAAGCCAGGAATTGGGGGAAATGAACTTAAATATGGGTTTCTCCCTGCTCACATTGCCTGCGGTGAGGGGCTTATCACAGCACATTGTTCAGGTTCTTTTTGCTTACATTTATGCTATATTCTAACTCAGTGTTACATGATGATAAGTCAGTTATGTCCCATGTGTGAAATATTGTTAATAGCAAAGGTAAAATGTATTCAACATTTAAGATACAGTTTAATACACTATGCTCTAAATTTTAATTCTAGATAGAGTAGAACCATTTAGTCACTTGCATAAATGTTTTACCAAGTTCCCATTGATTCAATGGATCTACTCTAAATAGGATCAACAAGTAGGCAACTATAGGGAATAGCCACACTACAATGGATGTTAAGAAAACAGTATAACCATGTTCCAGTTCTGCATAAAGGCATTCTGACCCAAACTTCATACACTTCTCTGCAGGTTTGTCCATGTTCATTTAAAATAACGGAATTACCTGCATAGTGATTCTTTTGGACATTTATAGTTCTTCCTTTAGTAAAATATGCAGTGAGTCTCTCATGTTTAAAAAGCTTCAGGGAGGAAGCTGAATATATAAAGATTCAGAACATTAAGATAACAGTCTTAAATTGCACTGTGCTATCTGGTTTTG
Organism: Sceloporus undulatus; assembly: GCF_019175285.1. Lineage (NCBI taxonomy): Eukaryota > Metazoa > Chordata > Lepidosauria > Squamata > Phrynosomatidae > Sceloporus > Sceloporus undulatus. The sequence continues at coordinate 251,272,479 of NC_056523.1, forward strand.
TTGTTCTATTTTCAACGTCAACAGTGCATGTTATTATCTTAAGTTGCCACAAACACTGTGAATAAGGTACAATCCATCACATAAAACTTTACATTTTATTATAGAATAAATAAATAAATAAATCCCAACAAATCTGATGCATAAAATTGTGCTTTTTTTAAAAAAAAAAGCCATACCTTTGCTTTTTGATAATATAAATGCTTTAAAATCTGGTTTCTGATTCTAGACATGGCATTATTCATTTTGGTGATTAAAATGCATTATGCTATGACATCACGCCACTGATACATAAATTTGTAGTAGCTATAGTAGCTTAGTAGGATAACATACCAACATATGCTTCCACATCTGAAACTTTCTGTATTATTTTAGCTCATATACTCTGAAATTTACTCTGATAAATTTAAAGAGTATTTACTTGTGACATTAAATCATTATCCATGTAAATCCATGGTGTATTTCTTTCACTTTGAAACTGCTCAAACATTACTTCCATTCTGTATCATTTACCCTAGTCACACCTTGCATGCAATGCAGTTGGAAAGTATTTGCATGAGCACACACACAAAATATATGCCACATTTCACCCCCTCTGAATATCCACATGGTCCATAATGAAATGAAATCTTTAAACTGAATTTGAAAGTTTTCAACCCTCACGTTTTTGAAAATATGATGCACAAACTACTTTTCAGAAAACTAAAAAAAATATTTTCAGAACAAGGTGTGAGTGCTATTTCCTCAATTCTATTACCAACCTTAAAATGTTGATCTGAGTCATCTTCATTATCGTTTTCAATCTCAGATTCTGTTTCGGTATCATCATTGTCATCACTTTCATCTACTACGTCATCCACTGTGATATAAAATGCTCTATAAGTAGGGCAGATGTACGTTTTCTACAATATGTACATCCCAGAAAAGAAATGATGCATGTGAAACTTTTCACTCATCAACTGATACCTATTATTATATATGAATTAAATTTCCCACAAGACCATGTGCTGTATGTTTAATTATACAGATTCTTCAAGTCACATAAATAAATATATTTTATAAAAAAGATATTGAAGGCTAACTGGTTTTGTCTTTTTAGCATGAGGTTTCGTGAATATAAACCCACTTCTTCAGATGCAGTGCTAAGTGGTACCTGAGGCCTTAATATTACTCTATTTGGACAAAGTAGTCCACATTGTTTGACAGCCCTCCCACAATAAAGGGCTTTTGGATGGGAGAGAGCAGAGGAAGAGCAGTATTTCGATAAGCAAGCTGTCTTCCACTTGTTCAAAAAAAATGGACGTAAGCCATTAGGACAAGTTAAACTAACTAAAATTATTTTAAACCCAATCTATTATTATTTTACAGTCTTGCTTGAGAGGTCAAAAGGAAAAATTAGGATCACAGTTCAATCTCTTTTTTTCTTGTGTTTTCTTTCTTTCTTTTTTTAAAGAGGTCAACTTTAAAAAACAGAATCTGTATAACATTTCAGGAATGCAAACAAAAAAGAGAAAAGATTACATAATGTTATGTTCCTATACCAACATACTTTTTTTTTACTCTCTAAGAGCAGATATAGACAAACCCATTACATTTCAAAATGAACCATACCTTCAGGAGGCAAACTATACAGCTGATACACTGGGCCACTAACAGGTATGACAGGCAGTTGGAAATGGAAAGCACTTTTAATGGTTGGTAGTGGAAGACGGTTTTTAGGATAGCATTTTCTCATTATTAGACTGGAAGTGTTGACTAGTGGATCAAGAGTTCTTACCGCCAGGCATTCCTATTACAACAAATAAGTCATTTTAAAATGGTTGCTATTAGTTCAGAGTTTCTGCTCTGGAAAGTTTAATATTTCCCTTCAATTCATGGACAAAAGCATCTTACTGTTGCCAACCAGATATTATTAAAAACCAAAGGTTTATAGTAAAGATGACCAGCCAATACTTTTTTTATTAAAGGATGCAAATTAATGTTTTCATCTCTTGGCGTGGAGTTCACAAAATTGGTGCACATTAAAAAACATGAACAATGAAGCAACAGATGTTTTCCAATAGACGAGGCAAGGAGAGAGAATGGAATGCACACATACTGCTTAAGCCTCCCCTTTCAGCAGGTATTAGTGAATAGAGATCCCATGTTCAGATTTTCATTAAGGACACTTCATCCTGCATGAAGCTGTTGAGAGACTCAATTCATCACTACTGGGTTATTAATTTGACCTTAAGGCCTTTAATGTTGTTCTAGCTCTTGACATTATAGAAGATCTCACATTACACTAGCCGCCCCGATTGTTCTCAGAGGGGCGGGATACAACTAAATAAATAAATAAATAAATAATAATAATAATAATTAAAACTGTTAAAGTAAGAACCCCAAAACCATAAAGATTTGTTGTGTTTCCATACAGGCTAGTCATTGCTTTTAAATCCAACATGATTAATCATATTTTTTTTTAAAAAGCCTTCAATGATGACAAAATGCAGTGGTTATTAGCTGACCGGGGGGGGGGGGGGGAGATCTAACTGTTGGAATTTGTACAAACAACACAGATTTTGCAACCCAGAAATTTAACCCAACCCAAAGTCAACTAGATTGTAAAAATGTCTGCATTATTTTGGTCAGCTTTCTTGCTACAGACCCATAACTACAGGTGCAAGTTACTCCCACACAGCATATGGGCTTAAATGAATGATATCCATGATAAAATTACCTATGGACCTCACAAGGCATCACAACCCCTGTAAGCTGGGAAATGACATAGCAAATCCTAAAATTTTCCCAATACAGGACAGAGGTGACATCATTATTGAAACAATATTATTCATTGATAAAATTAAGTATCATGTGTTTAAACTGGAGTGAAGTGTAAACGTGGAAGCACAAGCAGAAAACAAGTTTTCTATTAGGACATAAATATAATGTCCCACTATGTCAGGCTTACAGTTTATACTGTAGAAAGAAATCACCTGGAAAGACTGCAGATTAGGAGGAGACCATTCAGTTTGGAGCAAATCTAAACTCAGCAAATTTACAGCACAAAAAATGGTACCCGGGTTTTGTTTTTTCTTTTACTTTCATTCTTGCTGTTGTTATGTGGCTTCAAGCTGATTCTAACTTAAGTGACTCTATCCTTGGGTTTTTTTGGACAAGATTTATTCAGATGATATTTATCATTGCCTCTCTTAAAGGTCTCATGCAGACAGTGTGAATGGAGTGGCCAGAGGCCGCTCCTGCCCTGACTGCACCAGGACTGTAGCAACCACATGGGTTTTCATGAAGATTATTTTCTGCTGCAGTCCGCAACCCAGTTGCTGGCAAGGAGCAGCTTTTCGCCGCTCCTTTTTGTACCAACTCTTCTGGGTTGGGGTGGGCTTGGCGCAGCTTCCAGACGCAATCAGGGTGTGCATCATGTAAATGCCACGCCCCCAATGTGGCCTGAAGCTGGCACTTTTGGCCTGTATGCTTTAAGTCATTGGCTGTGAGAATGTGACTTGTCAAAGGTCTGCTGGAATCCGAACCCGGCACTCAGAGCACTATACCATACCAACTCTTGCTATTATCCCCTCTATCTTTTCTGCTGATGTTTGATGATGATGATGATGATGATGATGATGATAAGTTTTATTTGTATTTTCCCACTTCTCCCAATGGATCAAAGTGGGATTACAACCAGAAAATCTCCATACAATGGCAATCATATCTAAAATACATATACTAAAAACATCAAATTGTATAAAATTACATCACAGCAACAACAATACATCGATCAAGTTATGCTATTATGACCAGAAGAGGGGTTATCTACAGTTCTTTTAGAAGGTCGGGTGGATATGCCTGCCGGAAGAGAACCATCTTTAGTGCCTTCTTAAAGGCATTTAAGGTAGTGATGAGATAGATCTCTTCCAGCAGGTTATTCCATAACCTGGGGGCCAGGGTTTTGTATGTTCTTTTGGATAGTTTAAATAACAGGCTTGCAGAGAGAATTCACATTTTTATTTGCCAAGTGTACAATGGCCTGGAATATTTTTGGCTGAACAGTGGGATAAAATGTGCCAAGTAAATAAGAGCAAGGGCAACTGCAAACTATAAAAGGCAGTACAGTCAAGTGAAAGTTAGCTGAATCTTCAGAATGTCAAAATTAGCAGATCAGATTGAACGTAATTACCTATGAAATAGCAGTGTTATATAGCTGAAGAAAAGCAATAATTAACAAAGTGTTCAAGATTTTATCAATAATGCATATTTACATTGTCATCTCATTGGCATATAAAGAGCCTTCAGTATACATTATTAACAATATAAAGTCTTAAAACTTACTTGTGAAGTGTTATACAGAATTTTCATCCCATTAACATCAAGGAATGCTTTTCTTCCCAATTTGATGTTTGTAACACTTTTAATAGACTGCAAGATTCCCTTACGGATCAACATGTGTCTATGCCGGCTATCATGACGGTGCCAATCTACATAAATTGTTAGAAGCATTTGGACATAGCCTCTGTCTACAGCTCGCCTTGCATTCGTTTCTGGGGGAGGGAGAAAATTTAGGCATTAGCAAGTTGTCAAAGAATTCTAAACAGTTAAACAAGTCAAATCGAATAAGATCCAAATAACTGATTTTATTTCCGCTGTCATTTTGATGTCTTATTGTTTTGTTTTCATATTACATATGTAGACAAAGTATTTAAAAACAAGCATTGTAAATGATTCCTGAAAGATGTTTGAAACTGCCATATATATGCAAACTTTTGCACAAATCAATAACATTACCAATACGAGCTAAAATATTTTATTTAGAACAGGGAGACTTACAGTCTCTATCCAAAATTAAAATTTCTGACTGTTCACAGATCAGTCACACACATTCTCATCTTAGCTTACCACATCATATTCGTGTGAGGATAAGCTGGAAAGGGAAAGAAAAAATGTACTCCTCCCTGGAATACTTAACTTACATAGAAACTTCTATTTAACAAAAAATCTGTAAAAACAGATATTATCAGCACTTGCAAGTAGAAATATGAGTACTGAAAAATGTGGTTATTATCCTGAAGTGTAGTGATACATCAGTGCAATCTTCTGCATTTCCCTTCCCTTAGCATAATCACTCACTGACTTTAACACCATGGAATTCCTGATTCTTTCTATATAAAGTATTGTTGTTAACTGCCTTCTAGTCGATCTCAACCCTTAGTGACCTTGTATGAGACATCTCCAAGACTCCCTGTCCTCCACTGCTATGCTTAATTCCCGTAAACTCCTACCTGTGACCTCCTTAATAGAGTGCATCTATTCGCATGCAATCTTCCTCTCTTTCTACTGCTCTCCACTCTTCCTAGCATTATTGTTTTTTCCAATGAGTTGTGTCTTCCCATGATGATTCCAAAGTATGACAGCCTCAGTTTTGTCACCTTGGCTTCTGGAAGATTTCTGGCTTGATCTGTTCTAGGACCCATTTGTCTGTCTTTTTGGCTGTCCACAGAATCCTCAGTGCTCTTCTCAATCACCACATCTCAAATGAATTGATTTTCTTCCTATCTTCTTTTTGAACTGTCCAGCTCTCAAACCCATACATGGAAATAGAGAATATAATGGCTTGTATGATCCTAACTTTTATGCTCAGTAGTATATCTTTGCATTTTAGAATCTTTTCTAGTTCTTTCATAGCTGCCCTCCCCATTCTTAACCTTCTTCTGATTTCTTGGCTGCAGTCCCTATTTCTATCAGTGTTTGATCTCAGGTATGGGGATTCTTTTACTATTTCTATTTCTTCATTGTCTACATTGAATTTGTATAGATTCTTCGTTGGCATTATTTTTGTTTTTTTTATGGTCAAAAGCAAGGCTGCCTTTGCACTTTATTAGTTGATCTTCCTTAGTAGTTGTTCCAGGTCTATGAGATTTTCTGCTAGTATTATGGTGCCATCTGCATATCTTAGATTGTTGATATTCCTTCCTCCTATTTTCACTCCTCCTTCTTCTGTGTCCAACTTGCTTTTCTTACAATATGTTCTGCATAGAAGTTGAACAGGTAGGGTGATAAGATGCAGCCTTGTCTGAGCCCTTTGCCAGTTGGGAACCATTCTGTTTCTCTATGTTCCATTCTGATAGTAGCCTCTTGTCCTGAGTACAGATACCTCATCAGGACTATCATATACGTATACTGGCATTCCCATGTCATTCCACAAGGACATTCCATAGCTTTTCATGATTTATGCAGTCAAAGGTTTTTGCTTTTGAATGCTTTGAGTAACAGAATGTTAATTTTCCATTTTAATTATTTGGCATAATAACAAATAAAAACCTATTTAAAACTTTTCATATCTCAGGTATTCTATAATAATTTTGATAAATATTGAAGCATACACTTACTTGATTTTAACAATGCAGCAAGGGTATCTAATGCAACCCTGTGAATATAAAAAAACAAAAGAAAAAATAGACAATCAAATACAAAAATCAAAAAACAGCATGCAGTCTTGCTTGTATTTAAGCAGCCTAATAGGACTACAGTGCTAAACTGCAATGATATAAAAATGAATAAAATTAATTCAAATGATGTTTGTTTTATAGTCCACAAGATTTGTCTCCTTACAACCATACAAGTATACATAGTCTAGATACTGGTTTTGTAAACTTAAGATTTCTGTTGATTCCAAGCATTCCTACTATAGCATGTTTTAATGGAGCTTACAGACAATATACAGGATCAGGCTGTGCTGAAATTGATTTTTCAAATAAGAGTAACATAAAAAAGACATTAAGCTACCAATTTCTGTTACTATATAAGCAATCTATTAAGAATGTTTCATGTGGAAGCTTTTGTGAGGAATGGGGAAATCAAAAGACTTCTTCAGTACAAAGAACAAGTTGCACTGTTGTCTGGACTGTGACTTATAAAAAGAATAAAAAGACTGCTTTTGTGCATCAAGTCTCAGGAGCCACCTCTGAAATAAAGTAACAAACTGATTCAATTTTCTTAACATCAGTTCTTTAGCAGAGTGGTTCTCAAGCTTTTTACCTTGGGATCCCCTTTACATGTACATGCAGATATCGCACGCCCCCTGGTCAGCATAGTATATAATAAAAATATTTGTTTATTTAGTGTGCATATTTTTATTCACCCATTCATGTATATTCATATGTTAACATTTTATAAAGAAGTAGCTGGCCTCTTTTTCTTCTCCCTCTGACAGAGACTCCAAGCATCCTCCTTGCCTTTCTTTTTGCCTTCAGGGGGAAAAAAGTTGGGAAGCACAGGAGGAGGAGGGATCAGGCCTCCCCACAGTCCTGCCCCAATGTTTGAGAATTACTGCTTTAGCAGAATATTTTAAAAATCTTTAGAGATGACATTCATGCCTCATCTGAAATCCTAGGTAAGACTTCTTTTAAAATAAATAATGTCCAAACTATTAAGAAGTACATATTTTCAATTTATTCCAATATTCTACTCACTTCATAAGGCCAGTATTCCTCTTGCTAAAAGGACCAATTATCTTAAATATCAATTCTACAACTCCATTCTTACCCAAGGACACAGCATTTACAGCTGAAAACAAAAGATCAAATTTTTAGACCACAATGCAAACATAATGACACAAGTATTTGCACTGAAAACACTGCACATCTAAGACAACATCTTACCTATTTTAATTTATAATTGATGATATACCAAAATTAAACATTTCCTTAATGAAATACTGTATGCAAGTGGTGGACAACTGCAGGAGATGCATGGAACTATTCTTCAACTCATGGACATGTAGGCTCCTGCGCTTCCAAGATGGCCTCAGGTTTACATCTATTCGTGATTTTGGATGTTAGGGGGGCAGGAAGTAGCAGGGTGTTTCTTGCTACAGTAGTAATTGGATATTTTTGAACATCAGAGGGGCAGGACAAGCCAAGGGGCCGCCAAAATGGCCTAGCACGCTCCATATGTTCTGCAAGTCACACTTTGCCTACTTCTTCTCTATGTAAATGTCTAGTGAAGTTTAAGAGTATAAAATATAAAGGTATACAACAGGGATGGACAACCTCTAGCACTTGAACATAATCTGCAGACTTCTTTTGCTGTTGTTCCCAAGCACTGACTGGACATTAAGAGAGCATTTAAAGATTTTAACTTCAAGCATCCTGCTTGTAAATAACATACACAGGATTAAGCTATACTTTGCATCAGCGGAGGCATCAGGTCTATGCAGTGGCACACCTTACACTGCTATTGCAGGATGGTGAGCCCCATCTTGCTTGATTCATGGGCCATCAGTGCTTTGCATGCCTACAAGTTGCTTTGCTAGGGCTCACTTTAAGAGATTTTTTTTTTTAATGAGCTGTTTTGTATGCTCGATAAGGAAATGTTAATACTGGTAAAATTACATTGGGTTCTGCCTATTTTGGCCTCATCTATTCTATCCCCAGCTCCAGACCATGCCCAGTGCTGCTCACTGATGAAGTGCAGTCCCAAGGATATGCTTTCCAAACTTGAATTCAGCGTTACGCCCAAAGTTAAGCAAGACCATAATGCTGTATGCTACAAAAGCTCTGTTTTATAATGTTTATAAAATACTATCTGCTATGGTTATAAATGATTCTTGAGGCAAAAGTATTGGCAGGATAGACTACTTTACTGCATTTGTTCACTAATTAATCTCTTCCATACTAATCTGTTTAGTTAAGCATACTAATGGAAATATGATGATTGGCAAGCCAGAAGGTCTAAGTGGTAGACTGATTCCATACCAAAGGAACTGTTTGCTACACGGGTACTATTTTGAAATATTTAACCATATTTAATTTTACAACCGTTGCTGAACTAATACTGACATTCTCTTAATTATGATTAAGAAGATCACAGGCTCTGCATCCCCCTCCTGTTAAATATCATATTGGCATTATATTAATGGTTAATACTAACAAGGGTTTACTAACCAAGGGAATCCTGATTAGCATTAAACAAGTAGTGCTGATAATACAACATTTAATTAAGAATAAAGCAGGCAAGATCCTCCTTTCATTTACAGATGCTAAGTAATCCTCATACCTATTGACAGATTATTTGTGAAGTGATGCCTATCACTCAGTGCTCAAGGGTCAGCCCCATTAAAAGCAGATGTTATGGATTTCTATGAATGTAAGAGCCAGGCCATCACAAAGAAAGAAAAGGATGGAGCTCTTGCATGAGCAACTGTGGGGATGTCATGTATTGTACTTGCAATACCCTTGATTAGAAAACCAGGTCCCATTCCCACTGAGCTATAAATCAAATCAAGAATCAGATTATAAGAACATCGTTCCCATTTGAACTCGCATTCGATCCTTGTTTAAGGAAAATCGTTGCCATTTGAATCCGTGTTCGATCCAATTTTGATCAATTTCTCTAGCTAAAACCTGAATCAGCGGTGGATAACCCAGGTTATCCTGACTGCACTTTTCCAGAGGGTTTTTGGGTTTTTTTGTTTTTGTTTTTTTGCAGCTGCCGTGTCCAGCCTTGTTTCCTTTTTTGAGACAGAAAAGGGGTGGGAAGGAAATGCCTTCCCCCAAATCCTCCTGAGGCAGGAATGATGGACCTGAGGCTTTTGCTCACGAGGAGCCCCATTGGGTTTCAAGTGGGTGCCTCTTTCTGCCTTGGAAAACCCCGAGGCTCCCAACTGTAATAAAAGGGCCTTAGGCTGCCTAAGCACACCCCAAAAAATTAAAAGGAGGAACGCTAAGAAATACAACTCTCTCTCTCTCTTTATGTAGTTATCCAACCCCTCAACTTTTTTTCTCTTCAAATTCCCCACAGAGCCATCCTTCTCTCCCTCTCTTTGCAAATAATAATAATAATAATAATAATAATAAATAATATTCAAGTGTGTAAAACTTTTTTTAAAAAAAAGAAGCAAGTTAAACTAGGTTTTTTGGAGAGGGAGGAGAAAAGAAAGGAAAGAGGAGAACGGATATGGAGAAAAGGAGGCTGGCGAAAACTTTTTGTGAGCGGAAAGGAAAAAGGGAGAGAAAAAAAACCCAAAACCCTGAATGTGGCTCCTGCATCCAGCCTTGTTTCCTTTTTTGAGACAGAAAAGTGGTGGCTGGCTGCTACATATTGGGGTGGTTTGAAGAAGAAGGGGGGATAAGAAGAAAAAGGGGGGATTAGATGTCACTGTGACGTCTAATCACCTAAGTGCTTGATTGACAGCTTTAAAAAAAACGGTTCCAGAAAGGCAATGGGAATGGGGAACAAAAAAAAAACCTGCATCAAAATACAACGGAGAAATAAAAATGGGAACGAGAACATAGGTAAAGAAAAACCAAGTCTGTTTGCTCCCTTATATAATGGGAACGATGGACCTGATTCGAATATGACTCGGAAACTGATCCAATCCAGACTCACAGCGATATATGTCACTTTGGCGGGGTACAGACCGCCGCCAGTAGGTCCGCGGGGGAGCCGGAGCCTTCACACGGCCCGACTCCCGCGCAGACCGAAAAAGAAGCTCCAAAATGGGGCGCGCTTGCTACGTCACAAGCGGCGCGACGCGTACGGACGCCCAGCGTCCGATACGCAAAGATGGCGCCGGCCATGTAGAAGGGCCGGCGCCATCTTGTACGGACGGAGTCCGTACTAGGCCCAGGGGCATCTATAAGAGACGCCCCTTTTTTAAAATGGGACGTCCGGAGGATGTCCCAAATGGCGGTGCAGAAAGCACCTTTATATGCCCAGTGGGAATGGGGTCCCAGTGATTTAAAAAAATCTCCCCACCACCACCACACACAAACAGCTGGCTAGGGAAGAGACCTACTAGTTTTTAGCACCCATGTTAATGCAATACGAAGACAGTTTCATCTTACATATTAAACAGCTGTTACAATACTTACAGTTACTTGAGTACACACGTAACACTTGGAGACAAGGCAGTATTAGCCTTTGATTTTGCAAGTTCTGTTTCACTATGTTTAGAGTTATATTTAAAGCACCACTAATTCTGGCTTTTACTCCAAACTTTCTATCTGGAAAACAACAGGAAGAAGAAATATTAGTACCAATGGCAAGTCAAAACTTACTCCAATATATTTAGAGAATTCATTTAAGCATAGTTAATGAATTAAGTTAACCAATCATATACTTGTGTATAAGTTGAAAAGACTGCAAAAAATTGATCCAATAAACATAGGTTGGCTTATACAGGCCTGTTACAGACAGGCCAAAATAAAGCTGCTTCGAGTCACTTTGGAGGTATGGTATTTCAATGATGCATAACTCCTACAAGTCCAAAAGCCACACTAAAGCTGCACTCCAGTCCTTAGGACTGGAGCGTGGCTTTGGTGCGGCTTTTGGACTTGTAGGAGTTATGCATCATTGAAATACCATACCTCCAAAGTGACTCGAAGCAGCTTTATTTTGGCCTGTCTGTAACAGGCCACAGAGATCAATACAGTAATAGGCTCTTCCCCAGCCAACTGTAGTGACAGCTGGGTTGCGGAGGAGGAAGCAGGGCAAGCACTCACCCCGCAAGCCTTATTCCCAGACAGGCTGGGGAAGAGTATAGAGAGCAATCACTCCCCCCACCAGCCTCGTCCCCAGCCAGGCTGCCCCTTGTGAAACAGCCAGGGTGGGGGGGAGGAGGGAGGGCAAGTGCTCGCCCCCCAAAGCGTCGTCCCCAGCCCAGCTGTCTCTGAAGGGGATAGCCGGGCTGTGGAGATGGAGCCTGGCTGGGAGGAAGAGGAAGGTTGCTGAGACCCTATATTTTATCCTCAACATCCACAAGTAATATCAAAATCCCTAATTTTGGCCCTAAAACCTGCCCCCAACTTATACATGAGGCCAACTTATAGTTGAGTATATACGGTAAGTTTTAGTGACATCACAGTAAGGGAAACTGAAACTTGTCATTAATTAATATGTTCTGATCAGTCAATACATTTACATCAAAGTGAGCAACTTTTCCAGAGCATTAAAGTTACCCTAATTCCCCATGCATCTTGAATGCCAAGAATATCTTCAGCCTACCTTAATTTGGCATTCATATGAAAATAACATGCTTATTCTTTTGAATTCCATCCTCTGCCTGTCTGTTCTGTCTAAAGCTAGCAGTACTAGTGGATGCTAAGCAACAACCTAATTTCATTCAGCTTGATAACTGGCCTTTTTATTTATTGAAATATAAATATTTCTGCATTTTAGAAAGCCCCTCAATAGAAAACAAATGATTAACTATTAAAATGTAAAATTACTTAAAACATCAAAACAACACTGTTCCTGACTTTCTGAGAATACCGTTTCCAGCTTGGAGCAGCTAGCAAAACACAGCAGATGCCATCTTCCTTGGCAATGCTGGCATCATTAGCATTCCCAGAAACCCATGTGAGTGTATGAGGGCTCTTGGAAAGGCAGGAAAGCTAGTCAATCAGTTTTTGCCCAATTGGCTGGTTTGAGGGACAGGAGGAAGCTGAGTTGTGGCTACCTATTTTAACCAGGCTCCTGTGCTCTCCTCTTCAGTTTGCTTGAGAGATTCATTCTCACCTTTGTTTTTTTCACTGTTTGTAAGTTATGCTGTATTACATAAGTGTCATAATACTATAATATCTGTATTTTGTTACAAATTTTGGTGGTTTTAGCATGAGGCCCAGATGCTGTTGCGTGGAGATGGGGCCTGTGCACTTGTCAGATCCTGTTGGGGGTCCCCTCTCAAAGCACCTTGGTGGTGTGGGCAAATGGAGTCATGCCTAGTTTAGGGATGGTAGTTCCACCCTACCCCCAGTGGCAGGGAGTGAGTTATACAGTGGCCCTGCCCATGTGGATTACCACCTATCTCATTCCAGACATACCCAGCAGAGTGGCTTGATGGGTTGGTTAACATTGGTAGGCAGGCAGGTTAACCAAAGTCTGGCTTTAGACTGATGCTGATGCCAAGCCTCTTCTGCTGTAACAAATAAAGATGTGGTCTTTTCATGTCAACATAAGCTGTCTCTACTTATTATTGCTTAAGCCTCACTCACCATAGAGGAAGCAATTAAAATAGTAAAACCATGGGTGGTATTTCAATTATGAAAGACTCCTCTAAATAAACATATATTTTACAGATGCAGAGAAGACCAATATAGGTGTGTGATTAACATTAGGTGATAGGCAATTATGTAGACCATCAGGTATTACACTAAAAGTTCTAATGCCTGGATGTCTCCAAACAAAACTCAGTCCCATGCAGATCACCACAAGTGCCTCTTTCATTGACATAAGTGACTATGCAGATTGATTATGGAGAAAGATAATACTGCCTTAAGTTATTAGGGGTTTTTAATCCTTACCCCAAAACCTTAAACTGGTCTGAGGATATTTACCATTTTTCAGGGAACTCATTTTGCAAAGGCACGTATGTCTTTTAAGAGTTCACTACTAGCTTTTAAGGGGGATGTGGTGACTTAATGGTTAAGATGCCAATTCTGATGATCGTAAGGTCAGAAAGTTGGCAGTTCGAGGACCAAATGCTGCATAATGGGACGAGCTCTGCGACTAGTTCCTGCTTCTTCCAACCTAGCAGTTCAAAAGCATGAAAATGCAAGTAGATAAACAGGTTTCACTTCAGAGGGGAGGTAACAGCATTCGGTGCAATCATGCTAGCCACGTGACTGCCGGATTTGTTTTTGGAAAATGCTGGCTTTTTGGCTTTGTAATGGAGATGAGCACTACTCCCTTTGTCGGTTACGACTAGATATTCTTGTCAAGGGACTACCTTTACCTTTACTAGCTTGTAAAGTTTAAACTATCTTTCAATCTTCTATTTATTTGCTGTTTAATTCCTGCCCTGTCCATTAATAAGGTAAAACTGTGCAAAGAGAAAAGGGGGTGGGGGGAGAAAAGAAGCCAACTTCCCTGGCTGGTTTTTGAGAATATAGGGAATTTTTCCATAGATGATCACATGGGGCTCTCAGAGCAACTTACAAGGGACTAAAAGTATATTTTAAAATAAAACTATTAAAAAAAACACACAGTGTCATGCACACAAGTGACCATGTACAATCAGAAATAGGCTCAAAAATGAAAAAGGTTTTTGCAAGACACTAGGAAGATATTGGACCTGGTGTCAGATGATCCTATCTAGGAATAAATTTATATGTTCTTTTCCTCCATTCACCACCTACATCACTGTTAGGAGCTGCATCAGACATCTTTCCTGCCATGATTTGAGGTGTTAACCTAGAAGGGGATAGCTGCATTTGCTCGATGTTTTCTGGTGTTAATGTATTCTACAATACTGAGGGAAAACAATGTGACATGCAGTGGGGTGTTTATTGCTAGAGATTGTTAATCACATTCCTTTGTGATTAACAAGCAGAACCTGGGCAAAAGAAGTAAAGATGTGGGGCCTCATGGAAACAGAAAAGGGAAAATAAATGTTTTCCTTTTGTGAAGAATGAGAGGACAGCCCACCAAAGATTTAAAATTGTGCGTGCTTTAATTATGCCTAACACTTACTGTTTAGTTCTTACTATAATCATCGCTGATGTAGGTCTGTAGCTGTTGAATAAACGTTTTCTGAGTTTTACTGCTGAAGCCGAGATTTCTGAACAAAGGGGGTTACCAGATTTGACACGCACCTTTGGTCAAGGCATCTGATACATTAGGCACGGTGAAGTAATCAGGGTGAGGTAATCAAAAACGATGTGAAATCTAGCTACTAATTTGCCCCAGGTAGTTGAGCTATGACAGCATGCCCTCGGCTTACACGGAGGATCCGTTCTGGACCCCCCTACGTAAGCTGAATTCCACGCATGCTTAAACCCCATTGGAATGAATGGGGCTCGTGCATGCAGCGGCGCACACCCCATTCATTCCAATGGGATGCGCCACCACTTGCACCTCGTGTGCTCCCACGTGGCTCTACGCAGATTTGAGCATATGCTCAAATCCACGTATAGCGCACCCGCATATGACGCGGGTGCACTGTATTACTGTGCCATTCATTCTGGAAAGACAGAAGAACCATCTCTAGAACAAAAAAGGTGGTTTTGAACCAACTGGTGTTGTTGCTGCTATTGGCTTCACTTGCATACTTCATAATATCAGGAAAGGGAAAGATCCTTGCCTTGTGAATCCATAATGACTTTAGATTTTCCCCACCACTATAGCCATTCAGTATTCAAGAGGTCTTCACATATATATATATCATATATATCATAAATATATATCATAGCCGCTCTGATAGCCTTTAGGGCTGAAGGGCGGGGTATAAATACCATAAATAATAATAATAAATGAAGAAACAGAAGATATGTTCCACATGACCACATCTAGTTAGCTAACAAGCTATTGCTGTCCTTTCTACTGACTCGTATCTTTATGAAGACTTCACGTACAGAAGACTGCATCAGGATGATATCTAGATGATTTCAATAGCTTCTAGATAATATCAGTAGGAATGATTATGCTTTGAGATGCTGCAACTCTTTAGGAGATATAACATTGTGCCTCTGTCCTTTTGCACCTTGTGCCAATAGCATATCAACCTATCAGTTACTTCAGTTTAAAGCTAGTACATTTTCCCATTCTGTTAGTGCAAAGTTATTTATTTGTAATCCTACTCTTGTTCAGGAGGCATAATTTAAGAATTGCACTGGGCAGTATGTCTGCACTTTTCTTCCAACACCACTCGCTGCAACAAAAGCAGCAGCTATCATGAGAACGTTTTCAAATTAAACTTACCTTTTGGACCAACTTTTGCAAGAAGAGAATGAAGTAGCACCATTAAGTCTTCATTTGGTGGAGATTCTTTACTGACATTCACAAGCAAATGCAATAAAATCTGTGTCCCTCCTCTAGAAACCAGAATACTTGTTCTGCGGCTACTGCCTAGAAATAAAGTATGAGCCATCAGCAGCAACCCTAAGACATACAGACATCCCTAAGGCATTATCATGAGGATAATGAAATTATAGTTAAAAGGCCACGCCGAGTATTTATTTTCTTGATGTCAGAAATGCTAAGCTGTGTGTGTTTCTAAATTATGCAGGAATGTATCTTAAAAATAGTATTTACTAATGGCACTATATAGTCAAACAGACACAAAAGCTTACCTACTGCCACCAATTCCAATAAGATGTTTAAGATATTGACTGTAGTCTGGAAATCTCTTGTATTCTAAAATGAAACAATAGTACACATTTCATGGTATCTATGTCACATCTTTCATAATATCTACAAACAGATGCATGTAAAACTATAAAAAGAAAAACATTAGCTATTCAAAATGATTTTAAAAGGTTTGGAGTCTGAACTTTAAAAGTCTTCTTTCATTCCAGAATCAGTGCTTCAAAGTAAACAGTAGAACATTTCACACAGCTGACAGTATTTTCTTGTACATCTCTGACATCAATATGACTTTAAAAAGGGCTCAGCTTTGGCTGCATCATGCCCTAGTTTTTTTAATTACATGCTAAATACAAACACTAACCGAAGTTGCCATTTATTTTACATGAACCGATGATAATACATAATCAATCTGTATGTTAAATTTTGAATCTGTTGTTTAAACAGAGGTTGCCACAGGTAAGCAATAGCATACTTAATGGTAATTCTTATATGGCACATTTCTAAGAAAGCAATAGGCTCTTTACTCTAGTCCAACACAAAAATCCTATAAATAAACTACACTGATTATGCAATTGTGAAGCTAGCTTTCAAACTGCAAGATATTTTAATCAAGCTGTCCACTCACTCATTATATCTGGGAGCTAGTATCACTTTCCACATGTTGTTGTTGGACTACATCTTCCATCAACCCAGCCAGCACTGTCAATGGTAATGCATCACTGAGCTGATGGACTATATTTGGATGGTTGCAGTTGCCCATCCCTGCACTGTATCACCAAAAGATTGCAATTCACTCTCTCACACACAGACAAATTACCTCCAATGTTGAGAGAATAACTTCTATTCCTGTTGAACCTTTGGCTGTCATTTCCTTCCTGATTTTTTCTGAAAGTTAGAGATGCACATTCTTTCCATTATATGCATAACAATATAATTTAATAAACAGGAGGTTTAAATTTCAACTGTAGCAAACCTAAAACGTATAGAAAACACTCCAATACTGCTAGGAGCAAAAACAACATCATCATCAATAAACTCATTTAAACACTAAGGATGTGGGTAGGGAAATGTAGTATCCTTTAAAAGGTAACAGCAGGTAGCTAATTTCCTGAACAGAGCAGCTAACAGCATTCCCTATTGCCATTAATCTTTACATTCTGCAGGGATGTTCTCAGGTTGTATTTTGGAACAATGGTTGCTTTACTGTCATTTTTATATCAGCAGCTCATGGTCTGTGACACAATCTGCTTCTGGTCTTGTTTTTGCAGAGAGAATGAAGCTTCTACATCTTCTGCTTCCAATTATGTAGTCTACTCTATATTGGCCACCAGGTGATGTCTGTATACAATCACTACTTTGGCTACTTGAAGAATGTGTTTGAGGTGAACAAATTGTTAGCCTAACAAAATTCAGTCAGTTGCTCTCCTGGTTCATTTTTCGATACTAAGCCAAATTTTCCTACAATCTTTAAGTCTGCTTCGTTTCCCACTTCTGCATTCCAATATCCTATGATTAGCAAGACCTACTTTTTTGTGTGGACTCCAGCACAGAATCTTTCAATTTCTTTTTCTTCTGGCTCTGTAGCTGGAGCATAAACTTGGATTATGGTTATATTGATAGATTTTCCTTGGCATCTTACTGATAAGATTCAGTCAGACTTTGTGTAACCTTCAACTGCTTTTCCTACTGTCAATATCACACAACACTGTTATAGCACTATTATTCCACTTTAACTGCCATGGCTGCCTCCTATGGAATTCTGGGATTTATAGTTTAGTAAGAGCTCTCTGAATGAGAATTCTAAATGCCCCTCCCTAAACTGAAAATCCCAGGATTCCACAGGAGGTAGCCATAGCAGTTAAAGTGGAATAATAGCATTATAACAGCAATGTGATGATGTCCTACTTCTCTCCTCACTATTAATGCCTCCCCCTTTCTTCATATATTTTCATTTTCTGAGTAAAACACTGTAATTATCTGACTCAAAATGTCCCATTCCTGTCTACTTTAGCTAGCCCACCCCAGGTGTTCCATTTCTTGTTTTACTATGTCTAGCTTCCCCCGATTCACATTTCTCACATTCCATGTTCCTATACTATGTGTTGTTTCGCTTCTGACTTTCCTTTCACATTTGAGCACGCCAACAGCTGAATGTCTTTTTGGCTCGAGTCTAGTTGTATCATTAGCTGGTTCAGTTGTACCTCAGTAGCTCACTGAGTATCATCTGACCTGATAGCTTCATCTTCTGGCACTATCTCTTTATTCATTTTGGATTGTCTCACCATAGGGTTTTCATGGTAAAAGACATTCAAAGGGGTTTTTCCATGCCTCCTTCTGCACAGTACTAAGACATCTTAACTATGGAGCCGCTGTTGTTGTCTCTGACAGTTCTTCCATCAGTGTCAACTTCCACTGCTGCTGCTGCCTAGTAGCAAAAGGCATATGGGAGATGCTACCAGCAGCACCGATGCCATCAGCATAGCTTAAGAGCTCTCCGGATGAGAATTCTAAATGCCCCTCCCTAAACTGCAAATCGCAGGATTCCACATGAACCACCACCGTGGAAAGGTAGTATCACTGGTGGAAGATTTGCCTTAAGTTCACTGGAAGTTAGACATTACTTGAAGCCACACATTTCTTTTCTAAAAAAATGCTCATATCATGTATATATATAGTGGTATTTTGGTATACAGGACTCACCAAAGATACCAAAATTCATGGATGCTCAAGTCCCTTTAAATATAATGGCATAGCAAAATGGTGTTCCTTATATAAAATGGTAAACTAAGGTTTGCTTTTTGAAATTAATATATTTTTAAATATTTCCAAGCTGTGAATGGCTGACTCCATGGATAAGGAATCCATGGATACAAAGGACTTGCTGTATTTCTTAAAATGACAGACATGACATACAGAACATATTCAAGAATTCGGGAGAGGTAAAAGTACCAGCTAATTTATGGCTTATTTCAAAGTGCATCTATTTACCTTGGCTTTGGGTTAGGTGTAGAATCTTTGATGTAACATATCTGGCAGTATCTGCATCCACCAAACATTCTGCATTGATCTTCTCCAGCTGTGCCAATAAGCTCACAATCCGAGAATTGTTAGTTACACTGGAAAAAACAAATACGTTTATGTTGTGAACCACTTAAAATGTGCAGTATGTGTCTTAAATGAGTACTATAACCTTGGAATAAATATACATAGTTAAAATAAATCAATACTATAGCTTTTGAGGACAAAACCTGCTTCACTGTTGGTCTCATCTGATTAAGGAAAGGCAGCAGCAGCAGCAGCCTCTGCCTTGTTTGTTTTCCAGCTCTTTCCCTCTTCTTTTTTTATTGTAAATCTGGTCCTTCCTGTTTTGTGATAGCTTTCATACCCAAGTTTCATAACAATGTGTGCTTAAGTTGATGCTTCTTTTTTGTTTGTCTAAATAAGACTCCTTTTTAAGTCCTAAACTCTGGTTTTATTCTGGAAATCTTACAGTAATATTACAGAATCTAGAGCAAAGGCTTTAAACTGTGCACATTGCAGCTCTTGAAAATTTGTCTAAGGTTCTAATTTTGAGCATGTTCTACCAGATACACAATAATATATTTTCTGGTTGCAGGGAAAAACCATTCCCCACATGCATGCCTAATTTTTGTGCTGAAAAGAAATCTAGAATCATGTGAATTAGAAATAAATGTCTCAAGCAAGCATGCTAACAAGAAAAAAAAGACAAGTTCCAATTGCACTTCAGAATGGATATTAGTTCTTCTACAGAAAATCTGGTTTCAACAAACTAACAAATGCATATACAAAACTGCACAACTAGGTCACATAAGCCTTGAGAAAAATTTATCCTTCTAGCGATCACTTGAAAACTTCTTTCAAAAAGTATCCAGGAATGACTCTTTTTTCACCAGAGTCATGCATAATTCACAATTAACAATGCTTCACCAGAATGAAAATGAACCCATCTGCTTTCCAGTTACAATATACAGTATGCTTCTTCTGCTCTCTTTTCTTCTGGCACAATCAGAAGGAGATCAGTGTTAACACCTTAATGCTGTATGCAGTCGATTGTAACTACAGTGGAGCCTTGCCTTATGTGGGGATTCATTCCGGGACCCCCCCCCCCCCCCCCCCCCACGAAAGGCAAATACTGTGTAAGCAGCGGCATGGTGCACGCATGCCATTCAATGAATAGCAGCGTGGCTTCCATGTAAACCGGAAGCTGCATATGGCGCACTTGCGTATGGAGCAGGCATGCTGTACTGTTTTTTGAAATAAATCTGGCTTTAGACAAAAATATTTTTAGTATTAGGAAACTTGCTGGCTTGAGGGGTTTAGGACTCTCCCAATTTTCTAGTTTGATGCGTTTAGGAAACACCTCATGTTCAAGTCTTAACATGAACCTAAAGCAGAAATTCTATTATTTTAGTCATTAGAATATTCTAAGTCTAGTCACTGTAAAGAATTTACTGGATCAATATCAAAGATCATATTAGCAACTGATCCCTTAGAAATTCTGATATCAAATTGTGATGTCAAAGTTTCTTACATCCTGAACTGCCTATCAGGTACCTCAATTTAAGTCTAAGAATCTTTAAGCTTTAGATTTCTAAATTGAAATGTAAGCATTAAACCTCTTACATTATTGTTGTTATTATTCTCATTTCCTATCGTTTTTCCAAGAGTATGATTCAAGAGTTGCTTACAAATTAAAAATAATTACAATATAGTTAAATAGTTGAAATGGAATTAACCTACAAAGTCAAAAATATTTGAAACATACACATAAAATGATAAAAAGCAATTAAATGTGTACAATTTAAAATTGCAGAACTCTCTTAAAAGCCCTTTTCGTAAAAGTCTTCAATTCTAAAATCATGTCTGAAAAACAACATGTTTACCTACTGAAGGAAGTGCAGCAAGGAGGAAGCCAGTATAGGGAGTGCCAAAGTCTAGGGGCAGCCACTTAGAAGGCCCTCTCTCTATTCCCACCAACCATACCTGCGAAGATGGTGGGACTGAAAGAAGGGCCTCCTCTGCAGATCTCAAGGTCTGGGCAGGCTCACAGGGTTGATATATTCAAGTTAAATAATCAAAGTGTTACAGTGTGAAATGCTGTGAAATGTGCAGCATACCAATCAACCCTGAACTGGCATTTACTGAGATATACCCACCTCAGTCAGCATTCTCTGTATACTAAGCATCTGTTGTTTTTGTGGTGTGACTTCAAGTCATGTCTGACTTATGGTGATCATAAGGTGAACCTATCATGGGGGGTTCTTGGCAAAATTTGTTCAGAGGTTTTGCCATTGCTGAGAGCATATGACTTGCCCAAGGTCACCCAGTGGGTTTCATGGCTAAGCAAGAAATTGAACCCTGGTCTCCAGAGTCATGCATAATTCTTAATGAGCTATTCTCTGGTTTAGCTTCCATATTTTTTCTTGAGGATTTTATTTTGGGATGGGTGCAGGTTCTACAGATGATATTTCCCTAATCCTATGCTCCTCTTGTGTGTGGGTAGTACTGTTTTAGCTATACAAGCACGAGCACTCATCTCTGAATGTCAGAAACAGTGGAAATGTGGATTTAAACAGATTTCTTTGAAACACTATTTTGGAAAAACAAGGAACTACTGTTTCATTTTAGTAACTAGAACTATAAACCACTCTCCTTGTCAGCTTTTAACAAAGCAATATAGCAAAGTGATAATTTATTGTATGCATACACTGCAATAGTGATTTATCTGCAATAAAACAAAAAAAGTATATGGCAGTAGTTTATTAAATAATGTCAGTGATTGTATATACAGGCGATGTTGGATTAATGTTCTACGGCTGCAGTTATGAAATAACTCTGCTGCAATTATAAATCCTGTGTATTTAGAATCAAGTTGTTGGATGACTAGTGCTCTCCAGTTCTGGAGGAGGGTGGATGAAAAGTATCAATTTTTAACTAAAAGCTGGCTTCATGTAAATTAATTATCTTACATTTATTGTCCATATCATGGACAAATAAAATTCTGAATAAATGGCTTTTGTATGTTGTTCTTCCACTTTTCCAAAGCCCCCACTGGAGGCAGCTGGAGGCTGGAAACGGTGTGGGGGACTTTTCCAAAGCCATGCAAAGAAGAATTTATTAATCTCAAAATATTTTTCCTCCTAAACAGTGTGGGGGAACCTTCCGCAGCCTCCAGTTGACTCTCCAGAAGATCAAGATGATTAAAGTGTCTGTAAACTGATACCCTTTCAGTCCCTGTACTTCAAATTCTTATGGAAATGTTGGTAGTTTCTCTCAAGGCTGACATAAAAATAAATTAAGCACTTGAAAGTATGAATAAATGTTGCTATCATCCTAAGTAATTCTTATTTAGGAGGAATTGTTTTCCTCAGTGTTGGCTAGCTTCAACAGGTTTTTCAACTCACCGAGGAATATTTCCTGCTTGCCAATGGTGAGTAGAGTTCTCAAGACCCACCCACTTTGAAAGTGGTCTGAACATCCTAACTGCTACATGGAATCGATGACCACGCTTCATGTCAGCATTCGTTCCACTACAAATGCCTTTTACCAAGCTACAAACCTTTTACCAAGCTGTAACCTATACCTTAATCATTTCTCATACAGTAATCAATTCTAGAGCCTGTCACAGACACAACTGCATCCTGGTAAGTTACCAGGGCAACCATTTCATGTCATAAGGATACAGTTCTTTTATGTCTACAGTCAGGAAGCAAATCATTTCCATCATCTGAGACAGTTATACTGAATTTAATGAAATGATTCTGGAGACAGATTTCTTTAAAATATAATGGATGAAGAGCTACTTCAGACTTTACAATAACTACATGTAGCATGCTTTTAATTATTTTAGCATGTGAGTTTTTCACTTTATTTACTTGAAAGTAGAGCACAGCTTCCATCAATAATATAAAGAGTGATCAAAAGTAAAATAATCATAGATTGTGCCAAATTCTACATTAAGGTCTTTTATAAATTTTGCAATACATAAAGGCAAAATCAGTGGAGGTATATGGAAAGAGCCACTGTTTGTGCACTTTTTGTGTCCAATTTTGTGTGTAAGAACAAAAATGTTGTGTGTTCTTCTGTCTGTGAAATATTTGATGCAGGTGTATTTTGCAGTTCAGAACTGGACAAGGAGAGTGTTCCTGTTAGTTTTACTGGGTCTCACAGGCGCGTTACAGAAGGGCCCATGAGGCGCCGTCATTACGCGCGAGGGACGGCGCTTCCTGACGCGCCTTGCCCCTCGCGCGTAATGACGTCAAAATGGCAGCAGCCATTCCACACAGCCGCCGCCATTTTGACATAGGGGACGCTCTGCATCCGCACATCACATGGCGGAAGTGACGCCGCGAGTGCGCAACTAGCGCCTCGTGGCGTCTCTTCTGGGGCCGACGAAGGAGTGCAATTTTCACGCTCCTTCTTTGCTGCGTCCAGGAACTGCGTGGTTTGGATGCTGCGGTTCCCGGACGCAGCAACCAGCAGCGGCGCGAGACTGCCCCTTCTGGGCCGTCTGTAACACGCCTTAGTGGCTTTTGACACCACTGACCATGTTATCCTTCCCGGTCACCTCTCTGCAGTGGGACTTGGGGGCACATAGGGAACAAAGCAAAGCCCTGCGGGACCCCACAGGACAAAGACCAGAAAGTCAAACAGGAGTCCTCTGGCACCACTTTCTGGATTTACATTTCCAGGAAGGACTGGGACCACTCTGTTATTTCCTGGAAAGACAAACTAAAAGATGGTGCTGGAGGCCTCCTGTTCAATGCCCTGGCCACTGGCCTGTGGTATCCCTCTGGGCTCTATTTTGTTCCCCATCCTGGTTAATATCTGTATGAAACCACAGGAAGCAAAGTTTAAGAATTCAGTAGCACCAAAATGATGACACTCCACTCTACCTCTCCTTTCCTTCTCATTCCAAGGAAACTGTCTCTGCACTGAACTAATGTCTGTTGTAGTAATGGACTGGATGAAGGAAAATAAATTGAAACTTAATCCAGACAAAAGAGAGGTGCTCCTCATTGGTCAAAAAGTAGATCAGGAAATAGGGACTCCATCTGTACTGAATGTGGTTACACTCCCCCTGAAACCTTGGGTGTTTTGCTGGATTCAACTCTGAGCCTGGATGGCCAGGTTTCAGCAGTGGCCATTTGGACAGCTAAAACTAGTATGGCAGAAGTGTACACTAAGTGATAACTGCCCAGAACCGATTCTATCCATCTTTGCTACTACGTCTCCTCGTCATTCGCGGATTGTAGAATAATCTTGTAGTGTTGTATTGTTATATATTTTAATCATGTCTTATGTTAATTTTATAGTTTGGGAGGGAGGGTTGGGTCAGGGTTTTGTGAGTTTTACTGTTTTTTATATTGTGTATCATATAAACTCTGCTGTTACCCACCTTGATCCCCAAACGGAAGAGGTGGGATATAAATAAACATTTATTATTATTATTATTATTATTATTATTTGAGATGTCAGATCTAATTACAGTGACTTAAGCCTTGAGTGCATTTCATTTGGACTACTGTAACACATTCCATAAGGAACGTCTTGGAAATTGTTCTCAGACTTTAGTGGCTCAAAAATGCTGTGGCCAAAAAGCTGACTGGGACATACAACTCCCTAATTAAAACAGCTTCATTGGCTACCAGTTTGCTTCCAGACAGAACTCAAAGTGCTGGTCATGGCCTATACAATTTAAATCCAGACTATCTGAAAGAAAGTATTTCCCCCCCCCCCCAAAAAAAAAAAGATCATCAGAGGAAGGCTTTCTCTAGGTCCCACCACTGGTACAGACTTGCTTGGTGAAGACATGAGAGATAGCATTCTGAGTGGCTGCTCACACCCACTGGAATTCCCTTCTGGGGCAGACTAGACTGGCCTTCTCCTTTTGCTGGCAGGCAACAATCTTTTGGTTTTTTAAGCAGGCTTTTAATATCTTGTCAGGGTACATACTTTATTTAACTTTTGAATCCCTTTTAAATAACTTTGAACTATTTTAACATGATGATTTTAATTGTTTTAAAAATTTACTGTTGGTTTTTTATTTATTTATTTTGTAGCTTTTTGAATTTCACACAAATTATTTTAGGTGCTTATGTCTCAGAAAGTTTAAATACAATTTACATATTGCAAAACCTCGCTGAAAGTAAAGGTTATGAAATTCATTAAATGGTATGGGCTTGTAATCTTTAAAGACAATACTTTAAGGGTGAACATTCTTTCCTAAAAATAAAGATAATTGTTTATAGTTTTTTTCTTCAAATTGAGAAATACAGAACAATCTTACATTAGAACAAATGTAATTGCTTCAAAACCAAAACAATTAAGTTGAAAGTTTAGTAAGTTACACAAATACCGTATTTATTTCAACTGACCACTGTCCACTGACCACTCCCATCATGAGAAGGAAAGAGATAAGACTTTCATCCTAAAAGACAAATTATCTGATGATTTTAAAGGAACATTTCCCATCAAATCTTGTCTCTGGAAGAAGGAAGTACATCTAAGTAACCTTCATAGAAGAAAAATCCACAGAATTTTTTTCCCCTGACCTAAATTTTAATCTACAAATCAAAGCTTTTATATGGTGTTTTACAGAAAACACAGGATGCCTCTCCTTTCCATAATATTCACAAATGTCATTTTATGATGATATTCTAGGAATACAGACCTAGGTGATATTCTAGGAATACAGACCTAGGTGATATTCTAGGAATACAGACCTGGGTGTCTAAAAGCTCCTACAAATGTAACTAGACATCTCAGCATTTACTTTTTATCCACTTACCTTTTTTCTGTTGCCATTTTTATTTTATTCATGCTGAAAAAAGCTGTTCATCATATCAACCTGGAAAGATCAGTTCCTCATATCAACATTTTAGATGTTCTGGGAGTAGGTGGGAAATAAAAAGGAAATGTGAGTGTGAGTAGATTCATATGGAGTTTTCATGAACACAACTAAATTCTCTTATTTTAGGAGATCTTATTGAACTATACACCTATATCGCAAGAAGTAATATAACACTAGTGGAAAATGTGGCTGACTTCTTAATGGAATGTCAATTGTATGCTTAGTTCTATACAACATAGGTACTACCACTTCTGACAACGCTGAGAAAGAAGGCTCTTTAGATTGAAATGATGCACTTACAATCAAATCAGAATCAATGTGTTATGTTGGAATGACATGGTAAAGCAGACAATAAAGAACACTGCTAGAAGAAGTGAAGCAACAAGTAATGGAACACTTCTGTTCTCTTGGGAGCGTGAAAGTTTTGGAACACTTTAGTTTTTCTTTAAAACCCCAAATAATAAAAGAAATTATAACTCCATTAAAAAAAAACTCTTAGAAAATGCCTCATTGTGCCCAAGATTTGTTTCTTACAGAAAGTTTCAAAGTAACAATGCTGACATCTCTTTGGGAAATGCCATGTGAAAGTTTTTCTGACCAGCCATTGTTGAGTGTATTTTGTATTAATGTAATGCAATGAAAACATTGTGTCAAACGTTCTATATATAAAGATGTCTGGAACGCCTCATCTTATCTTCAAAATGACATATAACATCACCAACTTTGCCAAATTATTTGGCTGTATGTTTTCAGCCAAATAAACCATTTTTATTATTGTATGTGCAATTGCTTTAGAAGAAAAATATTTAGCAGAGATCCAAATTTTCCTTATTTGTAGATAGTTTTAAATTTTGTTTTTTGTCTAGTGGATGCTACTATGTTCTCAAAAAAGATATTAAGTAAACACAGGAGGATTTATTTTTGCAAGAACAGTATGCTTTGCTTATATAATCATCACTGTAATTTTTATCCACCAAAATATTTACTTATACAGTTGTCTCTAGAATCCCTATATTTTGAAAATGATTTTATAACAGATACAAAGTTGTACTTAGCTGCATATACCATTGGTAGAATGGTCAACCTAACGGGCATAACATGCAAACTTTCCATACTATGTTACACTCTCATTTCACCCAAATGACAGTGGGAGTTCAATATCATCACCACTTAGTTTTTACATAGGTGGGTTACAAACCGTCATATAGTACATGACAAGCGCGTACTAGGGTTAGGAAGGAGCAGTGCTTCCGTACCCCCCTAACCCTAGTACATGCTCCGCGCGCACAAAATGACGGCGGCCGTTCCACACGGCCGCCACCATCTTGACATAGCGGATGCGCTGCGTCTGCACGTCACACCCCAGAAATGACTCCACAAGCGCACGACTAGCCCCTCGCGGCGTCTCTTCCGGGGCCTGAGGAGTGTGATTTCCGCGCTCCTTCTCTGCAGCATCCGGGAACTGCGCGGTTTAAAGGCTGCAGCTCCTGGACGCTGCAAGCAGAGGCGGAGCCAGACTGCCGCTTCTCTTTCTTTTTGGTCCAAATGTTCAATGAGCATTGTCATCCTGAGTTCAAGATCACATTCATAAGATAACTTTGGCACGGTACAGAGTGCCAAAAAGAGGCGCCACGGACATGCCTATCCTTGCGACACAGCAGCGACGCAGCAACCAATTGGGCAATGCTGCTGCACAGCAAAAAAAAAGAGCGTGAGGAAGCGGCTCCTTTGTTGCAGCATGCTTGCACCACATCAAAGCACCAGTGACAGTGCGATGACACGCCAGTGGCACAGCGCCATTTGGACGCTGCGCTGCTCACATGTCATTGCTGCGCGCACCATCTGGATGGTGCCACGCAGCTGCAGTGCGCCCATGATGTGCGGGGCTTGTGTGCCCCCAAGCAACTCTAGCATGTCATGGGCGCACCGCAAAGGGCCCATCTGTACCAGGCCTTTCTGTACTCTCCAAATTTGGACTTGCACACAATTGCACAACCTTCTTGCACCACAATACTAGAGTTTGTGTTTGATTGTGGTAAGAAACATTATGGTTAGTAGCTGCAATTTCCTCTTTATATAAAAATCCCTCTTCTACCCAAAAGAAATGGATTATTTTTATTTTTTGTCACAACCATACCCATCTCTAACATAGTCTTTTTAAAGCATACTTCTGCAAACTACATTTACCAAGTATCTGCACTGATAAAATTACCAGTCCCTCTGAGATCTTAGCATATTATGAGTGACAAAGAAGATTATTTTCTATAGTTTTATCCCACAGTATCAATGCAACGCCTGAAAGCTCAGGACCAAGTCAGCAGAGCCAAGTTTAATGCCTTCCCCTCAGACATTGTCCTAACTTCTCATCATACATCCATGCTGCATGAGAAGAACTCATGAAGTCAGAGGCCTTTTAACCACATGGGCACAGTGAAACATTTCAGCAGCATAAGCAGATGAAGAAACAGAAAAGCACTTCCTATATAGGTGCTATAGAGTCAGAAAGGTCATCTCTGTGGAGGTTTAAACCAGATAATCACCATCCCAATGAAACATAACTATCTTCTCCAGGCACCTCATGTATCAAAGCCTTGCAAGAGTGTAGAGAAGAAAAATGAAACACAGTTCTCTATTTCTAGAAACAGATGTGGGGAAAAGATAACTTGACTGCAACTTGGGTGAAGGATATGTACAAAAACTGCAGATATCTTCCTGAAAACTTTTACTTAGAGGGAAAAACTATCTTGAACAAACACTCTCATACTAGGGTG
Organism: Sceloporus undulatus; assembly: GCF_019175285.1. Lineage (NCBI taxonomy): Eukaryota > Metazoa > Chordata > Lepidosauria > Squamata > Phrynosomatidae > Sceloporus > Sceloporus undulatus. The sequence continues at coordinate 251,301,198 of NC_056523.1, forward strand.
GAGCAAAGTCAGCTCTTTTAGTTATGACCAAATGAAGTGTGGTAAGACTTATGCAATGCAATACAGGAAGATTGAAAAATGTATTTGGTCTAAAACAATTTTGCACAAATTGGAATATAATTAATTTTATAACTCGTATAAACAAACCCCGATCAACAAATTAATAGATGTGCCCACTGCAAAGTGTAAGTAATCTCTTCCAGTTTGTTGGACAAAGGGATGGGTTTAGACAAGAGCTTAAGTGCCTTGCCAGAAATGCAGACTGACTTGGGCAATTGCCAAAGGGATGCAAAAGGGCATCACTTTTCTCTTGATGAGCATTTGTGATTTGGGAGCACTTCAAGGAGGAATGAAGGAGGAAGGTGAGAGGAAGTTTCCACTTTTTTCTTTTTGCAAAACTACTTTGCAACAAAGAATATGGAGCATTGGCCATAAGTAAAGGATCCCACTCAGAACACATTGGCTATGAGAAAGGGAGAAAATAATTCAAGGAAATTGTAAAGTTACTGTCACACACATTCTTCAGTTCATGGAACCTTATGCTGGATCAATGAGTCTTCTCTTAATTCAGTGGTTCCCAACCTGTGGGTCGGGACCCCTTTGGGGGTTGAATGACCCTTTCATGAGGGTCGCCTAAGACCATTAGAAAACACCTATTTAATTACAGTTATGAAGTAGCAATGAAAATAATTTCATGGGTTTGGGTCACCACAACATGAGGAACTGTATTGAAGGGTCACGGCATTAGGAAGGTAGGGAACCACTATCTTAATTGAAGGACAGCACAGAATATGACTATTACAACATTTCTGGTATTTGTAGTCATAGTCGCACGCATACACAAGCCAGGTTTTTTTATAGTAAATAGTAAATGTTCAATTATCTTTATAAAACACTTCATATCACACTTTTTCATGGCATAGAGTCATTTACAAATTGTATTGAAACCTATGAATTTAAAAGCAGGGCAGAGACATGAGAATCGACTGTTCTGAAGTAATTTATGTAAAGCTTGAAAAACTATTAATCACTCTTAAAGAAATGGGTGCACTTGATTGTCCTGATGCATAAGCTATAGTCATGGCACATGGCTACTGTTAGGACAGAATATGGAGAAATTAACAGTTTCCAATTAACAGCAGGGGTCAAGCAAAGTATCATATGCAAACTCTGAGAAAGGAAGCTTGACAACTGGAAGAAGGAACATCAACAATTCAAGATACATTGATGACACCATACTAATAGCAGAAAGTAGCAAAGACTTGGAATGATTACTAAAGAAAGTCAAGGAAGAAAATGCAAAGGCAGGTTTACAGTTAAACATGAAGAAAACAAAAATAATGATTGCAGACAACTTACATAACTTCAAAGGGGCCGTTCACACTACATTATAAACCGATTTGCAAACCAATTTAATATGGGATCGTTCACACTTGCAGACAACTTACAACTATTTGTAGTAATTTTTTCCCAAACCAAATTCAAGGGGGGGGGGGGCCAGCACGAATCCCCTTTAACCCAATTTTTCCAAGACTGAGTTTTTCCCCATTACTTTTCCAAAACACCGGGTTTTATAAGGGTGCTATCAATGGGAATTAGCTTCCAATTTCATTCAGGGCATTCCAGAGGGAGGGGTTAATGTGCAGGGAGAGGAATATGCCCACTCCTTTGATCTCCTCCTGCCAGTCAAGTGCCATGATTTTTCCCTCTTGGCACTCAGTTGCAGGAGTGAAAAAAGCAGCTCCAGAAATGCAGTGGATTCAAACTTCCCATGCTATGGAAAGTGGTCTCTTTAAAGTGCAGCTCGGCTTTTTTCGTCTTCTGCCAGTGATTTTTAGTGCCCTTATCTGCACCGATGTCCAATTCCCAGAGCTTACCAAAGCAAGAGAGGCGGTTCTCCTGGGAACATCATTAGACTGTGTAATTTTTTTTAAAATTGACAGTTTACACACACATTTGCTATTGCATGGCCACAGCAAACTGCACCTTTAAATACTCAGATCATCAGTATATAAAAGGTGTGCATGATTTGCTTGACAGTTGTTGTTTTTTAAATACCCTTTCAGTGCGGCTGTGGGTTAGGGGTGATTTTTTCCTCTTTCCCAAGAAATAAAACTACAACAGACTCTGCTCCCCAGTTGGTGCAAACTAAAGCTCTCTCACACATACTATATTGCTGAGAGATTAAATTATTATATGGCTGAGGGAGTGTGACTTCTCCTCATGGCTAACTGATCCCAGGGTTTCTTGCTAAGGGTTGTTCTGAGGAGCTTGCCGTTGCCATTGCCATCCTCCAAGGCTGACGAGGTGGTGGTGGCCAAATAGTGTGACATAGATGTGCATCATTTCACTGACAGTTTTAAAAAAGCCCCAAGAACAATCGCAAACCCGAGAACAATTGCAATGGTATCACAAATGGTAATGTGAACTTCATCAGGGTTAAAATGCCATGGAGAAATTCGATTGGGATAAACATAGTGAGAACTTTGATTTGGTATTGCATCATCGAATCTCCCTGGATCTACTCCTCACAAAAACACTAGTGTGGATGGGGCCAAAGTGGACAACAAAAACACTGAATTAGTTCAAGATTTACCAGTTATTAATGGCTCAGTTATTAATCAGAATGGAGATTGCAGTTAGGAAATCAGAGGACTAGGCCTTAGATGTGCAGTTATGAAAGAACTAGACAAGATCCTGAAGTGTAAAGTTATAGCACTGAAGAATAAAACTAGGATTGTTCATGCCATGCATTTTCCATTTCTATGTATGGTTGTGATAGCTGGACAATGAAAAAAGCTGATAGGAAGAAAATCAACTCATTTGAAATGTATTGGTGGTGAAGTATTCTACAGATATCATGAACAGCTAAAAAGATAAATATATGTGTCTAGAGCAAATGAAGCCTGAATTCTCCCTAGAAGAAAAGATGTTTGAACTGAGACTGTTATACTTTGGCCATATTATGAAAAGACATGATTCACTAGAAAAAGCAATGCTTACCAAAGTAGAAGGCAGTAGGAAAAGAGCAAAACACACATTCCAGATGGATAGAGTTGATAAAAGAAGCGATAGCTACCCTGAATCTGCAGGACCTAAGCAAGCTGTTGATGAGTTGGAGGTCTCTCATTCATGGGTGGCCATAAGTCGAAATCAATTTGACGGCTGTTAGCAACAACAAATATGTTTTCCACAGAAAAAAATATTAGCACTACAATATTGAAGGACAGTGTATCACAAACAACATTCAACTTTAACAGGTCTGCACTTGTTAAGAGTATCAGTCTCAAAACAACTTTACAGCACCCCATCTCTTTCTAAACCACTGGCATCAAGAGTCCTTACTGGCTCCCCTCCTTAAGCCACGCCTTGATTTAGCAACAGTCCTTACTTGGAAACTCAAAACATATTAGGTCAATTAATCATTCTTTTACCTTCATTTGTGTTCAAAGTACCTTAGAAGTGTCTTCTTCCCTACAAACACTAAGATTTTCTAGTGAAGTGCTGCTGCAAGTATCTTGCACAAGAGTTGACATCTACTTTTTGTCTCTGATTTTTAGTGTGCAAAAATAGTTTTGAAACAAAACAAGGGGGGGAATAAAGCAAAAAAGAATCAATCAAAATCTATGGTAACATACCACTTAATTTTTCCCCACTCCAGTGTAGCCAGACTTCAGGAGCAATATAAGGCCTTTGCACATTTCCCACAACCTCATCTAGTCACTCACTAACCTCAGCACAAGTTTCTTATATGGCAGAATACAGTAGTCGTAACTATTCATGGATGAGGCAAAGACACAGAAGTTCATAGGAATGTGAGGTGCTTGCACAGGCACTTTAATGTTGCAGGCAAATAGGTGCAAGGGAAAACCTGGCTATATGAATTCTCTGCATGTAGGTGACTATGGGCCAAAACAGACTGGCAAAAAACGCCAGCTTCAGGGTGACGAAGGAGTGTGGTGTATGCATGGCACATGCCCCAAGCTGGTGTCACACTGCCCCACTGACCACACAGCAGGTGTCATCACAGCATTTTTGCATCACAGTGCTTACATGTGCCACGCAGCGCGGAGACAGAAAGGGTACTTTTTTCTGCCCCTTTACAGCCATCTGTTCAGCCCTATGTTGCATGTGACACAACTCCCATTTTTTAATAATCAGGTCACTTTTTTAAAATGTTGTTGGCTTAACTCTCAACTGTTTTAAACACTATGGTTTTGTCATAGCTAAAGCAAGCCACTTCTAGAACAGTGAGGGTAGGGATAATATACAATGTAAGAATGGTTAAAATAAGCAATATCCATGGACTGAGATTAATAATAATCAAGCTTATTTAATAAACAGAAACATGCCCTCAGAGTACCACTGCATCTTCTGGATAATATAACATGGATTATGGATAGTATTACTGGATTTCATATCTATTCTAGAAGCAACACCTGTGAGAAATAAATAAACTTGTCAGACATTGAGAAAATAAAAAGAGCCTTGCTGGTTCAGATCAAAGGAACACCAAGTGCCTCTGGTACTGAAGGGGATATATTCATCATGACTAGCAACTACACATAGCCTCATTTTCCACCAATATATCTAACCCTCACTCAAAAATTAACCAAGCTGGCAGCCATCACTCTCCTTGTGGTAGCAACTTCTACAGTTTGACCGTGAAGAAGTACTTCTTTTTAATCTCGCCTGAATCTCTCAATACATAATTTCAGTACATGACCAGATTATAGTATCACAAGAGGATAAAAGGAGCTTCTTCCTAGCCACCACACATACCAAGTACAATGCTATAAACACATCTTTGCTTACTTCCTTCTATCCCCCCCTCCTTCAATACTGTAATCAGTCACAGACACTGTAACCCTCCGTGACAGGAAATTGCTCCAGTGCCTTGATTTGATTATCTTTCTTTTGCATCTTTTTCAGCTCCACAGTATTCTTTTCTCAGGTGTGGGGACCAGAATTTCATAGGGTTTCCTTAGGCAAGGAATACTCAGAGCTGGTTTTGCCAGTTCCTTCCTTTGAAGTATAGTCAACAGCACTTGGTATTCATTGGTGGCCTCTCCTCCAAGTATGAGCAGGGGTGACCCTGTGTAGCTTCCAATATCAGATGAGATCTGGTCCAATTAGGGTATTTAGGCCCTTGTATAAGGATAGTATATCCTTATATTTATAGTTACAAGGATGCACTATAACAAACTTAAAGTTATATGGATAGATCAAACACTGATCAGAACGGAGACTGCAGTCAAGAAATCAGAAGACTAGGAATGGGAAGGCAGCCATGAAAGAACTACGAAGGATCCTAAAGAGTAAAGATATACAGTCAGTCCTCCTTATCCACTTTTTTTTTTAACCACGGATTCAAGCATCCACAATTTGAAAATACGGGGGGGAAAGTATTCATTCCAAATAGCAAACCTTGATTTTCTATTTTATACTGTATATGGGACACCATGTTACTATGCCGTTGTATTTAATGGGACCTGAGCATCCATGGGTTTTGGTATCCATGGGGATCCTGGAACCAACCCTCAGCGGATAACAAGAACCCACTGTACTACTGAAAACTAAAATCAGAATTGTACAAGCCATCATATTCCCCATTACCAAGTATGGATGTTAGAGATAGACGGTGAAGGAAGCAGAGATGGAACTCTTCCTGGAAACCAAGATGAGGCTGTTGTACTTTGGCCACATCACAAGAAGGCATGACTAATTAGATGCTAGGAAAAGTAGAAGGCAGTAGAAAGAGAGGAACACCACATGCCAGGTGGATAGACTCAATCAGGGAGGCCACCGGCCTGCATTTACAGGACCTAAGGCTTAGGTCTTAAGTAGAGAGGATTGGGGGCCTTGGAGATGTTTCACCCACAGGGTCGCCATGAGTCAGGGCCAACTCAAGGGCAGTTAACAACAACAAGGACAGTATGATATTGACAATTTCGTCTTTAGGTCATTTTCTAATTATGCCTTGGTGGCATTTGTCCATTTTTACAGCAGTGGCACACTTGGCCAAAGTTATCACAAAACTACCCTTCTCAACACTATGATCCCTTTCCCAGTCAGTTACTGTACACTGACATTTGAGCAGCACATGCACAAAGGCCTTTACTTCTTCTTTCAGCCTCAATATGTACTAATTTGATTGTCAATTTCATTTGGCATCAGAGAACCCATTCTCACATCATGGAGGGATCCTCTTCTGGTGCCCTTTACAAGGCTGTTGTTCTAACAACCAGAGTAAATCAGTGCTCCTTCAAGTGGCGCTCCAGTCCATGGTCATTGGATGCCAGTCCCTTGAGAGTTACCAGCAATGGGGGGAGGGGGACTGTATGGTGTAGTATGCAGTATGGTGTAGGGCACTGAGAGACCAGGGTTCGAATCCTGGCTGGGCCATATAAACCCACAGGGTGACCTTGGGCAAGTCACACTCTCTCAGCCTCAGAGGATAGGGGGAAAAACCTCTGAAGAAACTTGCCAAGAAAACCCCATGATAGAAAACCGTAAGTTGTAAATTACTTTGAAGGCACACAACAACAACAAACACATATGTATACAAATAGAGAGGAGAAACATACACAGCAAGGTCAGAAGCTGATGGCACACAAGACAGACAGCCCTTGACAAGAAAAAAATGCCTTGAAGATCTGCCTTAAAGGTCCAAAGCACACAGCAGAAGTAATGCATTTTGAGGCTGCTTTACCTGCCCTGGCTAAATGCTAAGGAATGCTGGGACTGTAATTTTGGGAGACATTGAGGCTTCTCTGTCAGAAAGAGCTCTGGTGCCACAATAAAACTACCACTCCCAGGATTCCCTAGCGCTGAGCCAGGACAGTTGAAGCGGGCTTGAACCGGATTATTTCTCCAACACAGACTGGACCAAAAATAAATAAATAAATAAATATACATACCCTGCCTGAGATTGAGGCGGCTTACATCAATATTAAAAAAACTTCAAAATACAATAAAACAGAACGCCCCATAAACCCATAACGAACAAATCACAGCAATAATAACAATAATAATGATTAATAATAAATTTTATATTTGCCCTGCCTCCCCCTCAGGATCGAGGCGGCTTACAATACGATAAAAACAGTCTAAAATACATCATACATAATAAAATACCCATGGACCCCCCCCAACACAACGCCCAAATGAGAGACCAAAGGTGGGCACCTTCCTCCTCCTCATCCCACCCACCCAGCCATTTCTCAAGAAAACGTCGGCTGCATCCACACTGGAGGAATAACCCGGTTTGGCACCGCTTTAACTCTTTTCTGGCTCAAGTGCTATGGAATTCTGGGAGTTGGGAGTTGGTTGGGGGGCAACAAACTCCAACTCCCAGAATTCCATAGCACTTGAGCCAAGAAGCATTTAAAGCGGTGCCAAACCGGGTTCTCTCTCCAGTGTGGATGCAGCAATGGAGTTTAAAAGGCTGCAGCAGAAGGGTTTGAGGAGGGGATTAGAAGAAGAGGGGGGCTGCCTTTCTTCCCTCCTTCCGGACAGAGGGCTGGGATGTAGGACGCGTCCGGGAAAAGGAGGGCGGGGCAGGCGGGGTCTTTGGAGGAAAATGGGGCTCAGCTTCCCCTGCTTCCCTCTCTCCTTCCATGGCCCCCATTCACCTTCTCTCTTCCAGGAGGAGGCCTCCTCCTCCGGGCACCTTCAGCGCCGCACCGCCCTCTGCGCAGCCGCAGAAGGGAAGCACTCTCCTGGGGCGAGGCAGGTGAGAAGCTGCTGCTGCTGCTGCTGCTGCTGCTGCTGCTGAGGAAGGGAAAGAGCGGCTCCTAAGAGGAGCCAGCGGACGCGGTAGAGACCTGTCCGCATCCTGGTGACGTCACCGCGCGGGCAGGCGGGCGGGCGCGCGGGCGCGCGCGCTCTCCTCCTCCCTCCCTCCCTCGCGCTCGGCCCCGCCCCCTTTTGCCTGAGGATGGCGGTTAATATTAATAAACGCCTTTCTCTCTCCTACCACCCGACCCCCTTCAGCGACCGTTATTCCTCCTCCTTCGTTCCCTTCTGGCGCGCGCCTTCCCTCAACGCCCAAACCTAATACGAGGACCAGTGACGTCACTAGGGGGTTGGGGGGGTGCTGGATGAGGAGGACCGTACCAAGTGACACCCTGAAAAAGGGGTGTCTGTGTCTGTGAGACAACACTACACTGTCTCTCCTCCACTTAGGCCTTCATCTGCTTCCCATTGAAATCCTTTAAGAGACGATGGCAGTGGAGAGGAAGCTCAGTGGGAGGAGAAAGGAATCGCCCTAGAATTTTGTTTAATTAAAATTTCAAAAAAATATTCAAAAAATTGAAATTTTAAAAAAAATAAATCTTTAACCACACGACGTTTCGACCGAATCTTCACTGTGTCTAAGCAAAGGCATTTAGGCAGCGCCTGCGACAGTTGTGATTTGAAAGTGTGATTTTTAATATAGCTCCCGTGTTTCCCCGAAAATAAGACACTGCCTTATAAATTTATTACGACCGACCGGTCAAACATCAAACAGACATCAGTCAACAAACATAAATAAATCACATGATTCTATGAAATAAACACCATAGTAAATTATCAAATTACAAAATTATATTAAAAGAAAATATAAAATTTAACAATATAAAAACATTGTAAGAGTACAAAATATATACATTTTAAACAGACTTTAAAAAGTCATCTTTCTTCCTCAAGAAGACACTCTGTGGCTTATTTTTCAGGGGATGTCTTCTTTTTTTTTATTAAGTATGGTACAACAATCTACATTTATTCAAATATCATTAAGCCGTCTTCTTCTTCTGGAACATCGTCATAACCAGTGTTGACAACAAGCCTCAAAGATATATCCCCAGAATGTTTTACCAAAATCCAAAATCCCCAGAATTCCCCAACATTTACCGGAATATTCAGTCAAAATCCCCAGAAATAAATTAATTAAATCCCCAGATTCCAGGGAATTCCCCGGAAACTGGCAGTGCTGGTCATAATGCTCCAGGCCCTTGTAAGCCCCAATAGTGGTGCATGCATGTGGCCACACCGCCATTAATAATAATAATAATAATAATAATAATAATAATTTTATTTATATTTCCCACCTCTCCTGCAGATCAAGGCGGGATTACATCAACAAAAACAACACAATACAATATAAAAATATAATCATAAATACTAACATTCATGCAATAAATAGCTAAACCATTGCCTAATCATCCAATAATCAGTCAGTCGTAGTCCGAAGTGGGGCAATTATTTTAATGCTCTCCTATATAAGGTCGAGGTTGTGATGAGATGGATCTCCTCCGGCAGGGTGTTCCACAATTTAGGGGCTGTAGCTGTGAACGCTCTGTGGGATGTTGTCATTAACCTGGTCTGAGAGTGCGGGGCTGTCCCTAATGTTGGTGTGTCCATGTGCATGCACCACCATTGGGGACAGTGGGACTTGAGGTGCTGCAGATTTTGGGATCCACAGGGGTGTCTGGAACTGATTCCCTGTGGATGCCAAGGTCCCACTGTACCCTGTATTTTGGAGAGTGTTTACAACTTCATCAATTTCTTTTGAAGACCCCTGAAGAAGGCTGAAACACACTGAGCTTCAAACAGAACTAAACAATTGGCCATCCCAAAGCAGGTGGAGCTTTTCTCCTCTCTGTTTTCTACTTTTCCACTTGCTTTTCAGCATTCCCTTCAGTTTCAAGACTTGTATTTCCAGAGAAAGTCTCCATCCACACTGCAGAAATAATCCAAATTGACACCACTTTAACTTCCATGGCACAATGCTATGCAGTTCTGGGAACTTTAGTTTTGTGAGACATTTAACCACCTCTGTCGGAAAGCTCTGGCATCACAACAAACTACAGCCCCCAGGATTTCATAACACTGAGCCACAGAAGTTGGTGCCAAATTGAGTTATTTCTGCCCTGTGGTTGCAGAGAGAGAGAGAGAGAGAGAGAGAGAGAGAGAGAGAGAATGTCTTCATTTAGACCAGTGGTTCCCAAACTTTGGCCCTCCAGGTGTGTTGGACCTCATCTTCCAGAAGCCCCAGGGAGTTTGTATTATTCTGTCGTTTTGCCCTGGATGAAATCTAGTATCGTTTCAAATTTATTTACCTGTCTTCGGTCCTCTGGATTGGGTTGGCTTGTGTGGTGTGTGTATATATTTATTAAAATTTAACAGAATAAAGAATAGCTATAGCAGTACTATACAAAGTTATGTGGGCATTAAACCTCTAAGGCTGCAATCTTGTAAACTACATGCCTGGAAATAACTAGATTTGTCCAGTTTTGTTTTGTACTTTTTGTTTAAAAGAAAAGGTCTTTACATTTGGAGGTCATAGGCAAGTAACATAACTATATATTCAAGCATAGATAAAACTGATACAAAAGTCATTTAAAGACATAAAACATTCTAAATGTTTCACAAACAGAAAACTTCAATCAACAGTCTGCATTGTTTAATGTCATCCTGGGGAAACATCACTTACACACTGCAAGGCCACTTCTGACTACCTCTCCGTCTTTTCAAAGGTAATGCTATACCTGCCACCAAAACTATCCCAAAATTTCACATAGCTTCAGCAGCATGAGAGCAAGCTGTTTGATTGAAATCCCAGTCCTTGAACATATATAAAATGATTGTACAATGTGCCTTGGTACCTGCTGGGGTTAGTTTCCATGGATATCCACATCTGTGATCTGTGAACGTTCAAGTCCTATTAAAGACAATGACGTAGTAAAATTGTGTCTCTTATATAACATGGCAAAATCAAGGTTTGCTTTTTGGAATGTAAATATTCAAACTGTGGATGGTGGAATCCATGAATGCAGAATCCATGCATATGGCGGGTCGACTGTGTACCTCAAGATGATGCACACAAAAATATTACCCTACTTGGTCTTTAGTGAGTCTGAAATCTCAAATGGGGTTCCATAGTTGAAAGGTAGCCACTAAAAACAACTTTTCACACCTACAAATCTAATGTGCAGACAGTATTATTACCTGGCCATTGTGGAAGCCAGTTCACATAGTCAGTGTCGTCTCCAGAGGATGACTTTTAAGAACCAAGATCTCCACAGACAGAGCAAGATCATGTTTGGATTGTGAGCTTTGGTGATCTCTGTAGCATTTCCAAGCTCAACTTAAGTTTTTGACCTACAAAGCACTATATGAAAGACCACCTCCTCCCATATGGGCTTGGCTAAAATATGAGATCCTCGGTGGACTCTATTGCAATAATAATAATGTCCCAACATCTCATGAGTTAGGCTGACATAGGTCCAAAACACACTGCAAAAATAAGAATTCTGCTAGGGAATTCTGGGAACTGTATTTTTCTGAGACATTTAGCCTTCTGTGTCAGAGAGCTCTGGTGCCACAATAAACTGCAATTCCTAGGATTCCCTAGCATTGAGCCAGGACACTTAAAACTGGTCTCAAAGTGAATTATTTCTGCAATGTGTTTTGGACCATACGTGCATAACAGGGCTTTCAGTGTAGCAGCACCCTAATTATGGAACTCCTTGCCAAGGTAAGTCAGACAGGTGCCATGTTTTGAGCTTCTGGTGGGCAGCTAAATCAGTGTTCCACATGGCATTTGATGTTTGAAACTGCTCTTTTATTTTGATTGCTTGTAAATTATATTTAAGGATTGTTTTAAGGGTGTTTTAAAATATTTTTAAAGAGTATTTTAATGAGCTTTCAAGTTTTTTTTTTTAAATCTACTTTTATTTGTCGTGCAACACCTTGGGACCTGCTGTTCCAGGAGGCAATTTAGAAATACTTTAACTAGTAATAATACACTCTTCAACTGCCATCGTAGTATGATTCGTGCTGGCAAGTAGCATGTGTTATATTTGTTAAACTGGTTCTTAATTCAGTCTAATACATCTAGAAATCTGATGCAATGGATATGAGTCAGGAAGAAATCCAGATTAAGAGACTAGGACTATAATCCCATGCAAATTTATCTGGAAGTAAACTCTACTGAATATGGTGGATGTTCCATCTGAATCCACATATAGGTTTGCATTATGGGTTGGGTAAATATGTATGTGGAATGATGCCTCTGTGTTAGCAGGCAATGTGTGTTCTCTTTGTCACAGATTGTCAAATTCAGCACTTAACCAAATTCAGAAATTCAGGCTTTAGTTAACATCAGCAAACCTTTATTCAGTTACTATAGGTCCACACCAGAAACGTTCATAATCAGAACTAAAATAACAAGCATTAGCAATGCCTAATTAGAGCGCACATAATTAGTAGGATAATTGTTCATTCATTACCATCTCAAAACAACTTTGGTTCTCTCCTTTCCCATACTGTCCCCCTTCTTGCTCTTCCATTCAGTTTCTTCCTAGCAGAATGACCTTGGGAAGTTTTGGTTCATGCCTGCCTCCTCTACTTTGTTATCATACCACCTGCACTGCCAAAGTATAAATACTTTGAAATTGTGTAGAAACCCTTGTATTCTTATGAAACGAGGAGAAAGTTGTTCGCATTATTTGTTCTTGCATACAGTAACAAAATAAGCAAAGATTTATAACTGTACTATATGACCTGTCTTTAAATGTATTCTGTTAGATGACACAAAAAAGTGACAAAGGTCTATTACTTAAGCCCCACTGTTCCAATGTGACAAGTTAAGCTGTAACCAATATAAGCCAGAATGACCTTGGGAAGTTTTGGCTCATACCTGCCTCCTCTACTTTATCATACCACCTGCATTGCAAAAATGTAAATACTTTAAAATGATATATACCCTTCTATTCTCATGAAACAAGAAGATTATTAGCATTAACTGGATTTGTGTGCTGTGTGTGTTAACTGTCTTCAAGTTGACCTCGACTTATGGTGACCCTATGAACAACACATCTCCAAGACTTTGTTCTCAATAGCCCTGTCCAGGCCTTTCAGACTCAGCGCTGTGGCTTGCTTGATTGAGTCTATCCGTCTGAAATGCGGTCATCTTTTCCTACTGCCTTCTACCTTACCATGCATTATAGTCTTTTCTAGTGAGTCATGTTTTCTCATGATTTATCCAAAGTACAAGTCTCAGTTTAGTCAGCTTCTAGGGAGTGTTCAGGTTTAATTTGCTCTTTATGGCAGTTCACAATATCTGTTCAAGTGTTCCCCAGCACATTTCAAATAAGTTGATTTTCTTCCTAGCTGCTTTCTTCACATCTAGTTTTCACAAGCATTCATTGTCAGGGATGATGGGAGTTGTGGCTCTTCTCCTGGCCTGGAACTCACCACCTGGTTGTGCACCACGCTGACCAGTTTTGGCCAGTTGTTGTATCTTTGCAAGAGTTGCAGAGAACTGGCTGAAGACCCCGACAAACTCTCCAAGCCTTCTCACTCTTGCTTCCACAGAAGTCTTCACCCTTCTTCACCAGGGTCCTGCTGGTTCTTGTAGCTTCACCCAAGACACCAGACAACTCAGTAGTCTTATATAAAAGATCTACTTTATTCTACTATATACAGCTCCAAACAATACTCAACTCTTCTCTCTCCAATCCACTCTACAATCCACCACTACAACCCACAAAATGCATTGGGATGTATAGTCATTATTATAGCCAAATCATGGCACCACCTACTGTGGTCTGTTTCCACCCAGTATGCGTGTACATCATTCCCATTGGTTCTCTTTGTTCATCCCACAATTAATGATTTCATCATCTCAGCCTTGACCACTTTACAATTGTCAGGTGTGTTCAATTATCCACTTTGCAATTCTTGTCCTTGGCATTCAGCACTTGTTAATTGTCTTACCATTCACACCTGTGTGGTTCTCTATTGGCTTCTGCTGAGTCACTCTGACTCTCACATACATCTTTTATTTCTCTTACTGTATGTCCCATGTTGCTTTTTCCTTAACAATCATAGAAATGGGAAATACAATGGCACAGATAATTCTAACTTTAGTATTAGATATATCTTTATATTTCAGAATCATGCCTAGTTCTTTCATAGCTGCTCTTCGAAGTACTGTACTAATCTTATGCTATTTCTTGATTACAGTCTCTTTTTTGATGAATGACTGATCTAAGGTATGGTAAGTATTTAACTATTTCAATTCCATTCTTTCCTAGAGGCGTGTTCTCAGAAGTATGTGCTAGGGGTTTCTTGTTCAACTCCTTGGCCCATGGAATCCCTTGGGACTCTCTCTTGTCCACTATGCTATTATCACATAAATGATGAGAGAGGTTTTCTGGAGTTTGGGGTATAGGTTTCACCTTTATGTTGCTGATATCCAGCTCTATTTTTCCTTTCAACCTAATTCCAAGGAAGCTGTTTCTGTGCTAAAGCACAGCTGTAATAAGGATGAATAAACTGAAGCTTAATCCAAACAAGATAGAGGTGCTCCTGGTTATTCAAAAGACATATCTGGGTCAGATCTGGGAATAGGGATTCAGTCTGCGTTACACTCCCAATCAAAACACCAGTTTGCAGTTTGTGGGTACTCTTGGATTCAGCCCAGAGCCTGGAGACCCAGGATTCAGCAGTAACCAGGAAAGCTTCATGGCACACCACAAATATTAATACAAGCATTCTTGCTACTATAAGAGTAGCAAGAACGCTTATAGAACATGGCCACATAGCCCAAAAAACCCACAAAAAACTATGGAAGCCAGCCATGAAAGCCTTCGACTTCACATTCTTGCTACTGCACATATAACAAAAGATATTTTCTCAGGTAAAATTCTGAACCAAGAGAAGCTAACATTTGGTAAGTACATTTATTGCTTCCACGCATCAACAGTAACACCACTATAAAGAACTGAAAGGCCATATTGCCCAGTCATTTGAAAATGTAAGGCAAGGGACATGATTTGAATCTTTTTGGATCCTATTACATTGTATCCCACTTCTATAATTGTAAAAATATGCATTATAACCTAAGGCTTTAAAATCCCTCTGTACTGCATCTAAAGAGTGGGTTTATATCCATGAAAACTTATACTAAAATAAAAACCAGTCTTAAAGGTGCTGCCACACTCATTTTTTGTCTTCCCCTCTCTTACTCTTTTTTATGCTGCAAGACACTAAAATGGCTATTTCTTAGCATCTTTCAAGGGCACTGCCATATACATTGCTTTGTAGTAATCCAAGGAGGTCCTTGACTGCATTTATTCACGTACAGGAGTCGTTTGCAGCTGGCGCACCACCAGATTGTGAAAGGCATACCACGCTACCAAGGCCATCAGGGCCCCCATGAGAAATCTGGATCTAAATGTAACCCAGACTTTGTGGCAGCTTTTTCAGGGAGAGTGCAATCCTGTCCAAATAAAAAATAACAATTCCCCAGACAGAAGAATGACCTACCCACAGTGCTTCAATCTTGCCAGGAGTCAATGTATTGGTGCTCATCCAGCTCATTACCACATCCAGACACTGATTCAGCAGCTTCACAAGCTCATCCAGCTCATATGACAAAGAGAAGTAGAGCTAGGTGTCATCAGCATATTGATGACACCTCACTCCGAATCTCTGAATGACATCATCTAGCAGCTTTGTACAGCTGCTAAAAGACATAGGAAACATAATAGAACCCTTAATACAAGTATCAAGGGAAGAAAGCTGAACCACCACCATCCTTGACGTACACTGATACTACTTTTAGGAACTTCAACTGCAGCAAATAGAGTCACCTAATCTCTTTCATCCCCAGAAAGATATATGGCCAATGGTACATGGCCAAAGGATTCCGAGTGATCAAAATGAGCATACGATACTCCTCCTATTGGAGCCAATGCTGAATGCTTCATTCAGGTCCGGACTAGAAAACCTGTGGTCTCCAGCTGTTGCTGAACTACAACTCCCATTAGTCCCATTGCAAGAAGCCCTGGTGGTGCAGAGGTTACATGCCAGTACTGCAGCCACAAGGTTGTGAGTTTGATCGGAGGGCTTCAAGGTTGACTTAGTCTTCCATCTTTTCGTAGGTCGGTAAAATGAGTATCCAGCTTGTTGGGGGCAACTGGCTTACATATTGTAAACCACTTAGAGAGCGCTGAGTTCACTATTAAGCGGTATAGAAATATAAATGCTATTGCTATTAGTCTTGTCCTGTGGCCAGAGTGGCTAGGAATAATGGGAACTGAACTTTGGCAGGATCTGGAGAGGAACTGGCTCCTCAGCCCTCATTTAGAAACTAGTTGCTGCCCTCATATATTCCCCTCAACCCCTGCAATGGTGGTCCTGGAGCATGTCACTTTTCTTTGCTTCCATCCAATGGCTGGCCCTGGATTCAGCTGTGAAACATTCCCCACAGACATGATTACACAGCATGTTCATTCCCACCTTTTAGAAGCCAGACTACATCTGTACCCAAATGCTTAACAGTGATTATATTTTACTCATTTTAACTGTTGTTACGGTCATCTTTACTGTTATGTTTTTTCACCCATATGTTTATTTTTAAACTGCTTATTTTGGTTAGAAGTGCCTGATATTGTATTCAGTTGTATATGTAAGCCACCTTGAGTGATTCTCTAGTAGACAGCATAAAGATTTCTGAAATTTAAAATGAAATGCAGAGAGTATTTCAAGCAAACCAACACTAAATTTTAGTTTGTTTCTGAACGCTTCCTAAATAGGAAATTAAGCAATCTTTAAATAACAAACAGAAATAATCTAGCCTTTGGGAATAAAATGAACATACTAATAATAGGCCATAGCAGGTTACCTTCTTTCCCACGAACAGTCATTTTTCTTGGATACTTTAAACATTCCTCAACATTTTCTGAGCAATAAGAATGTTGTTTTCCCTCATCTTTTCTACAGTTTTGCATTAAATCTACTGCTATGATCCAAACAGATAGGAATTTTATCTGTTTGAACCATAATAACAATAAATAATTTTATTTTGATTTCCATGAAAAATTACAAAAACAGTCTTTTGAAACAAGCTAAAATGGTTCATGATAAAAGGCTAAGGCTGCAGCCTAGACAAATTTACTAGGGAGTACATTCATTTTAACACAGTGGACCATACTTCTGACTAAATACTCATAAATTGCTTTGTAAATTGCACTAGGCTGTGTATATTTAATTAAAAATTAGTCAGCACACTTGAGTGTTAGACTCTGAAACGTCTGTACATCTCTGCATTTCAAAATCCTCTTTATATTTTAGGAGTTCTTGGAAACTGAAGGCTGGAGGTATTGCATAATGAAGTCTATTTATAAACTGAAAAATTAATACGAGTACATTGTACATTGAGAGAGAGCCAGTGTAGTGTAGTGGTTTGAGTGCTGGACTATGACTCTGGAGACTAGGGTTCAATTCCCCACTTGGCCATGGAAACCCAGAGTCACCTTGGGTGAATCACACACTCTCAGCCCCAGAAAATCTGTGATAAATTTGTTTTAGGGTTGCCGTAAGTTGAAAATGATTTGAAGCCACAGAAAAACAGCAGCAACAACAGTATACATATGATATATGAAAAGAAATTAAAAAGTATGATTTACTTATATAAAATGCAGCCATCCTCTCTTAACATGCTAAGATAAGAACACTACTTCTTGTACAAACTTAGGATCTTGAGGTATTATTTACTTTAATGAGGCACATCTACCACAAGTTCCTCTCTTCACATACTGTAATTTGAGGTTTCCAGCAGGACATTCATATGCTTTATATAGCTTTTGACTGCATAGATCATGAAAAGCTAAGAAAAGATTAGCTCTCAGAAGAAGAAGGAGCAACAATAAGAGGAAGGAACATCAACAACCTAAGGTATGCTGATGACACAATAATACTGGTGGAAAAGAGCACAGAATTGGAACCTAGAAGGTTAAAGATGAGAGTGCAAAGGCAGAATTAATGCTGAATATAAAGAAAACTAAAATAATGACCATAGAAGAAATAGAAACATTCAATCTATACAATAAAGAAATCGGAATAGTCAGAGAATTCCCATACCTAGGATCAAGCATTGACCAGAGAAGTGACTACAGTGAGTAAATAAGAAGAAGACTAGAAATAGGTAGGGCAACTATGGAGGAATTAGAAAAGATCCTGAAGAATAAAGATATACAACTGAGGGGCCATTCAGACTACCTTTTACCCCGGATCAGAAATCAAATATTGCACATGAAGTTCATATTGGCCCCGAATTTATCACAAGCAAATGAGAGGCTTTCACATCAGTTCAGGGGCAAATGTCTTTTCAACTCAGAGAAAAAGCCGTCTCTTTTTTAAAAACCCGGGTTCTGCGAATATGAACTTGCCCTCAAGCATGATCCGGTCAAGTTCATGGGAGGGGTTTAGGGCAGAGGGAGGGCAGAGGGCAGAGCATTTCCTCCCCCTCATCGGAGAAGGAGGAAGGAGCCAAAGGGTCCCCAGAGACGGAGGAGGATCAGGAGGAGGAGGAAGATGAAGGAGCCGGGGGAAAGCAGGGGGCCATGGAGGGCAATCGGGAGCAGGACCAGGAGGAGAAGCACCAGGGAGCTTTCACTTTTTTTTATTTTTTAAACTTATTTTTGACAGAAAATGTGCATGTTTTTTGTAGCTGGTAGATAGCTATATAGATAGAATGTAATGGAGGAGGAGGAGGAAGGAGCAAGACGAAGGGTCAAGTTCAGAGGGAGGGCACCAAATGGAGCAAGCCTCTGCTCTCCCACCAGGCAGATTTCTCTCTTTTTTAATTTTTTAAAATTATTTTTTGCAGACTATGCACATCTGGTAGATATATAGATAGATAGAAAGTGGCTGGCTGCCTGCTTCCCTTTCATTTCGGCTTCCAGCAGCAAGGCACTTTGCAAAAGGCATTTGCAAGGCTTTTTTTCTATGAGAATGCTACAATGCAAATGTTACAAACGTTGCTCTTTCCAATTTGGCAAATTGATACAGAATGCTTTTGTTACTGTTTCTAAGGAATTCAGGGGTAGCCTAGGGAAAGCAATGGATGCATGGCATTTCTGGCATTCCAAGGTGAGGAATTTATTATTATTATGAGGCATTCTGGGGTGGCAAGGAGAGAGGATGCAGGATGCAGAGATGGCATTAGCTTGCATTTTGGGGCAAATGGGGCCAAGGGAAGAGCCATTACACACACATAGGAGGTTTTTAAATTTGATTGCATTTTGGGGTTAAAAACGGGGCCAAGGGAGGAGCCATAGCCTGCACTGACCCAAATCCCCACAACACAAACAGGAGGTTTTTAGGTTTGACAAAATGTGCGCATACTGGGCGCCTGTTTTTTTTTAAAGGAGGAGGGGAAAGGGGGGAAATCACCCATCCGGTTGTCCAATCGCTGTAAGAAACGTCACCTTTAACAAAGCAGAAGAGAATTTGATTGACAGCAAAGGAGCATTTTTTAAAACCGATTACCACAAATATGAACTCTCCTCTAGGAGCTGCAATGGCGTCCAAGAGTAAATAACCCCGATTAAGATATTTCGTAGTCAGCACTTGCTTCCGGAGAGATTTGGGGGGAAGGGGCCCAATTCTGCCCGCTTCCATCCAGGGCTAATAATAATAATAAATAATAAAAATTTTATTTGTATCCCGCCCTTCCGGACGATCAGGGCGGCTTACAAGATGCAACAAGTGCAAACAAAGTACAAAGGTTAAAAACAAATACAACAATCTTAAAAACAACAATAAAAAGCCCCTTGCCCAACCTCATGGCCACGGAAGAGGAGGGAGGCCCACAGGATATTTAATAGCAAATCTGAATGGGGCCTGAGTATTAAAGTCCGAATTTTCCAAGCCTTTGTATTTCCCATCATCATGTATGATGTGAGAGCTGGTCAGTAAAGAAAGCAGACAGAAAGAAAATCAATGCATTCGAAATGTGGTGCTGGAGAAGAGTGCTTAGGATACCGTGGACAGCCAAAAAGGCAAACAGATTGGTCCTTGAACAGATCAAACCAAACAGATTGGTCCTTGAACAGATCAAACCAGAACTCTCCTGGGAAGCCAAGATGATCAAACTGAGGCTGTCATACTTTGGCCACATAATGACAAGGAATGGATCATTAGAGAAAACAATAATGCTAGGAAATGTAAAGAAGAAAGAGGAGAAGTCCGCATGCCATATGGATGGGCTCAAGCGGGGGGGGGGGGGGGGAGTCACAGGCATGGGTTTGCAGGGTCTGAGCAGAGCAGTGGAAGATAGGGAGTCTTGGAGGTGTCTCATCCACAGGGTTGCCATGAATCGAAGTTGACTCAAGGGCAGCTAACAACAACAACAACAA
>NC_056523.1:251324392-251408770 GCF_019175285.1 Sceloporus undulatus
GCTATTCCAGTGAATCGGTCATGTCCATCTGTAAGGTGCTATGTTTCATTCTCTAGTCAGTGCAGAGCACACATCCAGTAGGATGGGTTTATCCTGATCCTCACCAACCAGTGCAAAGAAAGTATCACATCCCTTTTTTTCTTCTTTTCACATCAAGCCACCACCACCACCTCCATTTTTGAATATGTTGCCTGATATAGCAGTTTTTTGACCTCTCTCCTTTAGCTATGGAAAACTGTAGCATTTTAACAAGCATTGGGAGAACAATGGGTCCAGTGGGGAAGAGAAAGGAGTCCCACCTGATCCTGCACAAGCACCTGCCTGCAATAGTCACTCAGTCTTCAGTGGCCACTACCACATTCAGCAATCTTTGGAGTTTCGTTCCTAAATATTGTTTGTACAAAAAACAGGGTTCTTCCATATCCTTGCATGTACTTAATGCTGTTTCTGGCTAAGTAACAATATTAAGAACTGAATGTCAGAAACAGATAAAATGACACCAGATCTATTTATCAATCAGTCTCTCTGTTGTTAACTGCCCTCAAGTCAATCTTGACTCACGACGACCCTATGGATGAGACATTTTCAAGACCCTCTGTCCTCTACTGCCCTCCTTAATTCCTGCAACCCCATGACTTCCTTAATAGAGCCCAACCATCTAGCATGTGGCCTTCCTCTTTTCCTACTTCCCTCCACCTTTTCTAGCAATATTGTCTTTTCCAATGAGTCCTTCTTTCATGATGTGTCTGAAGTAATACAGCCTCAGTTTGGTCATTTTGGCTTCCAGGAAAGTTTCTGGCTTGATCTGCTCTAGGACCCATTTGTTTGTCCTTTTGGCTGTCCATGAGATCCTCAGCACTCTTCTTCAGCACCTTATCTCAAACGAATAGATTTTCTTCCTATCTTCTTTCTTAACTGTCCAGCTCCCACATCCATACATGGTAATAGGGAATACAATGGCTTGCATGATTCTAACTTTTGTGCTCAGTTGTATATCTTTGCATTTTAGAATCTTTTCTAGTTCTTTCATAGCTGCCCTCCCCATTCTTAACCTTCTTCTGATTTCCTGGCTGCAGTCCCTATTTCTTTCAATGTTTGATCTCAGGTATGGGAATTATTTTACTTTGTTCTTTGATCTTCCTTAGTTGATGTTCCATGTTTGTGAGATTTTCTGCTTGTTTTATGGTGTCATCTGCATATCTTAGATTGTTGCTATTCCTTCCTCCTATTTTCACTCCTCCTTCTTCTGTGTCCAACTTGCTTTTCTTACAATATGTTCTGCATAGAAGTTGAACAGGTAGGGTGATAAGATGCAGCCTTGCCTGAGCCCTTTGCCAATTGGGAACCATCCTGTTTCTCCATGTTCTGTTCTGATAGTACCCTCTTGTCCTGAATACAGATGTGTTGGCACTCCCATGTCTTTAAGAGCGTTCCATAGCCTTTCATGATCTATGCAGTCAAGGGCTTTGCTACAGTCTATAAAGCACATGCTGGTTTTCTTTTGGAATTCCCTTGTGTGCTCCATTAGCCATCTTATGTTTGCATTGTGGTCCCTAGTGCCTCTTCCTTTCCCGAATCCCACTTGAACCTCTGGATGGCTGGAGTCTATGCTGCAGAATTTTGAGCATGCATATCCTTGCATGTAGTTAATGCTGTTTTTGGCTAAGTAACAATATTAAGAAGTGAATGTCAGAAACAGATAAAATGACACCAGATCTATTTATCAGTCAGTCTCTCTATATGCCACCATTTCCATCCTAAATGATTCAAGCACACCTTTTAGGCTGACAAAACACACTTACAAAATGAAATAAATGTAAACAAATGTATATACTTGGGACAAGTCTATATACTTCCTAACATCAAATCTTGCAAATACAGAGGTAACAATTCTAAATTGCAATTCACAGTGCGCCACATTATTGGGTTACAAAACCAGTGAGGACAAGTATCCCCACGCCTCCTATACACCAGTAAAAACACTGATCTAATGTTGTCAGTGTATTCCTAATTCTAATCTAATTCACAACCAAATTAAGAAACATTTGGATGGGGGGGGGGGAGGGGAGAGAAATGGAAAATATATATATATAGATATATATAGATATATATACACACACACACATATATATATACTTATGTATAATTAAAACTAAAGTTAAAACACAAATACTAAAAGAGTAAACTGAAACAGTAAACACTAACACAAAAGGGATCCCCCCTCATTCCAATAATAATAAAGAAAACAACCCAAACGATATTTTACCATTACACTTTTAATTAATTCATGGAATCATGGGTCCAGAACACACTGCAGAAAATAATCCAGTTTGATACCGTTCTAACTGCCCTGGCTCAATGTCTCACAAAACTACATCTCCCCCAATCCCCTTGCATTGAGCCAGGGCACTTAAAGCAGTGTCAAACTGGGTTATTCCATGCTGCAGTGTGATTTGGACCTAAGGACTGATAGAGTTGGGAGAGACCACAAGGGCCATGCAGCACAACCCCATTCTGCCATGCAGGAAATCTCAAAGATGAAAGACATAGACATACACACATACATTGACTTATTTCATTTTTAGGCCGCCTTTCTGCCAAAAACATTTTAAACAGGCTTCCAGCAACAAAAATAACATAAAATAAAAGTCCAAATGGACTACCAGGGCTGTCCTCTCAAAACCCCCAAACTCACACACCTCTTTGTTTTCTTAGCTCTATGTGGGAACGGAAGTGGAGTCCCCCTACTTCCGGCGCCTGTTGGCTTTGGGCAAGTGCAGTAAGGCGCGTCCGCTCTGTCTCTCTCGCTCTCTATGGTTTGCGCCGGTGCGACAGGCAAAGAGAAGGGTCTCTGTCTGCGGCCAGTAGGGCTTTGGCTCCGCCCCCTTTTCCCCTTCTCTCTGCCTGTCGTCGCGCGCTGCCGGTCGGAGGAGTAGCGTCTACGGAGGCCGAGGAGGCTCACCTGGCCTGAAAGGGCGAGTGGGAGGCCCGCATACATCCCCTCTCAGTCAGTGGTTTCCCTGGGGGCTGCCAAGGTATCCTTATGAAGGGAAGGGATGTCAAAGCAATGGCAGTTGTGCGGCTCCATGGCCCCCTAGCACTCATGCCAAGCTATTAAAGGGTTTCCTTGGCAAGATTCCTTCACAGGGCTGTGGTCTTTTATTATTATTATTATTAATTGTTATATTGTTGTTGTTACACTTCTCTAACAGTATTGTATATTATTATTTTATTATTTTATTTATTATTATTTATATTATTATTACACTTCCCTATTTAGCAGTATTGCTTTATTATTATTATTATTATTATTATTATTATAGGATTTATTTATATACCGCCCTATCACTTATTATTATTACACTTCCCTCTTTAGCAGTATTACTTTATTATTATTTATGACATTATTGTTATTGTTATTATTCTCTCTTTAGCAGTATTGCATATTATTATTATTATATTGTTATTATTATTATTACACTTCCCTCTTTAGCAGTATGGCATGCACCAATACAATCCCATTTAACAATTTAACCATTTAGAATTATTATACTTATTAGCAACAGTCTCAACGTAACTCACATTGTTATAATAATAATAATAATAATAATAATTTATTTATATTCCGCCTTTTCCCAAAGGAATCAAGGCGGATTACAGAACAAATATAAACAATAAAATATAATAAAGGATAAAAATTCACAATTGTAAACAATCCCATACCCCAGCCCTCCCCAATCTTAGGAATTTAGGAAAATTAACAGCTAAAAAGCAATAAAAATAAAAATTAAACAATTTAAGTAAAAATTAAAATTCATTTTTAAAAAATTAAATACTTTTTTTCCTAAAATTAGGGGTAAATTTGAGATGCAACAAGTATCTTTTTATTGGGGGAATGGGGCCATCAATGTCTGTGAGGGGAGCCTCATCTGAAAGGGCTAATCTGGAAAGGCCTGCCGAAAGAGATCCATCTTGACAGCCTTTTTAAAGGCTTCTAGACTGGTAATAATAATAATAATAATAATAATAATAATAATAAATTTATTTATATCCCACCCCTCTGTGCAATGCAACCAAGGTGGCTTACAACATTAAAATAATAATAATAATAATAATAATAATAATAATAATAATAATAATAATTTATATTTTCCCATCTCTCCCGAATGGATCGAGCCGGGATTACAACCCATAAAATACATACAAGAACACATCAATAAAATACAATAAAAATAATTACATTAAAACTAGCTCATCATCATACAGCAATACAATGCAATCACATGGTGATCAGAAAGTAGAACAGTATTTCTTACACGAGGTCAAGGGGCTATGCTCACCGGAAGAGATCCGTCTTAAGTGCCCTCTTGAAGGCTTCCAAGGAGGCAATAAGATGGATCTCTTCTGGGAGACTATTCCATAATTTCGGAGCAACCGCAGTGAAAGCTCTTTGGGAAGTCATTACAAATAATGAGAGCCATTAGGGCTGAAGGGCGGGATATAAATACCTAAATAAATAAATAAAATAAAATAAATCTGGTTGGTTGATGTTCTAATAGATTCTTCCCAGATGTTCTGAGAGTGTGGAGCAGATTATGTAAGGAGAGGCGTTCCCGCAAGTAACTCGGACCCAAGCCATGTAGGGCTTTAAAGGTAATGACCAACACTTTGTATTGCGCCCGGAAGCTAATTGGCAGCCAGTGAAGAGATTTTAAAACCGGTGTTATGTGGTCAAACCTGGATGAACCGGTGACCAATCTGGCTGCCACATTTTGAACCAATTGAAGCTTCCAAACTTGGTACAAGGGTAGCCCAATGTACAGTGCATTACAGAAATCAAGACGAGAGATTACCAGTGTGTGTACCACTGTTTCAAGGTCCTTTTGGTCCAGGTAGGGATGCAATTGACATATCAACTGAAGTTGGTACCAAGCATTCCTGGCCGTCGCTTCCACTTGAGATGATAATTGTAGAGACGAATCCAGGAGTACTCCCAAACTGCGAACTTTGTCCTTTAGGGGAAGTATGCACTAAAATATACAATCCCAGGACTCTCAGTCCTGCCCTCCCTTAAAATACAATTAAACAAGCTAGAATTTTAAAACATTCTTAAAATAATAACAATATAAACAATACACAATAGCAGTAGTAGGACCAGGGTCAACAAATTTGATTTTCTTTTTAGTAGCCGGGTGTCTATTCAGGAAAGGCCTAATATGATGGATCTCGTCCAGCAGGTCGTTCCAGAGCCTAGGAGCGGCAGATGAATACTGGCTATACTTTTTCCTTTGACTGCCCTCCTTGTATGTCCAGAGTTTGTAAGTAAACATGTGTTTACTTAGCCCATTGGTTGTTATTCTTCTATTTTCTTTTTCATAAAGGCTTTCCCCACCGTTTTGCTCCTTTATGTTTCACCCGAGATAGTCGCTTTGACAAGTTTTACATTGTTTTAACCCTCTTTCCTTCTTCTTTTTTATTTTTCCCTTCATTTTGTGTGTGTGTGTGTGTGTGTGTGTGTATACACACAAGATCTAGAAGAGTTTATTCCTGATGTTTCACCAGCATCTAAAATAATAATAAAACTTTTAGTTGTATCCCACTTTTCTACTATAATAGCAATCAAAGCGGCTTACACATTAAAACAAAAACCAATACAATATATAATAAACAGTACATAATAATAATCTTACTCCCCTCCCTTAAAAAGGAATTAAATTTAATCTGTGGCTGGCATCTTCAGAGAATGCCAGCCGGAGATGCTGACGAAACATCAGGAATCAACTCTTCTAGAGCATGGCCTATACATAGCCCGAAAAACCCACCAAAAAAATATGGATGCCGGCCATGAAAGGCTTCAACTTCACATACAGTATATACAAGAGTTCACACTCTAAATCCCCAAGAGAGGTAAAACATAAACAAGCAGATCAATTTTCAATAAACAAACCAGCAAACCACCATTTGACCCTTCCTTCCTTCTCTACTTATATTAGTTTTTTAAAAAAATATGTTCATTATGATAGTGTCTGTAACGTCTAACGTTATCTTGTTCTTCTAAATTTTACTTTTGGTTTTTCAGTTACTTTTCTTCCTTACCTTCTCTTCCCTCTATCCTGCTCACATTTCCACTTTCCAAAACCTTTTGCTTTATTCCCCTCATCTTTCTATCTCTTTATCTACCTCACTCATTATCTCTCTTCCTTTTTAATCCACTTATCTCTCTACTCTTACCTGTCACCTTACCTGTGTATACCTCCTTTCATATAATTCCTACTAACAAGGCCAATGCAATTTTAGGCTGCATCAATAGAAGTATAGGGTCTAGATCAAGGGAAGTCAAGTGCCACTATATTCTGCTGGTC
This sequence comes from Sceloporus undulatus, assembly GCF_019175285.1. Classification (NCBI taxonomy): domain Eukaryota; kingdom Metazoa; phylum Chordata; class Lepidosauria; order Squamata; family Phrynosomatidae; genus Sceloporus; species Sceloporus undulatus. Next base: position 251,330,755 of record NC_056523.1, read on the forward strand.
AGGCCCCACCTGGAATATTGTGTCCAGTTCTGGGCACCACAATTCAAAAAGGACATTGAGAAACAGGAGCTGTCCAAAGGAGGGCAACTAAAATGGTGAAAGGTCTGGAAACCAATGCCCTACGAGGAACGACTTAGGGAGCTGGGGATGTTAACCTGGAGAAGAGAAGATTAAAGTGATATGATAGCCCTGTTCAAATATTTGAAGGATTTGTATTGAGGAGGGAACAAGCTTGTTTTCTGCTGCCAGAGACTAGGACCCCAAGCAGTGAGCAAACTGCAGGAAAAGAGATTCCACCTCAACATAGGAGGAACTTCCTGACAGTAAGGGCTGTCCACAGTGGAACAAACTCCCTCGGAGTGTAGTGGGAGTCTCCTTCCTTGGAGGTCTTCAAGCAGAGGCTGGATGGCCATCTGTCAGGGAGGCTTTGATTGGGATTTCCTGCATGGCAGGGGGTTGGACTGGATGGCCTAGTGGCTCTTCCAACTCTATGATTCATGATTCACTTCCTCATACCCTCGCATCTTCTCTAAACCATCTTCACTGCTTTTTGCTTTTTCTTTATAACCTTTCCAACCTTTTTCTTTTTCTTCTACTTTTCCTCTTTTTGTCATTATCATATTAATTTGACCTCCTTATCTCTTCCCCTTTCAACCCTTTCTTGTTCTTCTTCCCGTCCACAGTTATGCGGTTTTTTTTGCCTTTGCTCCCCTGAGCGGAGATAGTGTAACTCGCCCAAGGTCACCAGTGCGTTTCATAGCCAAGCTGGGAATTCAAACCCTGGTCTCCAGCGTCACAGTCCAACACTCAAACCTCTACAACATGGCTATCATACCGTCCTTGAATCCCACGGTGGAAGGAAGGCGGGAAATAAATCCTTGAAATAAATAAGATAAATAAATACCCACCACCATCCCTGCCCTGCGCTTTCAAAAACTGACATTTGTCTCTCCGTTTTTGGTGTTCCGTGTCTGTGCAGGTGTCAGATCATGGTTATGAAGGCTTCAGTAGAAGACGATGATTCAGGATGGAGCTCAACATACCAGAGAAGATGGAGAAGAGTAACACAAGCTGGGTAAGATTACCCAGAGTTGAAGATTGCTGTAGAGGTAAATCACCTATGCAGGTGGATGCAAGCGGTGTACCCAAACTTTTTACCCTTGGGGGACATCCCCCCTTTACATTACATGGTATGTCATGCCCCCCACAACATAGTTTTTTATTATCTGCCCGCAACTCATGGTGACCTACATAGCATATGATAAAAATATTTGTTTATTTAATTGCGTTATTTTATTTGCACATTCCTGTATATTCCTATTTAATATTTTACCAGGAAATAACATTGTTCAAATTATAACAGTTTGTGTAAGTAGATTCAATGTTTTAACTCAATGCCTGTGTAAATTTTACACATATCAGAGCCTCCAAGAAAAACCCCTTCTGTTTATCTTTACAGTTTATATGACAATAGCTATGTTTTTCTTTATATTTCAATAAATGACTATGCTGAGTATAAGAATACTGCTATAATTAGTTGTTATTTTTTTTATTGACTCTAGAATTGAAGTGGGGGGAGTTGCTTCATGATAAACTGAAAGTGTACCATAGAATGCAGCTTCCAAATACATGTTTTAGGTCTCAATCTTAAACAAATGTACAATCACTTACATCCAGTGCTTACAGTTTCAGTCTGTTCTCTTCCTGTAGTACTGAAGAACATGAATAACATTGCTTGAAAACTCTGTTGAACACACGACTTGTGTTTGAGTCTGAGTGCTTTTTAGAATAAGCCTATTAAACTCAGTAAAAATAAGTAAATCTGGATTTGACCATGTTATTGATCTAATTCTTCAGGAAAAATGATCTGTTGAGGATTAGAGTGCCCATTCAGAAACAAAATTGGATTTGTATGCCTTAGCCCGAGCATACCTAACCCCAAGACTTAACTCAAGATTTAAAACCCGAAGTCATCAAATACTGTACTTACCATACACCTTAACTTGGGATGACATTGGTTGCCTTTTCCTTTATGGTGTTTCAGTTGCAGGAGAAAGAGGTTGGGAGAGTGAGAGAGTGGGCAGAGAAAGAGACAAGGACAACAATGTGAGCCTTCTAGGGAGCATGGCAGGGGTGGGTGCTTGGAGGGAGCAGGGAAGGAACTTCACTTCCTACCACTCACCTGCTCCACCCTCCTGGGCTCTTTGCTGCACACCATGCTTCAACAGTTGCCCCAGCTGGGGAGAAAGAGACAGGGAGAGCAGAGAAAGGAGGGAGGAAAGAACAGGCAGAGGTCAAGCGAACCCACCTGCCAAATAACAGTGACAGTAGCACCCGTAGAGGGGGTGGCTTTGTTTCCTGCTGCTTTCCCAGTCCACCCTCCTGGGCTCCTTTCCTCTGATGCACCCATGCCTCCACATGCTCCCGGACAGGGAAGAAAGAGGCAAGGAGGGAGGGGACTGAGATAGAGATGGGGAGGGCGAGTGAGTCTCCTGGGGAGCATTAGTGGTGACAGTGCTGGCAAGAGGAGGGTTCTACTGCCATGCGCCCCTCCTTGGCTCCTTCCCTTCGCAGAGCCCAGCACTTCCACATGCATCCCACCGCAGGAGAAAGAGGAAGGGTGGGGTACTGCAGACCTCCTGTAAGACATCAGAGCCCCCCAAGGGTCTGGTGAGCACAGGTTAAGAACTACTGCTATAGATATCAAACATGTCACGTGACTACAACAGTATGTTTGCATGATATCCACAGATTAAAAATAATCAAAGATATAATCAATAGTAATTAAACTGTCGAAGGAAAACCAACCACTTAAACCTAACTGAACTGTGTTTTAAACTGTAAAATGCACACAGGACCTGTATGCTATTGACCATTCTTGTTAGCGACTCATAGGCCTGTTACAGACAGCCAAAATAAAGCGCTTCGAGTCACAGTGGAGGTATGGTGTTTCAATGATGCATGCGTCCAAGAGTCTGAAGCCACACAAAGCCACGCTCCAGTCTGGAGCGTGGCTTGGTGTGACTTCGGACTCTAGGACACATACATCATTGAAACACCATACCTCCACTGTGACTCGAAGCAGCTTTATTTTGGCTGTCTGTAACAGGCCATAGTAATAAAACATGAATATGTTATGCATCTGCTTTTACTTCTTGATTTCCCAGTTTCTTATGGCTTTGAAATCTTAGGTGTAAAGAAGTTGTAAGAGTTCGTAAAAGCTGAGGGAGATTATGATAACCATGAAAATTGGGGGGGGGGGGGATGGAGCTAAATTTGATTCTTATCTATATTTGTTTACACTATTCTTCAAAATAAATTACGAATGTGTAATGGTTTAAAGACATCTTATGGATATAGTGCATAAAACTATTTGGTGACAAATAACTCAGTGTTCTATGATCCTTGAGATGGCAGCATTTCTGTGCAATGCTAAACCACGGTACAGTGCTGTTTGTAAAAAAAAGCTATGTGCAAAGGGATACTTGCTTACACCACCACCACCAGGAAATTTGGTAGGAGGAAAAAAAATGTTTTTCTTTAGCAGATTCCCTGCTGGTCATTGTGTGCAAACCAAGCGTTGTCATTTAAAATAGTTGTGGGATGTTAAACAGTCTAGGAGAACAAGCCAAGATTTGTTGTTGGATTGTTCTAGCAACTAAACTGAACTCATTTGAACTGTGGTTTCTAGTTTGCACATAATGAGAAGTCAGGAGTCTGTTAAATTGAAAGTGTGGTTTAAACCTTGTGCAGGAGAAAAGAGGGAATAAGGAAAGCACACAGACTTGGTTCCTGTGGTCTCCTTTTCAATTGTGCATTATAGCACTAAACTCCAGCATTACACATGAATTTTCTTAATGAGTCAAATCCAGCTTTATCATTCAATTCTCCATGCTAGCACTGGAAGTAGTTTGGGGACTACAGGGCAAAGTGGGGAACTCAAGGACGTTGCGGCCTGCTCCCTTCTTCAAGCATAGGCAGAACTCTCATTACAATTTTGAATCTATCTAAGATTTAATTAGAGGATATCATTTATCTCTGAATACGTATGTGGAAGCTGCTAGACCAATTAAAAGATATTTTTATATTTTATTGACATAAAATTATTTTGAATAAAAGGAGATAGCTGTTACATATCAGAATAGTAGTATTTTTCACCTGCTTTCTAATAATAACCAATCACCATTTAATGTATATATTTTATTAAATTTACAGTGCAGAATACATTCATTCTTGCTAGATTTTGATACTTATTTGTTACACCCTTATTATGGAACAAACCCCATTTATGGTAGGATTAATTTTTAAGTAAACATGAAAAGGATTGTGTTGTTAAGGAAAGAATAATTGTGTTGATCTCCACATTCTGCTTTTTAGCTGGTATTTTGCTTCTCGAATGTCATGTCAACTTAAATTGATACCTAAAAATTATGGAATTGCATAAATCATGTAAAAGGATTATTCATTTCTGTTTTATAGAAACTATTCTAATAACAAAGTTAGTTGTGCCAACATAGATTTTTCCCTTTATGTTGCTCTCTTTAGTTTTGGTCTTTTTGAAGCCATGTCTGCTATTGAAATGATGGACCCTAAGATGGATGCTGGTATGATTGGAAACCAAGTCAACCGAAAAGTTCTGAATTTTGAACAAGCTATCAAGGTTGGTATCATTTCTGTTTTCCTCAGTTTCATTATCAAACTTGTGTGGGAATTTTTTTGGCGTTGTTACTAAACAACCAAGAGCCTGAAATTTGCTGAGCTACAGTAAATCATCCAGGGTTCTTTCTTTCACCAGACCTCACTTTAAAGAATATTATTTTCTATCTACTGTCTTAAGCAGATGCTTTATTTTTAGGCTGATTAAATATCAGTTTCTACTGACTGAATCTCATGCATGTTCTCTCATTTATTCTCTTATAGGATGGCACCATTAAAATTAAAGACTTATCCCTACCTGAGTTAATAGGGATAATGGATACTTGTTTTTGCTGTTTGGTAAGCATATTATCTTTTTAAAGTTTTGTTGTTGTTGTGTGCCTTCAAGACATTTTCAATTTACAGTGACCCTAAGATGAACCTATCACAGGGTGTGGTGGTTTTTTTGGGTGGGGGGGGTTGACAATATTTGAACAGATGGGGGTTTACTATTGCCTTCCTCCAAGGTCATCCAGTGGGTTTCATGGCTGAACTTGGATTTGACCCTGGTCTCCAGAGTCATAGTCCGTCACCCAAACCTGTACGCCACACTGGCTCTTTTTAAAGTTAGAGTAATAAAATAGCCACTTATCAAAAGCCTCTTTAAAAGAGTACATAATTAAAATTTCCCAATGAGTTTTAACTACAGTAGTAATTTCTAATGGCACAGTCCTAAACAAATCAGTGAGGGAGACGTTCCCATGGTAGACAGTGGGATAACTTCTGAGTAAGCATGCATACAACTGTACTTTAAATTGGGTCCAGATTAAAACAGCAATACATCCTCTTTGAACTTTTCATTTCAAAAACATCGTTCTGCTTCAGCAGTCAACCCTTTGATAGCATGGAGTTATGTGCAATATAAAATTTGATATCTTTACCCATTGAGAAGTAGTGTTTATTTCTCCAATAAAAGAAAAAAAAGTGGGCCCTTGATATTCTCGGGAGTTTGGTTCCAGGACATCCTGTGGATACTAAAATCTCTGAATACTCAAGTCCTATTATATACAATGGCATAGTAATATGGTGTCCATTATATAAAATGGCAAAATTGAGGTTTGCTTTTTTAAAATTTTGTTGAGGGAGGCAGGCGTATTTTCAAGCCATAGATGGCTGAATCCATGGACACAGAATCTGTGGAAATGGAGGGTCAACTGTATATGCATTATAACCTGGAACCCATAATACGTGTATGGGCCATGACGTGTAATTTATGCATCAAGTCTTATGCCAGTGCTGCCCACGGAAAAAATTAGTATTGCAAAGCTTATAGCAATAGCAACTACTTTTCTATACCGCTTATCAGTGAACTAGCACTCCCTAACTGGTTTACAATGTGTAAGCCAATTATCCCCAACAAGCTGGGCAATCATAGAATGTGTCAATTAATGGTGTTTGCTTAGTGAGTAGGGCTGTTCTCTGCGAGATGGGAAGAGACAGAAAGGAGCTGTTGTTGTTGTTGTTGTTGTTGTATGCCTTCAAGTCATTTCTGACTGGTGGCAATTCTAAGGTGAATCTATCATGGTGTTTTCTTGGAAAGATTTATTCAGAGGAGGTTTACCTTTTCCTTTCTGTGAAATTGGCCCTTTCCTGCTTCGAGGTTGTAATGTCCAAAATGGAATGGCTGTAATAATGACAGTAGGATTCTTATAGCCATGCAGTGTTCCATCACTGTTGAACTCTAAGAGGAACCTTCTATTTACAGACCCAAGTAGCTTGATGTTTTGCTGTGGTGAAGGGCATGGTGGGGCTTCCATTGTCAAGCCTACCTTGTGTGCCATTTTATGCCTTGCACAGATATGGCAGAACCCAGTGATATGTCAGTGTTTTTGAAGCCCTTGAAATTCAGCAATGATATTGGAGTCTCTTAATCCATGGGTCTCATGTATATTCTGAGGCAGTGTTTGGAAATGCTATGGTTAGTCTGTTAATTTGTGAATGTTAATAATTTTATATCATGTTGCCCACACATTGGTTTTGCATTTTTAAAAAATATGTCTTAATAAAAATTTGTCAAAACTCCCTCAAATTACCCCCCCCCCCGCCAGGAGAAATTAAAATGATGTGAAATTCTAATAATTACTCAAACTGCTGCTGATGTTGGTAGTGATTAACAATTTTTAAAATAATATAATGTCTTGAGGTTACCACAGTGTTTTTTAGTGGATGATTGCTAAACTCTTTTCCCAAAGTCTCAGATTATGTACATATGTATCCTTTACTGCTATATTCAATTTATTTGTTCCCCATCACTTCTTCACTGAAATATATTGGTTGTAGGCAACATGCTAAAAATCAGAACATCTCATCTTTTGTTCCATGTCGCTTGTTGAGAAAAAGTAGGCAATTTTGCAACTAATGTTTTCCCCACCTATATTCAGTCATGGAATGGGCAGGAAATTAAATATTGAATTGTTGTTGAGGGAAATATTTGTGAATTGAGTCACAAAATTGGCCTGCTGTTCTTTTATGTTTTTGAATGAGTTTATTATTACAGCATACAGTGAGCATAAAATACTAAAACGTTTATGTTTTTGATCTCTTCAGATAACATGGTTGGAAGGGCATTCTTTAGCACAGACAGTATTCACTTGCCTTTACATTCATAATCCAGATTTTATAGAGGACCCAGCCATGAAGGCTTTTGCTCTGGGGATCCTAAAAATCTGTGACATTGCCAGGGAAAAGGTGAACAAAGCTGCTGTGTTTGAAGAGGTAAGGTTTTTTTAAAAAATCGGTTTATTATTTTTCCCTTAGAACTTGCTTTTTCTTGTAGTTCCTATCTGCTTTTCTAAAAGATAGATCATTTTATTTTGAATTTTTCTTTCTTATGTCTCTAAAGTAACAAAGGCGCTTTACAGACAGGCCCTATGGGGCGCCATCGTTCCGTGCAAGGGGTGGCGCTTCCAGATGCGACTCGCCCCTCACACGTGATGAGGGCATCAAAATGGCGGTGCCCTGTACACATGGGTGCTGCCATTTTGATGTGACTGACGCTTAGCATCCACATGTCGCGGTGCCATTATGATACCACGAGTGCACCATTGGCGTACTGCGGCATCATAATCGCAACGCAGAAAGAACCCACTTTTGCTTTTGGTTTGTCCACTGTGGCTCCCTCGCGTAGCAAAGCAAGGTGCCAGGAGACCATCCTTTTTGGACGGTCTGTATCCCGCCAGTGTGACTGTCAATCTGTAAAGGATATTACTATCACATGTTACAATTTTTCAAAACATTACTGTATTTTCCAGAAAAAAATACAGTGGGTTTATTTTCCCACCACTCAAAAATATCAGTAATTTTAGGTCTCTGCAGTTCACTAGTGTCAAGGAGCACTCAACACATCCAGGACTACATTGGCTCCTTCTTTTTCCTAGCTTCAACATTGCAGCCAAAACATTCCCAAGTGCCCTTGGCTCCCTTCCCGCTGGCTACTGAGCAGGTGTTGAATTGCACCTTAGCTCCGGCACACTGGGGATGTGCACTGGGGGTGGAAGATGATGTGCAGAGTTATTTGATAGCTTCTTCTACAACAACTGAAAAAGCATACATGCCGGCCTAATAGGAGGTGTACAGTAGAGTATGTCACCAGCAGAATCCTGGTTCTTGCAAGTTTCTAGTAATATTTTGGAAATATCTAGAGGTATAGCTCTAGCATAAAGCTCGAGATTGAATTTCTGAACTTTTCAGGAGTGCTGTGAAGCAAGTGTTGCCTTGGTTGTAACCTTTTTTCCATTTTATGTTTAGGAAGATTTTCAGTCCATGACATACGGATTTAAAATGGCAAATAGTGTGACTGATCTTCGAGTTACAGGTAAAGCTCATGCAACTCATAGTCACTTTTCCTTTAAAATGTACTGCTTTATTGGTTCAGAAAACAGGATGTAAATCTTCACCTAGGTATGCAACAAGCTTTTCCAACTGAGATTCATTGATCTAAACTGATTTTTTTCAGGTATGCTGAAAGATGTTGAAGATGACATGCAAAGACGAGTTAAGGTATATACTTCTTTGACAGGGTATTTTTTAAAATAATTTTATTTTTAAATAGAAATTCCAAGTATTTACCAAGAAAACTCTAGGATAGGGTCACCTTAATTCAGAGCAGACATGAGAGCCAATAAATGTGCCTCCTGTCACTGCATTGTTGTGCGGGGGATTTGAACCCATGCCTTCCTTGTCCAAGTCTGTAATTCACTGGCTGTGATCTGCATATATTCTGTCAAAGGTTATATTTATATGTAAAGAATACTCCTATTTGATCATTGGAAAGAAATAAGTAATGATACGTAAGTGACACTTGGAACATGAGAGAAATCTTGTTTTTTCGTTTAGTGTATCATGCAATTGTTCTAACTGTTCTAGAGCACTCGAAGCCGACAAGGAGAAGAAAGAGATCCAGAAGTGGAACTTGAGGTAAGGTTGATTATATTCTCTTCAAAATCATATGACATCTGTCCCTTGATTTTTTTTCCTGGAATGTGCACTATAATTATATATATATCCTTATTAAGAAACTAAAAGGAAATGTGGAAGAAGACCAGTTTGTGTTTAAAAATCACAAGATGCTGAAAGAAGAGGATTTTGTCTTGATTTGGGTTAGACTTGAATTATGTATCAGACTAAATAGTAACTACTGTATACAGGTTCATTGTATAAATGATGTAATAATTTAACTTCATTACAGTATTTGTAAGATCTTGGTATAACAGTTTTTGTTACTACTAACCACTGAGTTGTTTTCAGAAAGAATTGATTAACTGATCTCAGAATGTGAATTTACGTTCAAATTTGATTTTGATCTCCAAAATTATAAAGCAGGTTTAGTGTGCATGTGTAAAAAAGCTTATTTGAAGTATTTTGCCTTTGTTGTGTAGAAATTTGAAAAGTATTAATTTGAGGATTGATTTCCTGTAGCATCAACAGTGCTTTGCAGTATTCAGTAGAGTGAAGTTTACCCGAGTATTACTGACTGTACTGATAGCCTTTACCAAAAAAGAGGTATGTGGTTACTTGGTAACTTTTTAACTATGTTTATGCTACAAAATATTGGCGTTGTGAGTGTTTAAGCCTGATTGCTACATGGAACTTTCATATGCAGAGGCTGTATTTTTCTCTGTATTAGATGATGTGTACAAGCAGGAGGTGATGGGTGGGAGGCAAGAAGACTCTTGCCATCATGCCCTGTTTCTGGGCTTCTCAGTGCATCTGTTGGCTGCTAAATGAAATAGGATGCGGTCCTAGATATACTCTTGTTTTGATCCAGGAATTCTACTGTTGGCAGTGTTGGTTTGATGATTCACTGGTTTGATTCAGTGTAAGGCCATTTCTCGTGTGAGGAGAAGTGGGTCAGTATATTTCTAGAAGTAACCATTTCTTACCACATTAATCACGCCAGTAACATTACTTTCTAATTTTTGCATGTCAGACTGTCAGATGCAACATTTTTAAAAGGTTAGCACAGATACCAAATATATACTTTTTAATTATGTGATCAATATTCTTTTGTTTTACACTATTTTTGAAATGATGAGTTATTGCCTACTAATGTTGACACAGTAAATTTTTTATACAACTGATATTTAACAGACTAGTGCAGTTGCAGAAGCTCAGAAACTGATGACTCAGGCAGCTGACTTACTTTCTGCTATCCACAACTCATTACACCATGGCATTCAGGCTCAGAATGACACAACAAAAGGAGGTATGCAGTTATCTTCAGAAATTTTCTTTTTTCCCTCTTTTTGTGGTCTGCTGAAATTCAAAGTATTTAGTACACTTAGGGGCTGAAAAGACAGCCCTTTTAAGTTGCCATCTGGGCGGCTTCAGGGTGTGGTGTTTTGATGGTGCATGTCTGGAAGTCGCCATGAAGCCACTCTGGCCATTTACACACAGGTGGCTTCATGACACTCCAGCAGTATGGCATTTATATGCCGCATGCCACTGAAGCGTCATGAAGCTGGCTTTAGGCTTTGGCGGGGCTGGAAAAGCCAGCTTTTTGCTGGGCAAAAAAGGAGTGGATCTTTGCTGCTTTTTTTTGGCTGGCTTCAAGATGGATTGGGTTCACAGCATGTGGTTGCCCCAATCCATCTTTGGAAAGAGCAGCTTCAAGCTGCCCCTTCAGAGCCATCTGTTCTCTCCCTTAGTGGGTTGCAGGAGAGCTATACAGTACTTACAGTAACTGATTTTTCTGTCTTTAAATCTATTATGTTAGTTTTATCAAGCATTCTAGACATGGATGTTTTAGGTGAAAACATTGGCCTAAACCAAGGGTGGGAATCCTACAGAGGAGAGAGGAACAGATGTAGTTGAGCTGCAAGTCCCAGAAGCCCTACCGAGCAGTAAGGAGTGCTGAGAGTTACAAGTCTCTTTTAAACTACAGAATAATAGTTTTATTTTAACAATCTATGGAATCCTGGGATTTGCCATTTAGTGAGGGCTATTTAAATTCTTTATTTAAGCAGGCATTCAACATATAATCATGTCAGGTTGGCATTTATTGACTATGTGTGTTTTAATTATGCCTTCTAGCTTTTGTATATTTTATTGTAATATTATAATGTTTTTAGATGACCTTGACAGTTTTAAATTTTATTGTAATTTTTGAAAAATGTTTTTATCTGTGAGCTGCCTTGAGCCCTTTCTGGGAGAAACGTGGCATGCAAATGAAATGAAATAAATAATGCTCTGCCATGGAGATCTAGTGCCTCATGAAAGTACAAATCCTACAATTCCATAGTATGGAGCCATGGCAATTAAAGTGTGATCATCATTTTTTAATTATTTAGTGTGAAGGTGCCTCACAGAACTACAAACTATAGATTCCATGAGCTGTAGCTGTAGCATTTAAAGTGAAATTACAATGCTATAAATAAATAATATGTAGGTGTGAAGGTGACAATGTGCACTGGCAAAATCTCTCAAAATCTTTCACTCCTTTTTACTGTGTGCCACCGCTGCCACCATTTATGTGAAGGTGAGACTGACTCACCCAACTATTTTGTTGAAAAGACCACACAAGTGTGTTGAAAAGTCCACACTTCAGCAGCATCTGGAAGGCCACTTCATTCCTATCTCTAACTGAAACTTGTTTGCTAGTTCCAGCTAGAGTAGACACATTGTGTTTACAGAATCCTTTAATTCCGTGGGTCTGCTCTAACTGAGACTGGGATCTAATTTAGGCCTTCCTATGATACATAGTTTATTCAGGTAGTACTGACTGGCTTACAGATGCAAAAATTTTGCCTACAAAATATGTGATTGTTCCAGAGCCTTTGGCCAACTATAATAAAGGCCCTGTCCTGATTGGTGACATATGTCCATTATTTTTAAGTAAATAAAATTAAATGCTTTTTCCCCTTCATTCAAATTATTGGTGTATGATGTAGCACTTAATGTGGATTAGTAACAGTAACTGAATTACTTTTTTTTAGATCATCCTATTATGATGGGTTTTGAACCCCTTGTTAATCAGAGACTGCTTCCTCCAACTTTTCCTCGATATGCAAAGATTATTAAAAGGGAAGAAATGGTCAACTATTTTTCAAAACTTATTGACCGAATAAAAACTGTGTGTGAAGTTGTTACTTTAACTAATTTGCACTGCATACTGGTAAGTTTGAAATCTGTGAAGTTTGTTTTAGAATATAAGGATATAGCCACCTGGAACAATTCCTAGGACTTTTGAACAGAAGTGTTGATGCACTTCTTGTTTTCACTTTCATGTCTGTTGTTTCATACACTAGTAGTAAAATATAATGGAAGCTTACAGTCTTATCCTATGTGTGTGTCCTTGGAAGTAAGTCCTGCTGAGTCCAGTATATAAATGTGTAAGGATTATAAACGTAGAGAACAACATTTAGAAGATTAATAAGGGGATTTTGGGTGTAATGGCTGCTGATATCACATAGGCATTGATGGTTCCCTGAAACGAGAAAGATGTAACATTTACTCATAACATTCTGAAGGGAGGGTCTGCGCTCATTCGACAACTGCAGATTTCCAAACAATTACCTAACTCCTCTTTTTATAGGTGTCCAGCTATATGTGTAGTGTTGATAATGGCTCTGTCTCCATTCTGTTTATGTATTAGGATTTTTTCTGTGAATTTAGTGAACAGTCACCTTGTGTTCTTTCAAGATCACTGTTACAGGCAAGTAGGAAAATACCATATACATTAAAATATCTTAACTGTGTGTTCATAATTGAGGAAAGTAACAGAACTACTCCTTCTTGCAGACTACTTTTCTTGTAGATAACAAAAAGGTATTTGGGACCCATCTCATGCAAGACATGGTCAAAGATGCCCTGAGATCATTTGTCAGTCCTCCAGTGCTTTCACCTAAGTAAGTAGTATAATTTAGGATTGGTACTTGTCTGCATATTTATTGCATGTCTCAATGTTTAAAAAGGTATATGTTCCAATAAAATCCACTTTTTCTTATAAATAAACGGTCCAAAACATACTGCAGTAATAATCCAGTTTGAGACCGCTTTAATTGCTCTGGCTCAATGCTGGGGAATTCTGGGACCTGTAGTTTTGTCAGACATTTAGCCTTCTCTGTCAGAGAGCTCTGGTGCGGAAGTTCCAAGGATTCCTTAGCACTGATCCATGGCAGTTCAAGTTGTTATTATTATTATTATTATTATTATTATTATTATTTATACCCCTCTCTTCAGCCAAGGTTATCAAAGCGGCTTACAATTTGTTAATTAGACATTTCCCTGCCCTCAGGCTTACAATCTAAAAAAGACAAGACACAAAAGGAGAAGGGAATGACAGTAGGGAAGGGGGAAAGTCCAGCATATCTGCTCTCTCTCATAGGCCTCTCTCCCCCTCAAGATAGTGGTCAGAAGGAGGGCTTTTCTTGTTTCCAGGCGAGGCCTGTTGTTGCTGGCCTGCCTCTCTCCCCCTCAAGATGGTGGTGGGAAGGAGGGCTCTTCTTCTCAAAATGGATTATTTCTACAGTATGTTTTGGACCAACATAGCTCCTCCCTGAGTTTGGACAAGTAATAATGATTAATGTTGTTGCAGTTCTAAAAGAAGTCCCGTGGTTGTTAACTTGTAGTCTGGAAGTTAGATTCATCTTTCTTTTCCACTGCAGGCTTTGGATAACTACCAAATATTTGCCTCTTACTAAATACGCTTAATTTAATATGTGGAAGGCAACATGTAACATCTTCACTAAGACAGCTATATGCCAGAATTTAAGCCAAGGACCAGATTCCTTTAAACAGTCTAGCTCTTTCAAGGAACACATTTCCATTTTCAGATTCAGTCAGTTTTTTAAAAGAAATTATTTGTCCACTTCATGCAAAAGCAAGCAACTTAAGGAACAACATACCTTGTTCTGATTTTAAGTGTTGTAATTTACTAATCCCCTTGAATGGGGGTGGGCAGTCACTGGTCCTGGAGCTACACATAGATCTTAGTGTAATTTCACATTTGCTAAGTAGATGGTTAGTTCAGATCAGAGTGCCCCTCTTCAAACAGCCCTCTATGTTGGGAAGAAGAGAGAAAAGGGGGAGAGAGAACATGAAGGATGGGAGAAGGTGGCACTTTGGGCTCTGAAACCATCCACCCTGCTATGGGGTCTCAATAGAAAATAGGATTCCTCTGCTAGAAAGAGCTTCACAAGGCTTGGTGTGTGTGTTATATGGTATAACCATAATCCTTAGGTCAATGATTTTCACTGGAAGTATTTTGTTCATTCCCTCTCAGGTGTTGTCTATATAACAACCATCAGGCTAAGGATTACATTGACTCCTTTGTCACACACTGTGTTCGTGTGAGTATTGGTGGTATTGTGAAGAATTTGTGATCATTGGTTTAGGAATAGAAATGCTGATGCCCAAACACAGTTCTGGTAAAATTGGAGATTTCTCTGGAAAACCTAAAATCTAAAAATGGCATAAATTCCCAACAATTCCCTATCTAGTTGATGGAAGCACTCTCAGTAAAGAACATGAGACACCTCAGCTAACAAGATTTCTACACCAAATTCTCAGATTGTCCCTTTTTATTGGTTTAAGTTTGGAAAGGGACAGAGTCTCTACTAAGGGCAATTAAACTTTTGTTCCCCCCCCCCCCAAAAAAAAAGTTGAAATTCATTCTCTTAATTAGAAAAGCAGAGGGCTCTTAGGATCTGTTGACTAGGTGGTGTAGGACAAGATATGCCCTCATATCAAGGAAGAGAGACCTTTATCTTGTTATGTTCAGAGACTGCAAACCTTTGGTGGCAAGCTTTTATTTTGCTAGATTGCTGCTCTACTAAATAAATGAAATTACACACCAAACACAAGGAGATCACCAACCTTGAGCAAAACATTACTTGCTGCCTATTATTTTCTGGCCAAACCAAAGTCATGGGGGTCATAACAAATATTCATCACTGTAGCTGTCCATGGCTCACTGACCCCTCATATTGTATTTGGTAAAGCTGTCAAGAGCTTTTCACATAGAACAGAAAATAAAAAGTCTATGTTGGGCCATGTCAATCTGTGATTCATCCCTGTTGTTGCTAATGATATTAATTGCTGTTATCTTAGAATGCTAGACATCTGCAGAAACTGTACTTCATGTGCTCAGTTCTATTGAGGGCATTAGCACTGGAAGTACCATCTGACTGGCATCATATTGCACATGCTCTTCTTGGAAACGCTAGTTTCAGTGCCATCCTAAATGTGTTTGGCTCTGTGATTTACAACAGGTGCATATGCTCAGGTCATCAGTATCCTGTCTGCCTTGTCAGACATCAGAATTGACTTGGAGGTGAGCCAAGAACTCAGTCAAATTTCCTGTAGCTGTATTTCAAAAGGTTCCAGATTTGCACTGATGCAATACAGTGTTAGCCTGCCCCTTGTTGCCTGCAGTATTGATCTGAAGATCTGTGTTACAAAATCAAGTTTGTGATATGAGAATGATGTAAAAGTCGAAAAACTAACTTGTCTTTGTTTTCCTCCCCAGCCATTCTGTAGTTTAATTCAGATTCATGGGCACAATAGGGCTCGTCAGAGGGATAAACTTGGTCATATTCTTGAGGAATTTGCTACTTTGCAAGATGAGGTAATGTAAGAGGCAGGGAATATGATGCAAAATATGTTATTATGACAACTGCTTTGCTTTTTATGCTTTCCCCCACTCATGTACATTGAGTGACTTCTGGGGTATTTACTTTCCTCATGGGAATTCTAGTGGAATGAAAATGTCTCACATCCCCATGCATGTTTGTCAGATGATAATGAAAGTACTTCACAAAACCCAGATGCCCAGAAAACATGTATGCACATAAGACACAACATTGTTTTGAGCAGCTGTCAGATGTCATTTCCTGCAAACATGATGTTACAAATGGAATTTCAGTATACTACAAAATAATACTAGTCTTCAACTGAAAATTTGGTTATTAACCAAACAGATTTTGAAAGAGACATAAAACTTGAGGGAAAATAGCTCTCCGTTTTTCTATAGGAAGACATATTTATTTGTAGGTAGAAATAAAATTAATGGTTCCATTGGGTACCTCATCAACAAAATATTCTTCTGCTGAGGAATAGATCCAGCAATGAAGGTGCACTCTTTGTTCCAGCCACTCTGCAAGTAATCAGAACATGATACTTGATGCTACAGTATTCCTTGCAAGCAAATGCAATACCTACTGGATTTTTTAATCTGCTGCATCACTGCAGAATTAACGAGGAGAGGAAGGTTGGCTTATTCTGTCAAATGCTTCTAACTTATGTTAGGCCTTTGGGTAGCAGACCATCTGCCAGTTCTAAGCTGGTGAAAAAAAATTTATTTCTGAGGAACTTGTCCTTCTTGGGAGGCAATCTCTATTATTTGGTTGGTTCCTCTGCTACCCCAACCTGTGATAACCCCCTTCTAGTTGTTTACTGTATTTTCTGGCATATAAAAGTACTTTTTAACCCAGGAAAATCTTCTCAAAAGTTGGGGGTTGTATTATACGCCAGGGGGTCATTTGATATGACAGGTGCTGAAACTTCCGAGTCAGACTGGAAAATCTGCGGTTGCCACATCTTGTGGGGGAGCTCAAAAACAGCCGTGGGGTATGGAAAAAAGAGCTGTGTTTGCACTACCGCTCTGATAGTCTTAGAGACAGGGAGGGCTGGACAGGCAGGGAGAGCTGACCAATCCAAGCAGGCTTTGTATACAACACGTTTTCCTGCTACGTACCTGCATTTCATAAGCATTTGAATTAAAATTACCATATTGAAATCAAATCTGATGTTTTTTAAATTTTTATTTGTGGTGTGTTGGAAGAGGGGTAGTCTTATACGGCAAATATATCCCAAACTCTAAATTTTAACTGGAAAAGTTTGGGGTCGTCTTATACGCCGGAAAATACTGTAAGCTGCTGCCACCATCTGTGAACATGCAGTTTAAACTGTTGCTGGCACTCCATGTGTGAGCTATTTTTGCAAACCTTTTACTATGGTCCTGCTAGCAGTCAACAAAGATAATAACTCTACTTGTATTTCCATTGCCAGCATAGACACTGAAATGTTTGACTTTATAACCAAATAACACTGGCTTAACAGTCATATATTGACCCAAGCAGTGAGTGTGTGTGTTAATAAAATAATTTATTAAACAGAAGATAATAAAACTGTTCACAATTGCTTATTTTACAGAAGCATATGACTTCATACTATTCATGTTCTTACTTTAAAAAGCTTATCACACCTGACATCCCTCACTACTACACATTCACCCACAACCTTAACTTCAGAGAGCAGCCTACACTCAGTCCAATCAGTGGATCTACACTGTAGAACTAATGCAGTTTGACACCACTTTAAGTGCTATGGCTCCATCCTATGGTATTCTGGGATTTGTAGTTTTACAAGATCTTTAGTCTTCATCATCAGAGTGCTAGTGCCTCACAAATCTAAAAATCCCAGGATTCCATAGGATGGAGGTACAGCACTTTAAAGTAGTGTCAAATTGCATCATTTCTACAGTGTAGATACACCCAAAATTAGCTAAATGAGACTGCTCTAACTCACTGCTTTTTGTAATAATTGCTCTAAGATTCTAACTGCCCAAACTACCTTCGACCCAAATATGTTTAAATCTCTTTTAAATTCTTAGCCAATTACCATTCACTTCCAACATTCCATGTTCTCCCACCTCCACTGTTCACTTAGCATGTTCTGCCTAATACACGTAGTACGTCAACACCATACTTTGCCTTACTTCATGTAATGTACACTCAGTAGTATATTTACGTAAATGAAGAACATTTTTCACACCAAATTTTATTCAGTGGAAATGTTCAATCAATGTTACCGCCATGTTATAACCAAGCTGGTTTCCCATGGTGTACCAGGAAGCCTGCCCAGATAAATGTTTCTATTCAGAGGACAAAATATTTTATCATGGCAACATCACACATTTTTATGCCCAGTTTTCCTGGTTTATTTGGCATATATTTCTGACATATATTCCTTATTTGGACAGAATCATGGGTGTGTGAACTTACTGCCCTCCCACCTTTGACTGGAGGGAGGAGGAATTTCTCTTCCAAACATCTACATAAGATTTTCCGATTTATGTTTTTAACTATAAAACTGTTTGGAACATTTCTTTGTACCAATAAATTTAAACTATATATATTTGTAAGTATACTCTAAAATTCAATAAATCTGGTGGGACACATTTTTGTCCCATTTTTTGTTTTTCCTTTTAAAGTACAAGTCGGTGGCAGGGGTACTGTGTAACACTCTGGAGGTAACAAAGAGCGTTATTGCATGAGAAAAAGCTAAATTGGAGTGGGAGAGAGTGGCTTTCTCTGTGTACATGGCATCATAGCAGTTCCATTTTTTTCCTGAGGGAGACAATTGTAAAATTTTGCCTTTTGTCAAATGGATTTTTCCAGCTAGAAAAAAGATGCATCTTTACAACAGTCTTCCTCAGGAAGAAGAATGGAAGTACTATGACAGTATGCAGAGAAGCATTGAGAAAGCCACTGCCCTCCCACTCTGTTTTGGTTTTCTTTTCTCATGCAATAGAGTCATGAAATGCCTACTTTGTAGGTCTAGTTCTATGGAAGCTTTACAATAAAAATTTTCAGGATACTGAAATGACCTGTCTGATAGCATGAGGCTGGACCAATCTCATCCCTAGTTACTTGGGGCATTTTAGTTTCTAAGATGCACTTTGAAGTATGCCCTATGGTCAGGACTAGTGCAGGGTGCAGAGTTTGCGATTTTGTCAGGATAATTTGTGAAATTGTCAATTTTGATGGTTGTTCTGAACACTGTTCCTTTCGATCTTCTAGGCAGAGAAAGTAGATGCAGCACTTCACAGTATGCTGCTGAAACAAGAACCCCAAAGGCAACACTTGGCATGTTTGGGCACTTGGGTCCTTTACCACAACCTACGCATAATGATACAGTATCTTCTGAGTGGGTTTGAACTGGAGCTATACAGTATGCATGAGTATTACTACATATATTGGTAAGAATTGGGAGCAGGTACTTCGCTAACTAGTAGTAATGGAACACAGTGCATTCTACAACGGACTGGACCATGCACCATAGGTGTGTATTAGGTGCCACTTATATAGGGGTGGATCCAGGCATAGTTTTCTGTTAGAATGACCCCCACAAGCAGGCTTGGATCCTAAATTGAAGAAGTTCATGAAAGGGAAGTTACTGTACTGTTTTTAATGTTTTAATGGTTTTTATACTATTACTGTTTAATTCTGTTTTAGTACTGGGAATGGGAAGGAGTAGGTCTAGGGTTTGATTTTTTAACTTTATTGTAACTTGATGTATTTTATTGTTGTAACCCGCCCGGATTCTTCGTGATTGGGCAAGCTAGAAATAAATCTTTATTATTATTATTATTATTATTATTATTATTATTATTATTATTATTACCCTCTTCTTAAAAGTCCCATCTCATAGAGCTCAGAGGGTTCTCTGACCATGCAGAGAGCCTTTTTGTAGGCTGTGGGGGGGGGGGGTCATTTCTTTTTTTTCCTGATCTGTATCATTCTTCGAGTGGCCTTCTGTGCCCGCACACAATCCTCCCTACCTTCCCTCTGGTTCAGGTTCCTGTGTACTCTGTGGTGCACTTTGAAACTGAGGGAAGCTGCTTGATGGTCTTAGACATGCCTGCTTGACAGGTAGAGGGAGGGGTTACCGCCAAGCTACTCAGCTCTAGAACATTCCAATTGAGTTCCTGCTCAGGTGCAAAAACCCATTTGTGTGAAGGCACAGATAACCACTCGAAGAACCACAATCACAGATAAGCGACCTATGCTTCTCTTAACTCCCTTCTGTTAAGTTCCATTAGAATCCAAGCCTTTGGATTCAGCTGATTAACTTCCCCTTAGGAAAATGGTTGGCTATAGGTGAAAAGTTTGTCTGTAGGAAAACCAGCAGAAATGTTTTAAAATGACAGTTGTGATTAGTGTAGTGTGTAAGGTTGTTTTGCTCTAAAAGGCCTGTATGATGAAAATATTGAGTTGTCTTCAAATAATCTGATTACAAAATATCTTATCACTGTAGGTATCTCTCTGAGTTTCTCTATGCCTGGCTAATGTCAACTCTCAGTCGGGCTGATAGTTCACAGATGGCAGAAGAAAGAATAATGGAAGAGCAGCAGAAAGGCCGGAGTAATAAAAAATCCAAGAAAAAGAAAAAAGGTATATATGCTGTTCAGATCATTTGTGTGCTCCCCCCCCCCCCCGTTTCTTTTAAAGCACCTGAAAATAATGGTGGTTATTTATTTTCAGCTTCATGCAGCCATCTAAATTAGAAGGCTGAATTCATCCTGAATTAATTTCGCAGCTGCATCTAATGTTTTTATTTGATAATTTTAAACTGAAGAGTGAAAAAGATTTTTTTCATAGGAGTGAAAGATAGGTTGCTGTGTTCTTGTTCACTACTCCTAAATTGAATTAAGGCGGGATACAGACGGGGAGGAAGACGTCTTGAGGTGTATTCTGCATGAATAGGAGCCTTCAGACCGCCCGCCCCGGGGACGTGGCTCAGGTGTATGGGGCTTCCACATGGGGGGGCAGTGAAGAGCCTCACCTAGGGCCGTTTCTGACCCACAGTTTCCATACCGCCGCCTCGCAGGATGTGCAAAGAGAGAGGCAGCTTCCTCACGGGCGGCCAAAAACGGGGCTTTTTTTTTTTTGCGCTGGCGGATGCGCAGCTGCGCAGCTGCGGCGCTCAGCACCGGCGGCAGAAAGCATATGTGCACATTTAAAGCACCCAAGCCCCTTTAAACTTTTTCCCCCGCCCTGGCCAAGAACAAAGGTGGTCTCTGCCAGCTGGTGATCAGCTGGTGTTGGCATCTGTCCGCTTGCACGTTGCCAGTGTCACCAGCATCATGGATGCCTCCCTCTTTGGTCCCTGCGCTCTTGCTGAATCTGCAATGCACAGCCACAGCTGTCACCACTGCCACCGCTGTCCCCTGCATCCCCCATCACCTCCCTTGTACATATGTAAATATTTATAGTTTTAGCGTTTTTTATTGTTGGTGAAAATGGCGCAGGAATGTGTGTAGGGGTGCACTTTAAATTCCAAAACTTTCCACGATTCTAGCAGCGCATGCATACATGCAGCTCTAGGGTTAGGGTTAGGGTTAGGGTTACAAGTCTTAAAATGCGCTGCAGCGTTGCTGCAGCTTCCACACCTGCATGACAGCTGACGCTGCAATTAAAGCCTGACTGCAAACTGCACATGTTCCAGGACCCGACTCATTATGCGACGCAGCAGACACGGAGCTTTTAAATGGGCAAACTTAATTAGCGGCGTAGCAATTCTGGCGTACCGGTGCAGCAGCTACAGCGAGATGCGCACTGCGCACTATATAGAAAAGAGAGGGGAAAGCAGCACCTTTTTAATGCCGCTTCTTCCCGCTTGGGGTGTGCGGCGGCGTGTCATGCGCATTCAGGTAAGGGCCGTCTGAAGGCTATACCTTCATGACGTCATGAACACACCCCTTTTTGCCCGTCTGTATCCCGCCTAAGTTTTGAATCTGGATTGTAGCTTCCTAAATTTGGCAGTATGGATTTCACTTTCCAATATTCCTACTTCTACACTCAGTAAACTTGTGTTGCAGTACTCAATCCCATATGGCCTAGCTGCAATGCTACAAAACTCTATTTTATTTATTTGTCATCCAAGTTCTTTCAGGAATGGAAGACTCACCAGGCTACAAGTTGACTGTGATTTGGGCCTTCCTGATCCAACCCGCAGTTTCTCTTCTGTCCCAGTGTCCCCTTTGTTGCCAAAGAAAATTTTGTTGCTGCCAGTGATTATGTATTTAGGTGGTGGTGGTGATGGTGAGCTGGCATTTTCAGGGGACATCACTGCTGGGTAGGACACCTCCCATCTCCACTACATAATCACCATCTCCTGTCCAGCCCCAAATGTCATAAGTAGGCTTGGCAAAAAGCTACTATTAAAGCCAATGCTGGACTTCTTGCAAGCCTTCTAGCTCTCTGGGCATGGTAGGGAAACATCTGCAGCTGGAAATAGAGGGCTAACTCCACTTTTCCAGCGGTAACACTTCCCTACCCCAAAGCTTTCTTTGGCTTGCCTAGAAGACATTTTCAAAGGTTAAGTATAGTGCAACAGGGTCATTGTGTATTTGTGTGTGTGAGAGAGAGAGCGAACAAATGAATGAATGAATGAATGAATGAATGGTGTGATAGTGGCTGTGAGAGTTAAATGAGAGGAGACCTGGTATGCTACCTACACTTGTGCCATTTACTTTTGCCTTCATCCCCACGCACTAAATTCCTTATAGGCTACTACTGATGTAATGAGGGCCAAAACAACTTTCCCTTGCTTGTGAAAGTGGTTCCTCACCCCATGCAGCAACTCCATTTTGATAATTAGTTTAGTATAACTCCATAATCCCTCCCCCAGAAAAGCCAAGCCTTTGTGTGAATAGAATTTTCATTTGTTACCACCTGAGAAGTTTTAGCATGAATTTGGCCTAATCATTGCTGAACATGTGAAATATGTCTGTTAACTGTAGTTTAGCATCTGTCATAGTAAATTAATTTGCAAGCCGTATTGTTCAACACAGATAGGAAGGGATACACCTACAAATAGCCATTAGATTTGAGAGCTAAAGAAAACAACTTGTTCAAAACAAGCATTTCTGACTAGATGTTAAATAGATGTGTTATCATAGTGCCCAGTTTCTATGTCAAAATCTGCTTACATGTTGAGTTATTGTATTTTTAATGTCAGTGAAGTTTTCATAACTTTGTAGTAAAATACTTTCATATATTAAATTTACAGCTCGTCCTTTGAGCAGAGAGATCACCATGAGCCAAGCCTATCAAAACATGTGTGCTGGGATGTATAAGGTGATGTATTATGGACTGTAATAAAATGAACCTTTTAAAAAATACATCCTGAGATACAAGTAGAATTCTAAAAATTGAGAATTGCACCTGAACAATCTTAAAAGATTTTATATTTCAATAATGTTCTACATGGGGCTGGTGAAACAAATTCAATTTCTGGGTAAAGAGGACCCCAATTTAGTTTCAACTGTGTTAACACTACTGTCAAAAAATAGCATATTGTACAATGTAAGCCTGACAAAGGAATGTCTACTATTGGTGTGATGAGATGCTGTAATACTGTAGTTAAGGAATTTGCAGGGAGTATCAGCACCATTATATACAATAACATTCTCCTAAATATTGTTCTGACTCTGTGAACAGTAATTTTGAATTAGTCAATATATTAGATTATTGAAGCCAAAAACAATGATCCAGGGAGCATGTGTGCTTTCAAAGTTGAGAATGTAACTTACATCACATAATAATTATCAATATGTGAATATCTGGCAATCTTTCTGTTTTGTGATGAGAAACTAAAAGTAGCAGTGTATTGTTCAGAAATCTCCTATCTCAGAAATCTTTTTCAGTTTGGTGGAGGCATCAAGCAGGAGTTCAGTTTTTTAATTGCTGGGGGGGGCAGGAATTGTGTTTCTCTTTTCTTGCTCATCCTCATGTGTATGATGCATGGGACATCATTTCTTTTCAAGGAGCCTATTATGGTCAGTTTGGCAGATTGGTAAATATGTGTAGTTTGTTACACCTCTTTTGAGAGGGACAGATGAATAGAATCCAAGTGTATTACATTTCTTTGTGTTGTGACTACATTTAGTCCTCAGGAGGCATTTTTTCAGAGTAACTTTTGCGGGGTAATGTGCACCACTGCCTTCACCTGTGCTTCTGTTGCAGGTGTGTTGTAAGAAGCAGATTTCTCATTCTGCTGGGTTATTTTTCCTTTATCTCCCCGTTTTTTCTGAAGACTATGATTGCTTTTGACATGGATGGCAAAGTGAGAAAGCCGAAGTTTGAACTCGATAGTGAACAAGTTCGATATGAACACAGGTTTGCACCATTCAACAGTGTCATAACACCACCACCAGTACACTATTTGCAATTCAAGGTGAATCATAGTTAAATTACTAACTGTACTAGGCCATTTGTTTATTAACAGCGTTGCTTTATGTTTTTTTCTTAATTGAAAAACCAGGGGTTTTAAGCACTTTTATTTTAATTGTCCCAATATTTTCTCCTTCGTCCTTAGTGAGCAATCTTCACTTTTATTTGGTCTTATCTATGTGCTAAATGACAGTCTAATTTTGAATAAGTCAAAGATCTGTCTCTTTTGCGGGGCAATTTCTTTTAATGGATACTTACTTTTTTCCTAATATTTAGGAAATGTCTGACCTAAACAAATATAGTCCTCCTCCCCAGTCTTCTGATCTCTACATGGCTGCTAGCAAACACTTCCAGCAGGCTAAAATGATACTAGAAAATATTCCTAACCCAGACCAGGAGGTAAGACACATTCTCTAGACATAGGAATAGAGAGGTGAAAGGATTGACACTTGCATGAGTTGTGAATTTAAACATTAAACATTTTAATGGCTTTTGTTGCAGAATTATAATTTTCTTGGCATACACAGAAACAGGCAGGGCCTACCCATTCCTGTCAGTGGGAAGCTTTATTATTGGTATGACATTTGCACGAATCCTGGCTTGTGAAGTTCAAACAGTTTCTCTGGTGTAATCTGCTTTACCATTTCTGGCTAAACAGACTGCTTCATAATTTGTTTATTTGACAGCTTCCCCTGGTCTGGTTTGTTTCTCTCCCAACTAATGAAGAACAAATGCTGTATTCTTTCTGTGGGATAAACCAGAAAATAGGACCAGGAGATTTGCATTTCATAATAAACAGCTTGCAGCAAAAATTATCAAGTAGCGTCCACAAATAAATCAGGATTCCTGGCTTGTGGCATGCAAGTTTGCTGATTTTTTTTCTTGTCAGTTGATTCAGTAGTCAGAAGGCAGCCAGCTGTGTAGTGGAATATCCACTGTCCCCAAAACTTTGGATTTGGGTGAAGGGACACTGAAGGTCTTCCCATCACCCAGTGTGAAAAAAGAATATTATCAAATATATGTACAGCCTTGAAATGCTGCTGTTCAATATGCCGAAGTCCTGCTTATTTCACTGTGGCTTTAGCATAGATACATGTACACTGGAATATTATCAATGTTCATTTGTTGAAAGAAAAGTACTGCATCAATTTGGCTCTAATGTGTTGGAACCAGATTAATGGTATTTATAAAAAGAGTACATTACTGGTTTATAAGTGGTTTAGTAAAGAATGTCAAATATCTCTTTCAGTGGCTCAGTTCAATAATGACTGCAAGCGTCATATTAAGTATTCATTGCTACTGGGCTCAAGATTTATTTTCTTGTCTAAACTATTGAACTTTAATATTTCTGTCTAGGTCAACCGTATTCTTAAAGTTGCTAAACCCAATATTGTTGTTATGAAGTTGTTGGCAGGTGGTCACAAAAAGGACTCTAAAGTAAGTATATCACGGCTAAAGTGATTTGAAAACATAATCAAAGGGGGTGGATATACTACAAATATGTCACAAGCTAGGGCACCAGAACTAATCATTGTACTTTAATGGCTTGTTGTTAGTGCTATTAGTGTTCAGTTTCAGTATAAATAGCTGATGCCAAACCACAGTGGTGGGGTACACTACAGTAATTACAATAACCACTGAATGTTGAATGTTTACTTGAAAGGATGTTCCAGTGAGTTTTGTACCTTACATAATATTTGACTATCAGTGGACAGTCTTGACTCAGCCTTCATAGAATCTTAGCATGTGGTAGAAAATCTAGGTATTTTCAATTACACTTTGTATAAGAGCAGAGCAATAGGGGCAAGTAGGGACAAAGTATACATCTTGTTGAATGTTCCTTAGAGCTATGGCATATTCCTGATTGATTGTCCCTGTGGTTATAGCAAAAGAAATCTTGATTTGATTTCATCCTGACCGTATCCTTTTTTCAGGGCAGAGATTATATCTTTGTCTGGTTCAGTTCTGCCAGAGTTGGGATCACAAAGTCTCTGCTAAATTCTATCTGTAATATCTCTGTTTCTAAAACCAATGTGAGCTCGGTGGAATCAATGCGTTTGTCTCAGATTTTAGTCTTGTCTTCCCCAGTTATGGTTTAACTTTTGCTTCAGGATTTTTCTTTCCTCGTTGGCATTTTAAAGAACCATTGGGAGTTTAATAAACTGTCATTTAGAGGTCACTAAATTATTGTAAAATATTTCTTCTAGATTCCACCAGAATTTGACTTCTCTCCTCATAGATACTTCCCTGTAGTGAAGCTTGTTTGAAAGGCAAAGGATTATAAGAACAAATGAACTGTAATTTGTGTAACAGAGCTGCCTTGTGTAGACATACACTGTGCTCAAAAAGGACATGGTACTCTTGGACAAAAGTACTGTTGCATTGGAAGCAACCGTAGGCAGGCTTCCATACACAACCGGAAGGACAACTATTTTAAAGTGGATTATGTAACATCCTACCACTGGAGCAGATTTTATGAATTTCATTATTAAAGCATTGTATGTTTTGATCTTGTGTCCATTTATCTATAAATGTTGTGAAAGGTCTCAGAACAATTATATACATTTCATAACATACTTGACCACTTTGAAAGTACAGTGCAACAAGGGAGTTTTCACAGATTACAACTCTAACCAAAACACATCAAAATGCTTTAGTGGCAATGTGGAATGTTTCCCTAAGAACTCCCAAACATAAAATATAATACATAATTTCTGAAGGCACATTTTTAAAATTGAAGATAGAGGAGACTCAAATCCTTCTTCCTCTTTGGTCACTGATGTGCTCCATTCATTAATACCGTATTTGCCGGTGTATAAGGCGACGGGATGTATAAGACGACCCCCCAACTTTTCAAATAAAAATATAGACCTTGCTATATACTCGCCGTACAAGATGACCCCTGGAAGGTGGGAGGAGGCCACAGAGCAGGCCAGTTGCATGCGCCAGGTTGCGCTGCGCTCTTCCGGCCTGTGTGGCCTCTCTTCTGGCCGCCTTCTGGCCTCCTTGGAAAGCAGGTGCAGGGTGGGTGGACACTGGGCTGCAGGACTGCCTTCCAGCCTCCTTGGAGGCCTTGAAGGAAGGAGCAGGCCTCCGAAAGGCTGGAGGGCAGGAGGAGGCTGGGTGTGTGCGCTGGGCCGTGAGGCTCTTTTCCGGCCTGAGGAAGTTGGGCTTACGTGGCGTATAAGATGACCCCCAACTTTTGACAAGATTTAAAAGGGTTCAAAAGTTGTCTTATGTGCCAGAAAATACGGTATTTCAGAAACAGGAAAGGTGCAATATTTACTTTTGTCTGTTTATTTGGTTCCTTCTTCATCTGGCTATTAATAGGCATCTGAATGTATTGATGGGTATGAAAGGTTTTGTACTTTAGACAAAGTCCTGTTTCCACTTATTTTTTTTAAAAGCAGATTCTCTGTCAAGTGTGAAGGCTACATTTGGATTCGCTCCTGTGTAGTCTGCTAAATGTTCTATGCAGTATGTTAACATTTGCTTTGAGCCATAATTAGGATTTTTGTTTTACATCTCTGAAGCATAAAAAATTAAAACATTCAGTATGAACTGTAGCTTTCTAAGAAACAATATTGAAAAGTAAGGATTTGTCTATTCAAATAAGCAGATAGCTTGAGAATGCTATGAAGAATATAAGTTGACTGCTTGGATATAAAGAACAAATAACTAGTATAGACACATAGTACACAGTTTCACACTGTGTGCAATATTTTATTGGAAATAAAACATTATAAACCAGATTAGTAAATTCTTGTAAACTCATTAATTCACCATTGATCCTGTAATAGATTTTCCCTTCCTAAACACTAGCAGTTAAAATCAACACAATATGATCTACAGAACCTGTTAAATTTGATAATCTACTAAAGTAATTGAAATTTTACTTTGATGGAACAAACGTTTTCTCATGAAATTTTTGTTAGTAACAGTTTAGCATTTGACAATATTACAGCTATTCATTTTGCACTTCAATAAGATAATTGTCATGAAGCAGCAAATACAGTAGGATTTGTAGTATCTTTTTCTACATGTATCCAAATGGTGGCAAGATCATAATCACAGGGTTAGCAATTATTGTACATGAAAACTCCATTGTTTAAAACCCACTTTACAGAACTCCAGGTCATCCATTGCTTACAGTGATCATTCTTGTAAAGTCCTGCGCTTCCAAAGAGAGAACATCTTCTCTGAAGATGCCAGCCACAGATGCTGGCGAAACGTCAGGAATAAACTCTTCTAGAACATGGCCACATAGCCCGAAAAAAACACAAAAAACTTTAGAGAATATTTTAATTGAATGGGATATATAAATATACCCAAGTCTTATGCATCTTTATTTTGATTCAAGCCCTACAGCAATAAATATAATTTACCTTAAAGCAAGGTATTTAACAGCCCCCAAATGCTGTGTAGATAAGTTTGTTCTGGAGGAAATTACTACACAAAATAAATATAAATTTATTCTCTAAGTTTGCTTTGTTTATAAAAGCAAGAACCCACAAAGACATGACGCAATATGAGATGGGCTAGGGGTGCAGACTCAGAAGCGTTCTAAAGCAACAATTTTCCTAGCTGAAAGTTGTCTTGTCACTGGGTTTCGTCACATTAGTTCAGGAAGGAAAAACCAGATGAAGCAGCTGAAGAATAAGATATTCATGTACCTTAAAGAAAAAAATATTTATCCTAGAACAATACTATGGCCTAGTTAAGTCAGAAGAAGACAAGTCCATAAAAGAGGTCAGAATGTTTTAAATAAACCCTAATAGTTATCAAGTTGAATTGAACTTTTCAAGTCTTGAGCAGATGGGTTCAATAGTAGTAGTTTTTGCCAGAGTCACACACTGAACTCATTCACAGTTTCTGTTGATGGTCTCCAAGGTTAAAGAAGTGGTTTTGCAGTTTGGGATCATGAAGATTCTGGACTGAAAAAGAAGAACATTTTAATGAAATTGTATTTTGAAAATGCTAAAGTAACTCATGCATCTATGACAGAATATTTGCATAACAGACGTTGTATATCTCTGGATAACAGCACACTATTAGTATTTTCAAATGAGACAAAGTTTTTTTTCATTTGTAAATGAAAAATAATTTTCTTCACAAAGAATTTTCAGCTGCCATGCAGTTTGTTTCCATACTGCTAAATCATTTCTAAGTTCACTAAGTTCCCTATTTTAACATGAAAAAAAATATTTCCAAAGGCACCAAAGCTAACCAGAAGCCAGACAAATCAAATTGCAAAGTAATTTTGGTAGGATTCTAAAACTTCTAGGACAATGAGGACAATTCAGGAAGGATGATACAGGAATTTACCATTGAATTTATTTTGCTGGTCAACAAGGGCAGCTTGCTTATCAGTTTCAGATTCTGCCTCATTTACATCTAAGTTGTAGTCCACTCTTTTGATATCCTGGTCCATTCTTTTTATTCCAAATTCATCTGCAAAGACATATATAATTAATACCTCTGTCTGTCTGTGCTAGGGAGAAGTTACCCACTTATCATTCTAGAATTTCAAACATTTGTTTTGCTATGTTTGCCTGAAGCTTTTTCTGCAATTAAATTAAAGAATTTAAGAGGAAAATTCTATTACCAATGGTTTTTAGAAAATCAACATTCTTCTTTTCTCCGATAGCATCTGTATCCTGATAAACTATCACTAATGGATGGCATTGGATTAGAGATTGTTGTATGCCTCTTTTCGCCCGATCCAGGCACAGGTTGGGCACAGGCTTAAATGGATCTTATCACATGCCTCCATGCCCAACTCAGCCACATCCCATACCTGATCCAGACTCCTGGCATACTTTTCAAAGAACAATACTTTCCTGTTCTTTGAAAAGTACGCCAGGAGTCTGGATTGGGTACACAATGTGGATGAGTTGGGCACGGAGACGTGTGATAATCTCCTAAAAACACTGGCTGTTATGCACTAACATAGCATGTTTAAGGTGATGCACCAGTGTTTCCACAGTCCCTGCTTGATGCTGAGTGATCTTTCATCAAGCCAAGGTCTGTTGAAAAGTAGTTAGGCAGAGGCTAGGCTGGATTATCAAGCATCTTCTCTTAAATTAATATATCTAGTATAACGTTGGAGAGAGTCTCTGGTTACTCCTTTAAATTATAGTTTCATTTGAAAACCAGACTGATGATGGGTGATAATGTAACACAAGGTACTGACAAATACAAGTGGTGTTAGTCCTACAGATATACATACTACTCTCCCTGCCCCATCATACTTTTTAAGAGATTATTACTTTTTAAAAAACCATCCTCCACAGTCTCCATCTCATTTTAGATAAGCTTACACTGAAACAGGACAGTGCTTCTTTCAGGGCTTTACTAAGCAGTATTAGTGTATTAACCTCATATATAAGTTGACCCAGGATTTTAGGGTACACTTTTGGGCATAAATGTCTCAATTTATAGTTGAGTATATATGGTAAGTTTTGGGAGAAAGGTGAAATATAAATGAAATAAATAATAAAGCTCTTTGGAACATAGAAACAGGCCACTATGGTAACACATTTTATTTAACATCTACTCAGAAATGCTGGTTCTGAACAAGTTGTTTTCTTTAGCTCTCAAATCTAATGACTATTTCTAGGTGTATCCCTTCCTAGCCATGTTAAACTATATGGCATGCAAATTAATTTACTATGACAGATGCTAAACTACAGTTAACAGAGATATTGCAGATGTTCAGCAATGCTTTTCAGCCCCCAATATGATCAAGGGCACATATAGAGTGAAGAAGCTTTTGTACCAACCATCCTTACTGGGCTCTTGGTCATCCTGCTGCAGATCATCATTTAAGAGCTGCTCTCGTTCAATTTCTTCATCGTCTGCTTTGGCTTCATTAGTATTTTGATGACTCACAGGTTCTGGCCGTTTGCCAGTCTGCCTTTCAACTACTTCTTCTCCATTAACATTTCTGACTTTCTCATTTGGATTCAGATCTATCCCTGGTTCTGGGGGCAGCTCTTTATTAACTGAGCTGGGCTTCACAGATATTTGTGAATGATCCTGGTCTGACACCTGTTTCGTAGGTTTTTCTTTGCTGACAGCAGTATCATCATCAGTTCTGTCTGTAAGTCATCATAAAAACTACAGTTAGAATTAAGAACCATGTTGGTAACAAAATTAAGCATTTTAAGCATAATCACATAATCTGTTTTTTTCCCTTGCTTAGTTTATTTCATGGAATGGCAGTTTCAGAAAATCAATAAAATTCAGAAGTCCTGTTTCTGGGGCCTGCAGCTGATCTAGTACTGATTTTTAAAAATGGGTTATCAGACCAGTTAATTACTGAGCACATAGTTCCACATTCTGCAGACCATCATGAAGTTATGTGTTGATACCTATTCATAGACAGAGACAATTATATGACTAGGACAAAAGTGGAAAAATGCATAATCTGCTCTCTATCCTGACTGCTGCATAAAGCAGATGTGTAGACAATTTACATACACCATTGGGTTATTGGCTATATGTAGCTACTTTTTTAGTCTCTTTCCATTTTTTAAAATTCTTTTACTGTAACCACCAAATACAATATATCATATTCAAGCTGTCTTCCATTTACAATCAAAAGGTGTCTCCATTTTCAAGCAAAGAAAATGTGTCAGGAAATATTTGTATTACTTGATGTGTACTGGGCAGGTGTTAACACCCACAAAAGAGGTTCAGATGTCAGGGGATGCACTGAAACTGCAGCAGATGTATAACTCACACGTGCACATAATGCTGGGTCTCATTTTCCCACTTTAAGCATATTCTACTAAAATCTCTAAAGGAGAGAAGGAATAGGGAGGCCTTACTTAAGGAGATAAAAAGAAAAGGGGGATTCAGGATTCTTATTATGGCCTGGCAAAACAGCTCCATCTGCAAAATACAAAAGTAGTCAGGGACTCTCAGAGTTCCACAGTATACAGGGAATAATAAATAAACTTAGAGCTGCATCCATGAGATAACATCTGAATTTGCCATAGATCTTTAGAATAAAGCTGCCCCATCTGATTTACAATTTAACAGCTTAACTCCTTACAAGGATGGCTACTAGTGGCTAAAAACAGAACTAGCCATTTTTTGGCCAGCTGCTCTAGACAAAACAAGCTGGTGTAAGATCTTGAATTTTAAAGGAAATGTGGCAAGACAGCAAGACATATCCTATGCTAGGGCTGCAGAACATGTGATTCTAAAGATGATAAAAGAAATACAACCCTCACAGTCCCTCATTGGTTGGAACTGACTGATGGTATTACAAGTCCAACCACTTCTGGAGGGCCACAGATTCCCCAACCCTGGCCTACCCACAAATTTAGAAGTAATCTGAGCGTTCCTTTATATATTATTCAGAAAGCACATATAGTGGACCCTTGGTATCCTCTGGGGTTTTGTTTCCAGGACCCCCTGTGGATACCAAAATCTGTGGATGCTCAAGTCCCATTCTGTACAATGGTGTAGATAAATGATCTCCGTCATATAAAATGGCAAAATCAAGGTGTTCTTTTTGGAATTTATATTTTTTGGAATATTTTCAAGCTGTAGATGGTTAATCCATGGATAAAAAAATCTGTGCATATAGTGGGCCGACTGTAATCTGAGACAGAGACTGATCATATAGGGAAGGGGGAATATATTTATAGTCTACCAGATCAATGTAACCTTGCCCAAATGACATGGACACAGTATGACTGACAAATCAGCCACACCTTGTATCACAGGGTGATGACGGACGATCTAGAGGAAATGCCTTTCAAAACTCCATAAGGGAAACATATGAAAGAGAATGGGTCCACTAGCCAAATGTGATAAAAATATTAAACTGTTCTGTTCCTCATCCCCCTTAGCTGTTATCCCATTCCTTTCACTAATTTAAGGAGCAAAAAGTCCATTCCTTTCTCCTGCAGATCATGAAAACACCACATCAAGGTCTAGAACAAAATCCACACTTCTAGTCTAGGTAATCTCAGAACCTGACAGCTATAAAGATAATAGGTTGGATCCAAACCTCACCTTCCTCATAGGAGAAGCCTCCTTCGATCCACAGAAAACTTTTGAACCAGTGGTGGGATCTTACTGACAGAGAAGAAGACAACTTCTGCAGCTACACTTCTTCCCCCAATGCCATCTCCATCAAGCCCTGTGACATTGTATGACAAGTGGTTCTGGGAGCAATGGGGCAAAGAGGAAATCAGCAGAAGTCAGGTTCTTCCCAACTGTCAGTGGGAATGTGTCCTAACTGCAACTCACTTTTAGTATTCACCCACAGATGAACAAAATCCGAAGGACACAAGTAGGTAGAATCTGTCAAATCAATTCACCATCAGCCCAAGTTGTAATGTTATGTCAGGAAACATTAATTCATCATATGGGATATTAATCTGGTATTGCTTTGTGGAGGCATAGAGTAAAACTTCAACATGCAGAACTACTCATATATCTCCTGCTACACCACCACCCAGAACATGAAGAGCCTCCCCCTCTGAGAATTCTTGGTGGATGTTATTGTTCTGCACATCAGTACAGGGACATAGCCAAATGTTTCTCTCATTCTCCCTGCTTTCCACCCATCACCAAATGACTACAGCAGAGGGCACCTGCAGCTAAAAGGTGAGTTGGAGTGAGATTTTGGTTACTGTGTAAGGTTGGTAGAGAATTCTGACCTGCAACAACCAAAAGTGTGACTTACAGTGTCAGTGTAAGACACTAACAGGATGCCTAAAGGTGTAAACTGAAAAGCATGGACTTTATAACAAACCAGACTTGAGAACCAGTGATTGATCTGAGAAGTGATTAGATGCCAACGTATTGGAAAACATGTTACAACTCAGTGAACGTCTGGCTCATGAAACACAGATCCACATCTCATATCTATTTCTGTCAACAGAATCAGAAATCATATGTCATCTTTGTTGCTATAGTCTTGCCTTTTTCTCTGTGATAATCCAGTTCTGCTACATTTTTTGCAGTGAGTGCTGGCCTTGATGTTTCTGGTTTTTCTTCAGGCTCATTTTCTTCTTTTCTTAGATCATGATGCTGAATCTCTGGCTCTCCAAATGTTGGCACCTGAATATTAACCTGGAAAATAACCAACAGCAATACCACACCCATTTGATTTATTAATACAAATGAATACCCTAAATATATTTCTTATTTATTTTTTAAAAATGCCATCAGACAGAATAATGTTATATGGCAGAACTAAATACTATAACAAAATACAAGAACAGGTAGTTTGTATTACCCGGTACTGTACTGTGGCTTGAAAATTGAGACTACTTGTTTAAATAACAGGTTGTATCCATATCACTGTATACAGATATGCTTGGGAGCCATGGAGAACTTGTGGTGGAAAAGGAACAGCAGCCAACTCAGAAGACAGTGATAAACTCTTTAAAATAAACAATAATCTTACATCTTATACCACTACAAAACAAAAAGATAAACTCAATGAATATGCCATCATATAACATTCTAAAGAGATCCTCTCAGAGATATTGTCATGTTTCCAGCACAGTAAATAATTATTTTCCCAAATTTTACTGAAAGTAAAATATCCCATAACAAATCTTTTCAATACTTCTGATAAAACCCAGGTAAGGATATCAGGTGTATAAAGCAATTTAAGACTGCCATATTTCAATATAACTGTCCTTGATTAACTGTCCTAGATTCTGCTCTAAGAACTTTATACTTGGCTGATAACTTTTTGTTTAATGCCAGATTCTCCACCATCCTCCACTATGCACGATCCAGTTCCTCAGCATGTTTCCATCCATTAGCCATAATCATTCTAACCATGGATAATAAAAGAAATACAAGGCTTTTATGTTGCAAGTGTCCATTATTGTTGTAAAGACAGGCAGGAGCAGTAGTCTGCCAACATTGTTAATATGCTAGGATCTGATCCATACCGCTGCTAAGGGACTGGAATGAGCAGATATGTGAGCAAAGGTAATGGTGACCCTATCAGAGGGGTTTCAGGTCAAGATTTGTTCAGAGGGGGTTTGCCTTTGCTTTCCTCTGAGGCTCAGAGAGTGATCTGCCAGGCTCACCCAGTGGGTTTCCATGGCTGAACAGGGATTCAAATCCTCCAGAGTCATTGGAGATTATCAGATGATGGAGCAAAGCATCCTTATCCTGTCCTTAACCCTTAGTATTTGTATGATCGGGAGATTATCACACCCCTGCATGCTTATCCTGTTCTACCATCCATAAAGAGTAGTAGACCCATCATTTGGTATTAATGGGAGTTTCCTTTAATAGCAAATTATGGGTCCATTACTCTTTATGGATGGGAGAATAACGGGACAAGCACGAGGGGTGATAATCTTCCCCCCGATTGTGTAAATACCACGGCTTAAGGATGGAATAAGGATGCTTTGTTCCCATCTGATAATCTCCCTAGTCCAATGCTTAAACCACTACATCACACTGGCTCTCATTAAACTGGTAGGAAAAAGTTAAGCACTTGTGATTTAAACCCCTCTGTTAGTTTAATAACACCTTAGCTAACCCCTTCCTCATCTTGATAATGTCTTTACTTTTTAGTTTAATAAACTAAACATGGGTGTGTCTAATACAATGAGCTCCTGGCTCTCTGGGAACAATTTTATTTCCTTGAGACCATGGTTGATGACTTGGAACAATGGAAAGAAAACAGAAATTGGCGGACAAGGCCTTCAGGATCTGATAGTAGCACCCTATTTCCTGTGAGACAGCAACTCTGAAGTCATGAGAGTCTTAGCAAAAGGGAATCAGATTTCAGCTACTTAAGATCAAAAGGTGGTAACAAAGCTTTTAAACTAAACTCTGGCAGGGGTTAGGGATTGTGTGATTCAGATTTGAATCTTCCTTAGGAGATGAGGATGACTGATTTACATTACATTATTATTAGCTGTTGACTCTAATGCAATGTGCTGAATAATGACTGGGCTGACAGGGCTCGGTTACTGCTAGTGTAAAAGATACTCTTCTAAAATTAAATTGTACAACTTACATGATAATTTTTGTCTGATATATTTGAGATGTTTTTCTTCTCCTTTTCTTGTGGTATCTCATTTCCTTTTCTTGAGATTTCCTCTATCCTTTCTTCACACTGTTCTTTTAGTTCCTTCATCTGACTGATACACTGAGACCTTGAATCAAAGCACGGAATACAGATATCCAGGTGCATTCTTTTTTTACACAAAATTCTACACAACTTGTAAGACACCAAATACATTCAGTACAGTAGTCAAGTCAGGTGTTAGGAGACCCTAGTTCAAATCATAAGCCAGCCATGAAGCTCACTGATGTATCTTGGACCAGCTACTCTCTCTTTCAGACTAACCGAACTCAGAGAGTTATGGCGAGGATAACATTGTGGAGAGGGGTAGGAGAATCAGAATCATCATCACCCCCACTACTTCCTTGGTTTCACAGTCTATCAGGTGTTACTGATCAGAATTTTGGACCATCGGTTATTTAGATTCTATCCAAGAATCTAGGAATCAGTGGGGTATTGCTGGGTAATGGCTCATGTTTCAAATAGTGTCACTTTTTGTAATTGCATTATAGTGAACTTGTCTGTGGCAATTACATTCAGATGTTCTAGCACAGGGGTAGGCAACCTGTGGCCCGCGGGCCGGATGCGGCCCGGCAAGGCCTTGGGACCGGCCCCAGCCTGGTCCTGCCGCCGATTGCCGCCGGAGCCTTTGGCCTCTCGCGTGAGGGCGCGGGGCCTTTGGCCTATCAGGAGGAGGCGGGCAAGGGAGGGCAAGCGGCAGGCAAGCGGGGCAATTGTCTATAGAAGCTTCAGAAACATGCATTTATATTAACATTTTTTTAAAAATCAGCAAATTTTTTCATGTGTCCTCCAATTTTTTTTTAAAAAAAGTATCCTCCATTGGAAATTTTTGTCCTACATTTGTCCTGATTTATTTATTTAATTTTTTTTTAAAAAAATTATTTAATTATTTATTTTTTGGCTTCGGCCCCCCAGTTGTCTGAGGGACAGCAACCCGGCCCCCGACTCAAAAAAGTTGCCTACCCCTGTTCTAGCAATCTATTGGGAACTGTGCCCACAGCAATTATTACCAATGGAGCCACAGTTGCACCCAGAGGTGCTGAATTTCAAATTGTAAGTTTAATATTTCATAATTTTCCTGTGCCTCTTTCTTCATTTTTTATTTATTTATTTATTTATTTATTTATTTTGTTCCCTATGATCCTGGCTTTCTTTTTCTCAATCACAGTTATGTTTGGCATATTATGGTCTATTTATCAGTTTAATTCTTAAATTCCTATAAAATATTTGCTTCATCAATTTCAACAACATTTTCAGGGTTATGTTCCATCCAGTTCTCTTCTGAAAGTTAATCATATTTTTTACATAGGCTGTAATATATAATTGCAGCCACTTACATTGTTTATTATATTCAGCCTGTGCAACCTTGCTCCACAAATTAAAGTCGTCAACAATTACATTTTTTTTCTTTACATGAATAGCATTAATTATTCATAGTTAGTGAACTATCCAAAATATATTGTTTTCACTGCTAAAAGAACTTGCATACTAGACAGAGTTCACTGAAGGAGATGCAGATTATGAATAACATATAAATAATCGAAACCTAGCCTGTTAACCACATATTGTATCCCAGAAGATACTCAAATCTTTATACTTTGGCCGACTTTGAGAGATTTGCAGAATCAGGAGGTTTACTGAACCATTCATGGGCTGCAGTACATGGCTCGGGATCTGTATACAGCTTCTACATTTACAAGTTGTGCATGCTTACTTTAAAAAAGGAACCTCATTAAAAAGAATATGCATTTTTTTCTTAGCCATTTTCTTTCTACCTTTGAACACACCTTTCAGATTTTAGGAGTATAACTCAGCAAGGAATAGCCTCAGTTTGAATA
Organism: Sceloporus undulatus; assembly: GCF_019175285.1. Taxonomy (NCBI): domain Eukaryota; kingdom Metazoa; phylum Chordata; class Lepidosauria; order Squamata; family Phrynosomatidae; genus Sceloporus; species Sceloporus undulatus. The sequence goes on from NC_056523.1 coordinate 251,368,830, forward strand.
CAGATCATATACGCTCCTTGTCATTTTGATCTCTACATAATACAATGCTCTAATTTTGACTTGAGGACTAGATCCACAACACACATGCAAATTAGTGTACTTTAAATCCACATACCTTGATTTAATCTGAGCAAGAATGTCATAAATCTTATAAATGTATACTGAGAAGTAATTCTCATTTATTTAATCGGAATGTACTCCCATGAAAGTACATATAAAAATAGACTAGCAGCCTCCAACCTACTGAATAATTTTGTTAAATGTAATCTTAACATTAACTTGGTTTATGGCCATTTTGCTTATGGGTAGCCATGTACAAACTTACATATCATACGTAAATTTCCTCTGAAGGTTAGTCTGGTTTTTTTGAAAGCTGTATACATCCAATTGGAGCTTTCCATGTTCCTGTTGCAACTCTTTCAGGTGTTCTGAGTCGACAAGGAAAAATCAAGAAATAACAAATTTAAAAGGATGAGAAAGAGGAATTATGGATGATGGATGGGAAAGGCTTATTTCTTTCACCAAGCAGTTATAGTTGTTATTGCTGTTAACTGCTGTCAAGCTGACTTCAAATTACGGCAACCCTATGAGAGACCTCCAAGTCACCCTGTTATCAACAGCCCTGCTCAGGTCTTGCAAACTAAGGGCCATGGCTTCTTTAACTGTATCTATTGACCTGTAATGTCAATTTATTTATCCATACCAAACTGTCCCGTAAGAGATCAGAATCACCATTTTTTTCCTAACGGTCTTTGAAGCATCTCTCTATGATGCTAATGAATACTAGTAGAGTATACAGTTGGCCCTCCATATCCACAATTCTTCATGGCTTGAAAATATATTAAAAATGCATAAAATCCAAAAAGCCAACCTTGATTTTGCCATTGTATATAAGGGGATTTGAGCATCCACGGATTTTGGTATCCACGGGGGATGCTGGAACCAAGGGCCCTCTGTACTTCAAATTCCCATTAGAAGAATATAAACTGCATTCCTTTCCATCATTTCCCCTTCAACAAAAACCTTTAAGTGATCGTTATGCAATCTTTCCTATTCTTATTGGCTCTTTCTCCATTAATTATGTGGATTTAAGCTTCTAATATACTACCAGCAATAAAAAAATGTAGATCAAGTTCCTGCATCACATTCACAGCTATGTAAACATACCCACAAATGACCTAAGGAATAGAGGCTAAGTTAGTTTTACGTTTTAATATTTAATAATAACTCTGACATAAGCATTACATTGTTCAGGGACGTAGCTGGACCCCCCTTCCATTAGAAAAATGAATGGTGTGTGCTGCTGCGCTGCCGCGCCCAAGCCCCATTATAATGGTGGCACTTAGTCTGGACCCCCCCTTCCTAAAATCCTGGCTACGTCCCTGGAGGTACCTCAAGATAATGTGGCTGGGAGGGGCCTGGCCATGTCAACCTGAATCATCCACTCAACTGCATCATAGACCTCTCTCTATTCGCTGAAGATTATGGTGGGTTTCAGGCAGCATCATGGCAACAGTGTCACAATCTATTGAATGGGTAGCACAGTTGAAAACAGAGCAGCTACAGATTCGTAACTCCAGGTTATGAATCCATAACTGCAATATACTGTGCAACTATATATTTTAAATCACAGGTGGAACCATGTAGGCCTTCACATATTCCTCAACACTGACCACGCTGTGTAGGGCTGCTGGGAGTTGCCATTCAACAACATTTGAAGGGCCACATGATTTCAACCCTGGTTTAAATCTTTCACAAACTGATGTTCTTTGTAGGTTAGGGAGTGTCTAATTAGTTATAGTCATCCGTATCTAGGCTTCTGATTTAAAAAGAATCCTTAGTGAGTTAGTTACTTGTATACCACTTTCACACATATTTTAATCATGATACTAAAACGATGAACTATTGGATCACTTGTCTTTTTAAAAGTTTCAAAAAGGACAAATAGGATTTGGATTGAGAACATGGCACTGGAGGGTTAACTTTTCAACCACACATTTTTTTTCATGAACATACCACGCCATCTTACCCCACAGCTTCAGTCTTCATTTTTCTGTGAGCTGGTAAACAGCAGTTCTGGGGAAGGTGATTTACATGAACGATGTTGGTATGTGGAAAATAGTTTTAAATGTGTTCTCCCAAAACTAAAATCTTGATCCAACTCAGGTGCTTCCATGGTTATTTTTTATTTTTAAAAAATAAAAGGAAATAAATTACACAACCACTGAACTCCAATTTCTTCTCTAAACTGGTCCTTCAAAGAATAAACCTGTAGGTCACACCACTGTAAACATTCTATGTATAATTCTGTGCTGGGTCTAGAAGCTTTACTAGTCTGCAATGTAAACCTCTGTTAGTAGATGTATAATGACATAAGCATAGAGGCAAGCAAAAGTATATGCTGTGTGAGTGGTTGTTTATTGTATTTTACCTTGAAGATTCTGGATCAATCTGTCACTTATTGTGATATTATTCATTAACATTGCCTGAAAGAAACAAAAAAGAAATTAAATATCTGATAAATTCTATCTGAATCTAGGTTTAGTCAGATTAAATTCATTGAAATCAATGGGATTTAATTTAAGATATAACTAGTTGAAGTTCTATTGATTTCAATAAGTCTACTTTTAAGTATGGCTCAGTACAGATCTATTCCAAGACTTTACATCTACTTTCTCTGTTATCCCTGTAAAGTATAAATGTCAGCTCATCCTAAAAAAAGAGTAGAATAACTCTTAACCATTTTTGCAGGTTGGTAAAAAAATAAAAAGAACAAAGGCTACCTTTGGCCACATACCCAACAATATTAGTACATAAGCATTAATGCACATGCAACATCATTACATGTTTTATTGAAAGAACATCTAAACTCCTGAGCAGATTTTGAAGAAAACAAGAACTAAGTTAGTTTCTCATAGATCCCCAAGTGATGCAGAAAGAACCACCTCAGCCTAAAACAACACAAGAATGGGTGTAACACAAATAATTTGAACTGTTTCCAGTAGTACTTTATGTAAAAAATGATCAGTCAAGAAAATTGTCCTGCTCTACATTTTTCTTCATCACAGTATCCACTAAGATAATTACCATAGTAGAAACAGTTTCTGTCTGATGAAAGAAAGCAGGAGCAGCAGTGCAACTCCTACCTACTAGCCAAGTCCCAGCAAAGATCACAGAGTTTAAGCAGGATGCCAAATTTGAAAGATCCTTTTTTGCCACCACTTCTCCCCTGCCACCATGTGTTCTAACCCTTTGCTCCAGTTTGTCCCAAAATCGTGCTGCTCTCAGCTACAGAAGCAATGCCCTGTGACCAAGCCTCACACAGGTTTCCCAAATGCCACTACGTACTAGCAAAGAATGCTGGTAAGGGAGTGAACGGACATGTGCAGGCAAAAGGCAGGACACACCACCACACAAAATGATCAATGAGGCTGTATGGTGGTTTTCTGGGGGCCCTGAAAAGACGTTTAATGTAATCCTCATGCCCACTATGATCCTAAAGACCACTGGTTCTCCTCATCTTTCCTGCATACCAATACTTTGACTGAAGGCCCCCCTGCCACCTCCTTTTTCTCCCCCCCCCCCCCCCCCCCCTGGGGAGGTACCACTCACTTTGGGAATGACTGCTCTAGACAATGTATAAAATACTTCACTGTGTGTAAGTACCACGTATGTGTCAGAACCAGTGCATAAAAATATTATGGATTTAGGCTGTGATGGGCTATAATTGTGCAAGCACAGAATCAGACATCAAATGTGGAAATGGCACCATGAAAACATTTTTAAAGTGAGTTCCTGCAGAAAGAATGACAACTAAAAACTACAAAAAGCAAAATACAAGGCATGAATAGGCCCCGGCCCAGGCAAAGCCGCCAGTGGTCATGAACACAGATTTCAGCTCTATATGGTTCTTGAGAAACAGTGACATGTCCAAATGCATATAGTCAATAAGATCAGCTAATGAAAATCTTAAATTATTGGGAGAGGAATTTCAGAGTAACTAAAAGACACAGGAACAGTCCTGGGCAGAGTTAAATACCCATAAACTGGCTGTGGTAAATAGGACCATACCAAACAGGGACAAGGGAACTCAGAATTGATGCTTGTCAGATCAATACCTGGATTACTGGAGTTACAGAATCTATTGTTCCTTATTCACAACAACTCAGTTGTGTGGAAATATATTAGAGTGGCTCTGTTGTTATTAAAATAACAACAAAAGATAATCTACAATTAAAAATTTCAAGATCTCCCCAAAACAGCCATGCATATACTGTTACTCAAAAATGAAAGAAAGCTGTAGCAACGTAGTATCAAGATTAACAGATGCTTCAACACAACACTTCTTACATTAGAAGTTGACAATTAAATCCTTTTGTATTCTGTTGCCAACCCAGCACTGCCTGTGGTGTTTTCCTTGTTCATCCAGCAACTTTAATTATTTATGATTTGTGCTGTTACATAACAGGATTTTTGTTTAAAACATTTGTATGCCACTGTTCTACAAGCTAAAATCACTTTATTCAAATGGATAAAATATGACCCAAAACTTCAAAATAAAGCTGGAATAACATTGTTACTACAAGGCCTATGTAGTACAGAAAAGAAAATCTGTATAGTACTGGCAGGCAGAGATGACCCAAGGCATTTTGCTGCCTGAAACAGAATAGAAGATGCTTCCTGCCCGAAGTCATTATCCAAGTAGTGACCAGCCTGATTATTTTGGGACTTTGTAAATCCCATAAGTATCTCTCCCTATTTTTGGCAGTATAAACTCAACAACAATCTCAGACTAATATTAAGCCTTGTTTATAAGGTTTTACATTTAATTGGAAACTGAACAAAATCCATTTGCACCTCACCTGAAACCTTATAGTCAGTGACGATTCAACAAGGCAGCTAGACCCATAAACAAATCCACCTTCTTTTTACTCATCTTTAGGCAAAGGATCCTTTCAGAACATGTTTGAGAAAGACAGGATCACTTTGTTCTTCAGACTGATTCAGAACTTTTTCTCCATTCATTAGATTGATCAACTTCTAAAGTAGGTCATTTTCATTCTCATTTTGCAACCATAAAACTGTGACTAAAGAATGTCAAGCCCTAAATCACTCACTAAATCTATGTCCAAGGTAGAGTCTGAAACCCAGAACTAAATCCCACTTCCACCATAGCCTCACCCAGGAGATTACCTCCCTTAATATGAAACAGAATAATCAACCATTCTGTCTTTTCTCCAGGGTTTTGTAAGGATACATCTGGTTTTTAAAAAGTACTGCTTGATATCCTGAGGCTCAGGGATGGAGGAGAGTATATATTATAAAATTTTAGTAATTAGGTGAGCTCGTCCCAGATTTCCACGATGAACATGCTTCCTTGATCTAGGTTTCATAGTGTGTTAGATTTACTTTATAAATTAGCAGGACAGTAAATGGGACTATAAAAATCTAGCTGCAGTCAGTATAAATAATCTATTCCAGGCCTTCCTATTTTCATTGCCTTTGGAAATGGCTTCCCCTTGAAAAAGATTATATAGTGACACATGCAGGGAACTGGAACTTTGAGAATGTAGGGGTGTGCAGCCAGATCAAGGCTGCAGCAACTGCATGCCACAGCCCCAATCTGGCCTTTGCAGGGCACAAAAAGGAGCCACCAAAAGTGGCTATTTTTTGCACCCTGCAAAGGGAAAGATAGTCATGGCAACACAGATTTAAAATGCTCCTTTGGTGCTGTGTCATGCAGACACGGTGCCAGAGAAGCCCCATGACACCACACATTGTGTGGTGTGGCGAGCTGTGTCATGCAGGCCTGGAGGCGAAGCCAGGGCATGGATCATATGGACACTATGCTGCAACTCCACCCTCAGGCTGGTTTTTCCTGCCGGTCTGCACAGCCCCTTACTGTGTGTATTGTTTGCAAGGAAGGATACATTTATGTTTGGGATAACTCCTATTGCCTCATAGGCTAGGAAAGAGTCAAATGACCAAAGAAGTACAGTTTCTTCCATAGGCAAGCATGAAGAACTGTTATCAAAAAGCAAATTAGTAGAAAAAGCCAAAAGAAGTGGAAGTATGTCACAAGCTGAATGAACACATAATCAGTTTGGTGATGCTTCCACATAAGAATTAAATTGAGAGGCTGTACAGATGAGCACTATGAGTCGGTGTCAGAGTAGAGTGGGAGCGTGGTGACCACATGCCACATGCTCTGACTCCACCCCCAAAGTGGCGTCATGCCTCCCACCTGACCGCACAGTGGGCAGCGTTTCCATGGCACAGCTTTTGCACATGCTGCACTGAAGAAACAAACAAACAAACAAAAACCCGCTGCCGCAGCAGCATAAACACCCTTTTCCCAGCACCCTTTTCTGCTACTCCTTTTCACGTCGGGAACCAGCCATGTTGGGGCGTGGTGTGCAGTTGCTGCAGACCCAACCTAGTGAGCGAAGGGGCGGCAGCAAGACCCAAACTTAGTCCCAAACTTGCTGTTTTTAATGAAAAATCATACTGTGACTCCTAAGCAGAACTAAAAGCTGGGGGGGGGGGGGGGAACCACCTACCTTCTCATCCCTGTGCATTTTGTTGTTATTTTCCATCTGGAAATTATGCATGGACTGGATTTTGTCAATCTGCTCTCTCTGTTTCTTTAGTTCCCCTTGGAATTCATTCTTTTTCAGTTCCACAGCACCTCTTTCTGCTGCTGCCCTCCGGACTCTGCCTTCTAATTCCATTATACGATTCTATGAGGTAGCAAATGCAAAAATTAGGGGGAGAGGCATCTCTAAACAGTGTGCCTGGGAAATAGCTGTAATCAGAACTTCATGCCCCTTTCTGTGCTTACAGAGAAAGCAAAATTGAATTTGTTTCTCTATCTAGATATGCACAGACAGGGGCATACACATTAGAGATATAAATATGTAGTTAATATAAAAACACACACAGAGAGACCCAGCCCTCCCTGCTGCAAACTGCCTTGGTATCACAGAATTTGAGAAAATTAGTAGCTTTCCAAGGAAGAAATATCCGGAAGTGAAGTCAAACGAATGAAGATGTTTGTCTTAGGTGTTGTTTTTTCTTTCTTTTTTGAATGAATGCTTGTATGGGATGAAGAAGTGTGAAGAAATTAAAGGCTAATTGAGGGTCAAAGATATATGGGGGTAATGTATGTGGAAGAGGATAAAAGTATGTTGAAAGGAGGTTAAAACGAAGGGAATGTAGTCAAGAAGGAGGAGAAAGTTTTGGAGAAGGATGTTAGGAGATGAGGTTTAAGGAAGCTGATATAAGAAATGGAAAAAAGAAAAGGAGAGGGAATAAAGAAAGGAGGAGTAGGGGATGAAAGGAGAAGAATGAGAAAAATGAAGAATGAAGAACATAGAATTAAAAACTCAAATAATTATTGGAAGCGTATGAAAGACTGTATAAAGGTATTTAAATGTGGTTGAAACTTTGTATAATTGCGATGTATTTGTAGGTTTGTATGTGTTGTATGTTTGTTTTTTCAATAAAAAATTTAATAAAAAATTGGTAGCAGATGGAGAAGAATATATAACTGGTAATAATAATACAGCAGACATGCATAATAATGCAGCAGGGCAAAATCAATGCACCGGTGAGCTGAAGGACAATTTTCATATACTGATTAAAACAGGCAATGTTACCTTTGGCACTAGGTCTGTTTCTGCATGCAGATGCATGAGCACAGATTGAGAAACAAACAGAAAAGTGATTTTTATATTAGTATAGATACCAGGCAATACTGATAGCGTAAAAACTACAGAATTTCCTGGTTAACCAGGATGCAGCACAGTATTTAGTCATTTTAATTACAGTATTTTCTCAAGTACTTTTTCCCCCTTCCTTGTTTGTTGTTATGGCTAACATCCAATATGTGTCAGGTGCAAAGATGTGAAAGCTGGATTGTGCTTTTGAAACTTGAGTTATTACCTGTCAGTCTAAAACAAAGGGGGTTGGAACCATTTTGCCAGTTCAGTCAACTTGAAAACCAATAGTGAAGCAATACCTGCAAATCAACACTTCGGGAACTTGCAATCCAGTAATTGAATCCCAGAACAATGATACAAGCCACAAGTGCTGCTACTAGAAGAGGCGGAGCCTTCATCCCACGACGGCTATTTCCTAGTCCCACCATCATAAAGAGGAGATCTGAATCTCTGCAGGTTAAAAGGAAAAGGCATGTTTATATTTCCCTTCATTGAACTTTAAACATTGTGGGGAAACAGAGCTAGGCCTTGTTAATTTCACACAAACTGGTACGGTATTTTCAAATGGATGTGGAAATTCATAGAAGCATAGGAAGCTGCCATATACTGAGTCAGACCATTGGTCTATCTAGCCCAGTACAGTACTGTCAACTCTGACTGACAATGACAGGTCCTTAGGGTGACATCAGGCAGGATTCTTTCCTGGGCCTACCTGGAGATGACTAGGATTCCCTGGTGGTCTCTCAGATATACTAACCAGGCTCATCTATTTTAGCTTCTGAAATCTATCAGTGAGTTTAGCATGGTGATATAATCTTCTCTCTCACCTTAACGAAGTAGAGAGATCTTGTAGCACCTTTCAGACTAACTGAATGAAAGAAATTGGCAGCATGAGCTTTCATAGAATTCAGTCTACTTCCTCAGTATGCATCTGTGGAAGTAGACTGAAGTCTACAAAAGGTCATGATGCCAATTTCTTTCTTTCAGTTAGTTACAAGATCTCTCTATGTACTGATTCTACAGACTAACATGGCTAGATCTTTGAAGTCTACCACCTTAAAACATTGTCCCTCACATTGGATCTGTATGCATCTATCACCTTAGCTTTCCACTACATACGTATGATGAAATGAGCACTTGTTTCTTGTATACAAATATCCTGTAGTTTGAGGAGGAGCATACAACCTTAAATTAGAAATTACATTGGTACTCCTTTTCAAAAGTAAAGTCCATTCTATAGCTATCACTACAAACAAGAACAATATTGGAGTTCTACTAGGCTCATGAACTGATAGGAATCTCTTTAAAATGATATTATGTGTACATACTCTCAGTGCAACTTTTTAAAAACATAATTGCTTGTTACAAAGTTAAGTTCTAATCACTTTGCAGGAAAACATCCAGAAAACTAACAAGGGAAATTAGTGCTACAGAGGGATGAACAAGCACAAGCTTCACTGAAGTTAATAAGGCTTAAGATAAGCAAAGTAATACTAGATTTAAGATCAACTTTATCAGACACATTTGTTTCTAAATATTCTTACTTGGGTCTTCAAATGAATAGGCATGTGCAAAATGCCTTGTATCAGAGACTTAACTGGTGTGAATATGATCAAGAACAGAACTTGCAAAAGTTACTTTGGTGGATTACAACTTCCTGAATCTCCGGGCCAATTACCTTCCCCAGCTCTGGCAGAGTATAGGAGGAGACTGTCAGGTGGAAGTGCTGTTACTTCCTCTCCAACTATTTTCAGCAAGAGCAGAAACACCTTTGTCACTGAGGAGAGACACAGTGGTTTCCATACTTTAGTGCTTCAGATGTTTTGGATTTCAGCTCCCAGAATTCCTGAGTGTTGGCCAAAATGGCTAGGGCTTTGGGGGACTGAATTCCAAAACACCTGGAGGACCAAAGTTTGGATGCCACTGGATCAAAGGCTTCCATGAACGGAAAAGGCTCTGAGATTGCTTATCAACTCAGTCAAAAATAGTTTTCCAAGACAGACATTTTTAATTAGCTGCTTTTTTTTAGTGACTAAGGATATTTTTCCAGGAGCCCTGTTCTTGCCATAACTGCAATAGTTAACGAAATTGGAAACATACCGGTTTGAGGGCAGCCACTATCACATGTCTTTGCAATCATGTAACTGGGGCTATTTCTGCCATTGCATTCTCTCCTGCACTCCTCTTTAACTCCAACTCCCTGCCCTATGCCCTACCCAGTGGGCCTTTTGGGTTTTTTTAAATGTTATTTTATTTATTTTTAAACACAATTCTGGAGTTCTGCAAATGTGATTTAAAATTTTAAAAATAATAATGATAATCCGGCTGCTTAGGAAATGCAAGGGGGAGGTTGGATGGGGGGGGGGGAGACACGGATGCCATGTGACATCCAATATTGCAAGTGCCATAGCAGCAACATTTTGCACATGGAGTCTAATGGGACTGCTGCATGTATGACAGGTCATTGATGGGTTTCCCCCATCAATAAAAAGAGAGGCCCTAATCACTCTTCACAGACACCGTAACTATGGGTTGGAAGCAATGCCATATAAGGATCGCCAAAGGTGCTATTTTACAACTATAATTGTGGTTTAAAAGCCATGTGTGATAATCTCCTAAATAGTCATGTTCTTAAAGAATACATCCTTTTGAATATTCACCTGTGTGTAAAGGGAAATACCAACACCTTTTATACCCCCCCCCCATCATTTAGTGAGCCAACAGCTTGAGGAAGAAAGCAAATTGTCTCTATTACTTTATGTGTCTTGGCAGTTATGCATAACAATAAATATACCATAAGTAAATTGTACTCGTCTACCACATGCTGCAAATTATGTTTAAATAACTGCTGCCATACCTAAATGCTAGTTATGTGATGCATTGTCCAAAAGTCTGTAACCAACAGCATAAAACTGGTAGACATTGCATATAGATGACTTGTTTGAGCTTCTGAAACGAGAACTTGAAAGTTTTCTCCTAGAGGCACAATTTCCATATACAGTATTACAAAAAGCAGACAGGACTGGTAAGCACATGCTGAATTACTAAACAGAAAAGCTCATGCCAAGAATAGATATCTAAATTTCTATGAGATTTGTTCTCCACATCTTGTGGGAGAAGCATAATACATGGGAGAAATCATTGGCATTTCTAGTTTGGACAAAATAAAACATGCCAATAGCTTATGCACAAACCAACTGTTTTTTTCAAGAACAGGATTCAGTGTTTGCAGCTCTGAAAGCGTGAGAGAAATAGAGCACAACATAAAAGGCAGCCATGATTTCTCAGACCCATTCAAGCCTCTTGTTATCTTTCTGTCATTCTTGCCAGCTGTGCATATTCATTCAGTTCTTCCACGTTACTGTCTGTTTCCAACCTCAGCTCCTGCTCAGACCACAAGACGTGTCTGCAAGGAGGAAGAAATAGGCTTTCTTCAGCACTGTGAAATTTAGAGTTGCAGACATACTCTCTGGGTTGCAACCTCACCTGTCAACCCTAAATGTATGCAACAGAGAAAAATACTGCTAGACAAACCCATTTCCTGTTCCCATCTGGGAAAATAATCAGTACAGCATTGATCATGTTCTAAAATGGGGTAGGAAAACAGGGTAGGAAGCTTCCCTTCAATTTATTTTGGGGGGGAAATAATTAAAAACTGTCATAATAAAAACAAGGAAATGTATGTATGTACACACACACTGTCTGTCTGTCTATCTATCTATCTATCTATCTATCTATCTATCTATCTTATCCAAAGGGGTAGTTGTGTTAATCTGTGCACCAGAATAACTGGTCACAATATGAGTATTATTTATGTAACCTATTTTTAATTTATTTATCTTTTCTCAACACCTTTGGAATATGTTTTCACACTGGACATTTTTACCATTTTATTAAATTTTATACTTTTTCAGTGCCACTTTTACTCTTTTTTTGTGTGTGGCTTAGCTCAGAAAGCTTGATCTCCTACTGCAAAGACATACATAAAACCATTCTTACAATGAGTTGCTACAAGTCAAACATAGCCATCACTTCCTTTAACATACCATCTCCTTTCATAAACCATTCTGTAAGTGGGAAGTTAATGAGTGACATTTACAACCAGTGACATTTATAACCACACTGTTACTCTAAGATCTTTCTTTACCTCACCCTATAATCTAGACTAGACCACTACTGTTCTATTTCTAAAACTTTAGTATTAGTTTGAAAGATTAACAGTGCAGAGCACTTATTATTGATATTTATGCTCACATTTCTTCTTTGTGGGGGGGGGGGGTAGTTTGGTACTTATGAATACAAAGATGCTTAACAGCCAAAGGCTGCAATCCTGAAGATTTATAGTGGCTCCTTGGTATCTGCTAGGGTTTGGTTACAGGATCCCCTGTGGATACCAAAATCCGTGGCTGCTCAAGTCTCATTATATACAAGGGTGTAGTAAAATGGTGTCCCTCATATAAAATGGCCAAATCAATATATATATATATAATATTTCTCAATTCATGGGTGGTTGAATCCATGGATATGAAGGTTCGACTCTACTTATTTCCAAGGGGGGTAGTCCTGTTAGTTGGTTGAGGATTATGTATGTTTCCTACATCTGGTGAAGTGGGTTGCAGCCCTCACTTGTTAGTTTTAATGTGCTGCAAGACTCTTAATAATTGATTTATTTCTGGAACATATATTTGTTTTCATAGAATCATTGAGTTGGGAGAGATCTCGACATTCTTATAAAATTCTCTTGTAATATAGGAAGCTACCACTAAAACCTCTCTGAGAGGTGTCCATCTAACTTCTTCTTCAAAAGAGCGGTATGAAAGGGAAATACAGTACATTACAGTACTTCAGAGATTTATGGACTCTCTTTCATATGAGGTTTTAAAACAGCTCTTACTGTGAGGAAGTTCTTCTCAATACAGTTTTTGGTTCAAAATCTCTTTTCTTGTATTTGCATCCATTGCTTGAGGTCCTACACTCTGAAGCACCAGGAGACAAGCTCATTCTATTTTCTTCATGACAGCTATTCATTTGAAGATGGCTATCATATCATCTCTCAGACTGCTGTCAAACTAGACAGAATTAATACAGTTTGACACTGCTTTAAAATGGCATGGCTCCAACCTATGGAATCCTGGGATTTGTATTTTGATGTGGAACCAGAACTCTCTGAGAAAGGTTAAATATCTCACAAAACTACAAATCTCAGAATTCCACAGCACTGAGCCATGGTAAGTAAAGCCATGTCAAGCTGCATTGATTCTTCAGTGTAGACACAGCCTCAATCTTCTCTTCTCCAGCTATTTCAATTGTTCCACACAGGGCTCACGTTTCAGAACTTTTGCCATCATGGTTGCCATCCTCTGGAGATACTCCAGCTTATCAATATCCATGTTAAACAGTAGTGCTCAGACTCCAAATAAGGTCTGATCAAAGCAGAATAGAGTGGTACTTGAGCCCTTGATATCTATTGAGGTTTGGTTCCAGGATCCTCCGTAGATACCAAAATCCATGGACGCTCAAGTTCCATTATGTACAATGGTGTAGTCAAATGATGTCTGTTATACAAAATGACAAAATCAAGGTTTGAATTTTGGAATTTTATTTTTTGGAATATTTTCAAACCATGGATGGTTGAATCCATGGGTAAAAAAAACACCTGTAGACTGTATTACTTCCCTTGATCTAGACATTATTCTTCTGTTGTTGCAGCATTTAAGAAAAGGCACTGCATCACACTGTTGACTCACGTTTAGGTAATTTATTGAGATGCCTAAATCCTAGTTCCCTGAAGTTGTTGAAGTCTCTCAGTACAAAATAATGCTGAATCTCAAGAATCCACCATACTTCTGATAAAGTTTTTTTTTAAGATAATGGTTTTGTCATCTTTATACGATTGCATCTCAAGATCTTTGTTTTATGAAATATATATTATGGGAATTTGAAAAATACTACACTAACAATTCACACAAAGTATCATATACTTCCCTTGTTAGCAACACAAACATTATATGCCAAAGCAGCAAAGCAAGTTAAACTACTTCACGTGAACTTTCAGCACTTTTTAAAAAATTAAAACAAGTTGCCTGCTTGCATAGCTGCAGTATAGGCCAAACGATAACCACAAGTTCCATTTTTGTTAAAACCATATACCACAAGACTACATAGTGCAGTAAATGTATGGTTCTAAACATTAAAGAACATCAAATTCATATATATCACCCAACTATCTGACGTGACGCACATTTGAATAAGCCAGCCAATAAAACATTTCCAATACCTTCATTGTTATTGTAGGCTTTCAAGACATTTCTGACTTATGGTGACTCTATCACATGGTTTGTTTCTTGCTCTTTTTTTTTTTTGGTTTTGTTTTTTCTGGGGGGGGGGGTTGTTCAGAGGTGGGTTTGTCCTTACCTTCCTCTGAGGCTGAGTGTGACTTGGCCAAAGTCACCCAGTGGGTTCTCATGGCCAAACTCTGGTCTGCAGAGCTGTCATCCAACATTTAAAAGCCTTATATCATCCACAACCTCCCAGAAAACACCATCCTAGCCACTGGATGTGGAATCCCTATATACCAACATCTCACACCAGGAAGGACTACAAGCCATCAAGAATACCATCCCAAATGAGGCTGCAACAGACCCAGCCACCAAATCCTGCCACTTTGTCATTATACCTACTTCACTTTGGGGGATTATATGTATCTCCAAGTCAGTGGCACTGCCATGGGCACCTGCATGGCACTACAGTATGCAATTCTCTCCATGGGTGACCTGGAACAATGCTTCCTCAATATATACCGCCCAAAATTTCACCTCTACCTACAGTTTCTTGATGATATCCTTGGAATTTGGCCACATGAAAAGCAATCACTTGAGAAGTTCCACCAGGATTTCAATAACTTCCAGTCTACCACCAACCTGAGCCAGAAACAATGCAGACAACAAATTCACATTCTTGGCACCAGTATGCAACTACATAATGGTCTTCTAAGTACCAAACTCTACTGAAAGCCCACTAATCACTACACATACATGCATGCCTCCAGTTTTCACCCAGAACACAGTACCAAGTCTATTGTTTACAGTCAAGCCCTCTAGTATAACCACATTTACTCAGACCCACAAGACAGAGGCACAAAGCTCTTGGATTTACAACAGGCATTTCTCAAATAACAATACCCACCTAAGGAGGTGAAGAAACAAATTGAAAAGAACCCAGCAACCATTACTCTAATGCAGGAACCATTTCCTACAAGACAGATCAAAATACAAACTGACAGAACACTGAGACCATTCAAACACATCACCAAAGAGGTACAACCAGTTCTGTAGAATGACATAGCCCTCTCACAAACTCTGGGAGGCAGACCTTTATTGACCTACAGACAACATCCAAATCATAAACATCTACTCACGGCAGGATACAGAATCACAGAATTGTAGAGAAGAGACAACAAGGGCCATCCAGTCCAACCCCCTGCCATCCAGGAAATCTAAATCAAAGGATCCTAAACAGATGGCAATCCAGCCTCTGAAGACCTCCAAGGAAGGAGACTCACTACACTCTGAGGGAGTATAGTTCTTCCTAATGTTAAGCTGGATTTTATTTTCCTGTAGCTTGCATCCATTGTTCCGGGTCCTGTTCTCTGGAGCACCAGAAAGCAAGCTTGCTTCCTTGCTCCCATAACATGAATGGTAATACAGAGACAAGACGCTGTCATAAACCCAGATGACAACTGTTCCCATATCTACTCTGAAAGCAATACCACAGGGGCCAATAACATTCCTCAAAACATCAGAAGTACATTTACTTGCTGTTCCTCCAATGTGATCTATGCCAGCAATGTCCCTTGAGACACTATATTGGACAAACAGGACAGTCTCTATGCAAGAAGATTAATGGATACAAATCTGACATTAGAAATGCCCCATAGCCAGTTGCAGAACATTTCAACATTCCTGGACACACAATAAGTGATTTACAGGTTGCTGTCCTTAACAAGGACAAAGGAAGACTAGAAAGAGAAAACGCTGAACTGAATTACATTGACAATTTGCAATCCACTAGCAGAAGTATGAACAAAGAGAATAGCTTCATGGTACACTACATACATTAATACAAGAGTCCTTGCTACTGCACATATAACAAAAAGAAATCTGAGAGAGTTTTGAACCCTGGGAAACTTACTTCTGGTGAGGTTTATTGCATACACACATCAAAACTACAGTAATTCATCACTGGGAAGATCTGAAGGACCTTTATCACATTATGCAGCCCTCTGAAAATTTAAGGCAAGAGTCATGATTTGCATCTTTCTGGATCCTATTACATCCTATTCCACTCCCACAATGTGCAAATGTGCTTTATACCTAAGCATTTATTATCACTTGCTACTGCATCCAAAGAAGACAGTTAGTCTTAAAGGTGATACCACATTTATTACTTTCTATTTTTCTCCCCTTCCTTCCTCCTTTTCATACCACACTGGCTAAGAGTACCTTCACAAAATCACTAATAAGAATAAATGCCGCAAGCTCTGAAACACTGGGTAGACATTATTCATACCACCAAGAAGGGGGTATTTTAAACATTAAGGAAACTACAAGCTCTTTATTTTCAAGCCATACTCTCAGTCCTATCAAAAGTCAAACCACTTTATGAGTAACTGGGTCTGAGTAATGGCAACCAAAGTAGCTCAAACATAAATACAGGCTCCCCAGAAGAGAGTATCTTCTGAATTTATAGGATAGCCCTCCCTTCGTGGTATAAGGAAAGACTTCAATACCACATGCTACAATTGCCTTGTTTCCATACTCATTCCCAAACGCCAACATCAACACTGGTCTCAAACTTTCTCAACTGTGGCAAGATGAGACCAGTGTTGATGTTGGCATTTGGGAATGAGTATGGAAACAAGGTGGTTTTCCAACCATCAAGAGCTACAGCTCTGCTTAGAAATATCAGATTCCAAACAGAAGCTTCTGCTTAGCTTCTCAAGCCAAGGTTTCTTCCTCTGTCTTTCTCTCCATTAAATTTAAATAAATGAAGTTCAGAGCCAGAATTCTGGCAGGTGTTGCTTTTGTTGTGCCGCCGGATTAGATGGGTAGGAATAGATAGGAAATCAGGGCTGCCGACTTGAATTGAAGGACCCCTGTGTCTCCCCCCCAACTCTCCATTGAGACTATGAAAAGAGTCAGTGTGGGTCTCAGACAGGGAGCAGCTGGAGATGAAAGAGGCAGAAAGAAGCAGAAAGAAAAGGCTGCTCTCTTGAACTGAGAAGGCACATAAAATAAAATAAAAAGAGAGTATTAATAGTTCTTTCTTCAGGTAAACTGGGAAAGCCCCCCCTCCCTTTTTGCCACATACTCATATACCTATTCTGCTTTGGTCAGGCCTCACCCGGAAGACTGTGTCCAGTTCTGAGCACCACAATTCAAGATGGATGTTGAGAAACTGGAGCGTGTCCAAAGGAAGGTGACCCAAATGGTGAAAGGTCTGGGAACCATGCCCTGTGAGGAGTGATTTAGGGAGCTGGGGATGCTTATCTTGGAGAAGAGACAGCAAAGAGGTGATATGATGGCTCAGTTTAAATATTTCGAAAGGATGTCATGCTTTTAAGATGGAGCAAGTTTGTTTTCTGCACCTCCAGAGAACAGGACCCAGAGCAATGGACTCCAACTACTACTCTCTTTCAGTTAGGACTTTATCACACCGGGGCTAATTTTGGCATTAAAGAGAGATTAAAGTGCATTTAAAGCATCCCGCAAAGAAAACAAAGATGGTGAGTAACTGCATGAATGATTATCACAGGCAAATGTGCAAATAAAGTGATACTGGAAATGCACTGAAATCCTGAGAGTAAAAAGACGCACGCTAAGGCTTCTTTGTGACCACTTTAATGGTGAGTTTTGTGTGACGTTGTGTAAAATCATTTTGCGTAATGACGTAGTTTTTCTGGGATATTCATGGGATAAACTCCCGATCTCCTTCATGTGACAAACTAGTTAGTCTGAAAGGTGCTGCAAGATCCCTCTGCAAACAGGGAAAGAGATGCCAGCTCCGGGTGAGGAAGACCTTCCTGACATAAGCCCTGCTGGGCATTGGACTGGCAGAGTCTGCTCCTCCTTTGGGGGTTTCTGAGCTGGATGGTCATCTGTCCAGGGAGGGCCTTGTCTGTGTCTCCCTGCATGGCAGGGGGCTGGACTGGATGGCCTTTGGGGTCCCCATCCTCTCTGCCTCTCTGTCCTCTTGGCCCTGCTCCCAGCAGGGCTTCTCTTGAGGAAAGCTAAGCCAAGGCCCCTCAGTGCCTTCTCCTCAGGGAGAGGGGCCCTTTCTCCACTGAGGCCCAAACCCCTCAGGAGGACAAGGCACCACAAAATGGAGGACGTCCCAGGGAGAAAGACAAGCAAGCAGAGGGCATGGCAAACTAAAAGAAAACCCACTTCATATAGCAATGTAAAGCCATAGTTCTTAGTCCCCGCTCAGAATGGAGGCCACTGTGGGATCCCTCCTGGCTGAAAGGCTGTAAGGCATGTCCGGGAAAAGGAGGACCAGGGAGTGAGGGCCAAGGCAGGAGGAAACCAAGACAAGGAAAGAGAGGAGGAGAGGAGAGAGGAAGAAGGGCCCTCAGAAGGGAAAGCCCGGGAAGAAATGGGAAGGGAGGCAAGGAGCATCATCATCATCAAATTATTATTATTGTTGTTGTTGTTGTTGTTGTTATTATTATTATTATTTCAAATGTGGGTTTTTTCCAATCTGTAAACCGCCTTGGGCCCCTTCTGGGAGAAAGGCGGCACAGGGATGGAACAAAGCCAAAGGCAATGGAGAAATGCGAAGGGGAGAGAGAGGGTCTTCCCGCAAGAAGAAGGGACTCACCTTCCCGGCCCCTGGGCAGCCTTTCCCCCCAAAGGCCGGGCTCAGCAGCAGCAGCAGCAGCAGGGCATCATGGCTCCTCCTGCCTCCTTCAATCCCCGGCCGCCAGAGAGGGAAAGCGCCAGGGCGAGGAGGAGAAGCAGAAGGAGACGCCTCCAGCTCCGGCTTCTCCTCCCGGCGGCCGCCTCCCGGCCCTCCTCCTCCTCCTCCTCCTCGAGCAAAGACTGGGAATGAGGATGAGGATGATGGCCCACCAGGAGGAGGAGGAGGAGGAAGGAGCCCATGCCAGGAGGCAGGAGGGGGATGGAGGGCCAGGTGCGCCGTGCAAGTCTCTCAGTCCTGCTCCCAATGGAGGACACTTCGGGGATTCCCCCTCCTGAGCTGAGGGATGAAATGGAGGGCATCCCAAAAAAATGGAGGGCAGGACCCAAGAAAAGCTAACAGACATAGAAAGAGCAATTCATACTTCTTTGGCCTGCTCCAAATGGAGGACAGTGTGGAATTCCTCCTGGAAGCTGAAATGGAGGGCATTTGGAAAAGAAAAGGTGGAGGTGGCCAAAGAAAAGCTACTGTTTATATGTATTTTGTAGATTGTATGCCATTGGCAGGTTTTATATTTTTATTGATTGATTTTCTGTATGTACAGTGCTGTCTACATTTACAGCACTATAGAAATAAACTATAATAATAATAATAATAAAAACACTGACAGGAATGTAAATGAATGCTTCTTGGTCCTGCTCAGAATGGAGGGCATTGTGGTGTTCCTCCTGGACTGGAGTTTGAAATGGAGGGCATTCCAGAAAAATGGAGGCCACAACCAAAGAAAAGCTAAAAGATAACCACCCACTCAGAGAAATGTAAATGCATAGTTCTGAATCCTGTTCCAAATGAAGGACATTTACAGATTCCTCTTGGACTGGAGGTTGAGATGGAGAGCCTGACCAAAGGAAAGGTCACAAACATAGAAATAGCAATTCATGCTTCTTTGTCCTGCACAAAATGGAAGACATTGTGGAATTCCTCCTGGACTGAAGGTTGGGACGGAGGCTATTCCAGAAAAATGGAGGCCGCAACCAAAGAAAAGCTAACAAACACTCATATGGCTATCAATTCGTGCTTCTTAGCCGTGCTCAAAATGGAGGACATTTGGGGATTCCTCCTGGATTGAAGGAGAGTCAGCATGTTGTAGTAGTGGTTTGAGTATTGGACTTCAACTCTGGAGACCTGGGTTCGATTCCCAGCTCAGCCATGTAACCCCCTGCGTGGCCTTGGGCAAGTTATACACTTGTCTCAGGGAAAGGCCATGGCAAACCTCCTCTGAACAAACCTTGACAAGAAAACCGCACAATAAGTTGGAAACACCTTGAAGGCACAAAACAACAGCAACCTGGACTAGAGGTTGAAATGGAGGGTGTTCCAGAAAAAAATGGAGAACATGACCAAAGAAAAGCTAGAAACACTCACAGAAATGCAAATTCATGCTTCTTAGTTCTGCCCTAAATGGAGGGCATTGTGGAATTCCTCCTAGACAGGAGTTTGAAATGGAGGGCATTCCAGAAAATGGAGGGCAGGACCAAAGAAAAGCTTTAAAAAAACACCACTGATATAAATGTAAATTTATGCTTCTTAGCTATGCTAATGGGGTACATTTTGGAATTCCTTTGCCCTTCCTCAGTAATTGTTCCAAGTCTCTGATGTTTCCTGCTATTAGTATGGTATCATCAGGATATCTTAGACTGTTGATGTTCTTTCCTTTTATCTCAATTCCTCCTCCTTCTGAGTTTCTGTACTACAGCTCCCAAAATCCCCCCAGGCAGCATGCCTAAATTATGATCGCAGTAGGAACAAAGATGGGAGCATCACAGGATGCTTCCGTCCATATTGTGCCATTTGGCAAAGATTTTCCCATGAATACAAAGCAGCACTATAATTCCTTCTTATTCATGGGATAATCGTGGGATATTTGCGACATTGTGCGATGTGTGATAATCTTTGCCAAATTGCGCAATATTAACAGGAGCTTCCCGCGATGCTCCGGTCTTTGTTCCCAGCGTGATAAACTCCACAGACGAACTACATAATTTTAAAACATATAGTGAAGAGATCAAAATAGTCCAAGATTTTCCATACTTGGGCTTAGTCATCAATCAGAGTGGAGACTGCAGTCAAGAAATCAGAAGACTAGCGATTGGAAGGGCAGCTGTGAAGGAACTAGAAAGATCCTGAAGTATTAAGATACATTATTAAACTCCAAAGTTGAGATTATGCATGCCATTGTATTTCCTATTTTTGTGTATGTTTATGAAAACTGGACAGCAAAGATAGACAGCTGATAGGAAGAAAATCAACTCATTTGAGTTGTGGGGCTGGAGAAGAGTACTGAGAATATGTATAGTGAACTGCTAAAAAGACCAATGGATGGATCCTAGAGCAGATCAGACCCAAACTCTCTCTGGATGCAAAGATACTCAACTGAGATTGTCTTAGTTTGACCGTATCATGACTAGAAAAGTCTATAATGCTTGGTAAAGTGGAGGGAAATAGGAAACGAGGATGACTGCATTCCAAATGGATAGTCAGAGAAGCCAAGAGTGCAGGGCGGCTGAGGCGACTTGGAGGTCACTCATACATAGGGTCGCCATGGGTCAAAGTCAATTAACAATATGGGTCCAAGGCAATTAGTAACAACAACAAAGCATGGCTATAGTGGCCCTGCTGACTAGGAGAGTGTGAGAGTTGTCAGCCAAAAAATAAATGTCTCCTAAGTACTGAAACAAAATATTAAAATGAGTTCTGCTCTCTATTGTCCTGACTTCCCCAAATATTAAAACTAAAAAATAGTTTAAAATCATTTCTCCAGTCTCATTCAGCTATCCTTGGTAGAAGCAAAGACTGCTGGTTTTGGTTTGTTTGTTTGTTTGATTGAATGATTGATTGATTGATTGATTGAAAGGCCTAATCCCTACTACAGTGTCGTAACTTTACTATATATGCTACCATGTAATGCATTTATTTATTCCTTTAGGCAATCAACTGGACATAAAATGTGTGTTTTTTATCTTTGGAAGGTGAGCCATGGCTTATCTTTATTATAATTACATACCGGCTAGATTCAAATGTAATTAAACTTACTAGAGCTGCATCCTAGGTAAATAGTGTAAATAGTGTGACTGTAGCTAGATAGGTAGATTTTTTTTTTAATGTAGAAGAAAGTAAGCAGTTATTTCAAATGTGACTAAGTGAGTAACCCAAAAATACTGAGTCTAATCTAAAAGAAAGATTGTGGGGAAAGGACAAGAGAAAGGGTCATGAATGGTTTACTGAAACATTATAAATCATTTTCAAATGCAGTGTAATTATTAGAAACTTGATTGTACAAACTGATTGTTCTAAGACCACCATGCTTGATCCAGGAAGATTAGCATCATCCCTGCACAAGAATGACATATAGACTCATGATTTCTTCCATTAAAAATAAAATGTAAGGCTGACAAAATTTCAAACCACATGCCTTCCTTACACAATCTATTCCAAAATGCCACATTTATACCTGTTTTCATTTTACAAGATCAAAGCTTGATCATGTCCAGCCTAGACTTTTATTATTAATGGTATCTTTAACTTAATCAGAACATACCAGATTTTACACCACCATTTATCCAGCAGAGGCAACTTTATCTCCCTGTTTCCTGCACCCCATTAGCTAAATAGCTAACTTGGTTGTTTAGTGTCATGGTGCACTTATCTGTGATGTACATCCATGATTTGGATACATTATTGGCCATAACATAGCTCAGCATATATCATATTTTAGTTTCATAATAAAACTGTCGCTTTGTCATTTGCAAAGGAAATTGAATGTTTTCAAGTTGTGGAAATAAATATTTCATATGTAAGTGAATAAACTTGTAATGTAATTGTAAATTTAATGCATTATTAGTTGTAATATAAATGGCATGTAATATGGCTGAGCATAGGTGAGAGAGAATTCAGCATAGATTTAGGCCCAACCTTGTAGAAATTAGCAGGTATTTGTGGGACAGTGGTCATCTGTCTTAATTGTAATTTCCTTGCAGAAAGATACTACTAGCTTCTCACAGAAGCTACAGGTTGGACAGTTTATCTCCTAAGGCCAGGGGATTCTGAGCATTGTAGTTCAAAAAATAAAGTTTCCATATTTTGTAAAGGGATTTGTTATCCAACAAGATCCTGTTCCAGTTCATGGCTGCTGACCCTTAGAATACAACAGTTGGTCATCCTTGTTCTACAACACAAAACTTGATGTTGACTCTTATTCTATATTTTGAAAATCTTGATGTGAGTTAATAAGGGAAAACCCGTTATACTTCAGAAAGAATATGAATCTCAGAGGTGTTCCTTTATTATCCATGGAGCCTCTGGGAGCAACATACACATTCAAATTCAAATACAGTTATATGGATGGATTATCTGGTTTTATATTATTAGGTCTTCAGTGCTTTTAGAGCTGTAGTTAGCAGCTTTATTTATTATTATTAACCTTTATTTATAAAGCGCTGTAAATTTACACAGTGCTTTTTAGCTTTCACCATCAAGATGTTTTAGACTTCAATTGCCAGAATTCCCAGCCACTGTGTCCACTTTTCACAGAGCTTGGCAGCTGAAATTCAAAGCCAGAGAACCACTATTTTAGATCCTGTAATCTTCCAAGTAAAGCAAGGTTTTTGCCCCCTTTACATTGATCCAATACAAACAAGTGATGGATTGTTAACAAAGTTCAACCCACGTTGTTTTATACTTGCTGTATTCTGCTTAGGATATATTGACTAGAAACTGATCATCGTGGCTGTATAAGTTGAATAGATGCATGTCCTTTAAGTAAACATAAATTAAGACTGCAGTCCTATACACTCATTTATGGAAGTAAACTCATCAGAGACATTGGGCTTAATCCAGCATTAGTACTACCTCGAGAAGACCCACAGAAATTAATAAGACCTGTTAGTCATTGCTATATTAAGCCCTATTTATTTTCTTTGGTCTACCCTAGACAGAACTGACTGGATGGATTTCATCTATAGGTCTTTTGAGCAGAAATAGATACTGCATGACTGCAACCCAAAGAATACATTTTCTAGAGAGAAAGCCCCATCAGGGCTTTGCATTATCCATGCCATCTCTGAGCAATAGTCACCTTATTTATTTTTGATGAGGTTCTACATCATTTGGAGCTAACTTTTCATTCAGAACCCCAATTTGACAAGATGCATATCCTATAATAGCAACTGTATGTTGATTTTTAAAATGCATTGTCCTCCTCGGTCATTAGCTTGAAATGTTTTGTTATGTGCTGGAAATCACAATTACATGAATTCTTCAGATGGAACAAATAGATAATTGCTCTGGAAGATTTATATCTTCAGCTATGAGAAGAATGTGTTTTTTTTTTCCTTAGACCTTTCCTGGCATAAATTTCCTGGTGACAGGTTTTATTACAGTGATCTGGCATGATGTTGTTTGTTCAACTGTAGTTTGGGCAAGGCAGTGGCACATTACATTCTGTCAAGGTTTTTACACCACCAGAAAGACAGTCTTGAGTATTGTTAGCTGCAATGCGGAACAAGTTCTTGGGAAAGGTTGACAAAAAAAGGTGATGTTGTCAAAGTCTGGTGTTGACTTACATGGCTTTGAAATTATTACTCTGAGTCACAAACAGGATAACTAGAAACTGCCTCACCCTCAGTGTAGGAGATTAGAGAAAGAAATGGAACTAAATATCACCACAAAAGCTATAAATATTCAACAGGTTGACTGGAATTGGGCTCCCAGATGGCCATACTAACAGTTTATATCTTTAACAATAGCGTTCAGTGCCTGTCTACAGAAGTAACACCCATTCAGTTCAGTGGGGCTTACTCCCACATAAATTATATAGGGTTGCAGTCTGAACTAGTGTCATTTTGACAAGTTGAAGAGCTTCCCTGCATTCATGGGGAACATTTGCATTACTTCCCTACATTTGTTTTGCTCCCATGTACAAGTTCAGAACCAGCACAGTGCAGTGGTTTGACCACAGGACTATGGCTCTGGAGATGAGGGTTCGATTCCCTGCACAGCCATGGAAACCTACCTTGGGTGAGTCACACCCTCTCAGCCCCCAAAACCCCTGCAATAAATTTGCTTTAGGATTATTATAAATCAGAAACAATTTGAAGGCACACAATGACAATGTAGATATGACATCAGGGGTCCCTCTAAGCCAAACAAGTTTTTTTTTTAATTTGTCAATATTACATAGGGCTTTCAGAAGAAGAAAAAACAGTCATAATGGCCGCAGCTTAAAGGAAGAGGTAACAATATTGCACGTACTCATAATTCAAACAATGAGAATGGCATCCATTTAAAGGAAGGATTACATTATTGCATGTAATTCAGTTTAAGGAGGATCCTGTTTGCACTCAAAGAAGGAGGAAATACAAAGGAGCCATGGGAGCAGAGGTTATGGAACAGTAAAGTGCCTGTTTAAGAGTTAGGTGTAAATCCTTCTTAAAAAACAAAAACAAAGAACCAACCTATGTTTGGTATGTTTGGAATGTTGCTCAGCTTTAAAGAGAGGGTCATGTGGAACCTGCAACAGAGCAGCATATGAAGCCCTTCTCCCACTAAGGGTTTCAACCAACATCTCCTCATTGAGAGGATTCCCTAATTCCCTCCATTCTTCCCCCCAACTTTTCCTCTCACCCCCCACCCAAATTGTCTGTCAGCTTTCCATGGCTACTAGGCGTTTTGTGTGTGTGTGTTATTGCACAGCTTGAAATTTCCCCCAATATGCTGAAACCTTTTTTGTGGTACCCTTTTGACTACACGAGAAAAACTGAGTGCTTGCTGTTTGCCATGCATGTTCTGCCAGAGGAGGATGTGCATAAAATACATGTTGCAAGCTTTTGAAGTGAAGTTGGTCCGATAAAGGTATCACTGCTTTGTGGATTTTGGACATTATTGTACTTTGCTGTATGGCCAACACAGCTACCTCTGGATACGTATCCGTTTAAATGTTGTTGTTGTTATTGTTGTCTTTGTGTGCTTTCAAGTTGTTTCTGATTTAAGGTGACCCTAAGATGAACCCATCATGTGGTTTCCATGACAAGATTTGTTCAGAGGATCTTTGCCTTTCAGTCAGGCTGAGAGAGTATGACTTGCCTGAAGCCACCCAGCAGATTTCCATCACTGAGCATGAATTCAAACTCTGGTCACCATAGCTGTATTCAACACTGAGATCCACTACACCACACTGGATGCCACATACCTTAAATATACTAACCCTGCAGAACACAGAGGAATGTTGATTGAAGGTACAGAACAAGGGTTGGCAAGTTCTGGATATCCAAGGGCTAGTTTTTCTGCCCCCTCCCAAATTCTCTGGGCGCTCTGTGGCACCTACTCAATAAAAGCAAAAAACTGGTGGAGACAAAATGGCTGAACAGAACAGTCTTTGAAAAAAATGGGGAGGGAGTTGTTACTTATGTACCTATTTAAAAGGTTAACTCATTTCCTGGAAGCATATCCAGGGCCAGCTGCATTGGCCATAAAGCAAAGTACAGTAACATCTAAATTCCACAAAACAGTGATACCTTTATCAGGCCAACCAAATTGCATAAAAAGTTTTAAGGTGTTGAAACTCCACTGGCTTCTTCATCAGAAAAAGGTGTCAAAATCATTAGGGAGATGGTCTTTCAAATAGTTTGCACCCTAGGCCCATGGGGGCCTTATAGGTCCACTCATTGAATGAACTAGAGCCATATAACCTAGCAGTCTGGGTTAGGGTTGCAAAAGTCCCCTTTGTGGACTACACTTTGCCCACCCCAATTCAGACGAATTGGTAGTAGAATCATTAGGCCAGAGGTGAGGATCATGCACCCCTCCAGATATTATTGAACTGCAACTCCCTTTTGCCCTAGCTAGTATAATCAATAGTCAGAAATGCTGAAAGTTGCAGTCACCTACATCTGAGGGACCACCTGACTCCCAGCATGCCTGAGCTAAACTATGAAGTGAATCATTCTTCAAGGAAGGTCTCATAAGGTTACAATCAGAGGCAGCAGGAAAAGCTGAACAAACTACTAACAGAGAGAAGACAACCAGCAGGAGCATTTGATTCCAATCACCTCTTTGTTATTATAAACTGCAAAGTGCACCATTCTTGAAGCTTTCCTCTCAAGCTAAGTTTTAAATTCTTTGATGTGTTCTTCAGCTGGGAAGCAAGTGCAGCCCACTGCATTATTATCTGTCATTCATATCCCCCAACATTTTCCTAGATAAAAACCAGGATATGTGTGGCCAAGCAATATCAGAGTGTGTTCAACATGGCAAAGGGGAAGAACACACAAGCTAGGAGACACTTCAGCAGTTTGCTTTTGCCTGATCCTACTGGGAAGGGCCAGATTCCACCTCTCTTCTTCTCTCCCCTTGCTGATTTAATTGAATGCAAACTCCTTTTGCACTTTGAATTCAGCTTGCAGCAGCTGAAGCACACCAGGGGAAAGGGGGACAAAAGCTGGATTTTTTTTAAAACTGGAATGACAGAAAATTGGTTGAGACTGTCCCTGCCAAATCAGGACAGTTAGAGAGTATGGGAACTGCTGTGCCTGCTCACCTGCAAGAAACCTCAGGCTTCTGGGACAGCAGAGAAATTGAAGTATTATTTACTGTTTCCATGTACTCCTTGCTTATAAATTGGAAGCAAGTGAAATGTAAGGCAGGACTGATGATCACAGCATATGTTCACATATATATTCACACTATCACACCCTGAATCCTGCAACCATTTTTTGTACATGTTGTAATCTGTAAACTGCATTCAAAGGCAGTCCCATATACAGTGCATTGCAATAGTCCAAATAGGAGATTACCCTGAACATGGATCAATGCAGCCAAGTTATCCATCTTCTGATAGGGTCATCACAGAGATACCAACACAAGCTGCTGAAAGACATTATGTTTCACATGAGTCACCTGAGCCTTTTCTGTGAATAATGGAACCAAGAACAACACCTAAGTTTCGAACTTTTTATCTCAAGTCTTGGTAAAGATTTCATTTTCACCTGAAAATCAGAGGGCTTGGCCATCCCTTTTTCCACTGAAGATGCAAAAGGTGTGCTGCAGGACATAACTGTTGAATTACGTTCTATATTGGTGGCAGATGTTTGCACACCCTGCATACCCAGTGCTGTAATTTGGGTCCCCATATTTCATATTTCCTACATGGAGCCAGCATGTTTTTCATAGGTCACAATGACCTTTAAGAATACTAGGTTGGGTTCCCAGGAGAAAAGAAGCGAGACTCAAGGCATATGAATGATCCAGGTAATCATACAATTCTTAGTTATTACTGGTATATACATGTGCAAAAAGTCCTAAAGGTTACCCAGCCTCTTGCAAAAGATAATTTCACCAACATGCTGATATACTTGATGAGGACCCCCCCCCAGTTCCTCACCTTTTGTTGGGTAATGCTGGATCCTTATTAAGTAAAATAAATGGTACAGCAGTGACTTGTAATAAACTCTATAGTATAGCCTCAGCTTATAGTTGGTAAATACATCGTATTGGGGTCTCATGGGCACTGCACTTGTTAGTTTTGTAGTGTCTAATAAAACTAATTTATATCCTTTCCATTCTGTGACCTGGAGTCACGTTCCAAGTTTTACAGTTTAGAAAACCTTTAAACCAGAAGTATACAAATTGTGGCTCATGGGCTGCCTACAGCCCTCCCAGGGGTCCAAAATATTTTAAAAACACTCCCGAACACACTGCAGGGATGTGTTTTACACAAAGTATGGAGGCCACCTGGTCCCAGTAGGGATGAAAAACCATTTTTGCTAAAATGTTCAGAAAATTTGTTTTGCCCTCAAATGCTCCAAAATGTTCATTAGTGGAAATGGGCTGCATGTCCCACAAATGTTGTGGGGGCCCTGGGCCAATTTAGGCACAGGCGGGTGGGCTTTTTGAAACCTGGAACATAATGAAAATGCCCCCAGGCCCCTTAGAGGCCTTTGGGGGCTTTTTTGTGGGAGCAAGTCGGGCCCTCCAGAGTCTCCTAATGCAGACCGTAGCCTTCCACACTTGCCTTCCCCTGCTTTAAGATGACATATTGCCAGTTCTGATATACAGGATAAGAACCAATCATTGGTTGGATCCTTTGGAGGAGTTTAAATCCAGGCAGCCCAGGCAAGTAAGTTAAATATAACTGAAATGGACAGATGGATGGATGAACTAGAAGGAAATCATGAGGTAAATAGGGAGCAGAAGAACTAGCAAGGCCCAGGAGTCAAGCAGGAACAAGCAGGATGGAAGCAAGGAGCAAAGTCCATGGTTTGCTGCTGGCACACAGAGCAGGTGCTTTGCTGTAAAGACAGCAGCCTGCTTATAAGAAGAGACAGAATGTTTACATAGGAACAGGAAAAGGCAGTCTTCATTGACAGAAGGGAATGAATAGAACAAAGGAGCTGAGAGGCTGACTTGGCCCCCAGTAGGCCAATGGTTTCAACAGATTAAATCTGCTCCTGCCAGCAGTGAGCTTGGGACCACAGTGGCATCCCACTTCAGGAGCTGGCTATGTGGTTGTCATGGTCCCGCAGTGGCCTCTGGCTGCTCCTTCTGGGCTGTCTGTTCCAGGCTAAAGAGAAAGTCACTGTTGTCCAGTTCGGTCCTGCTCTCTTTCGCTCTCTCTCTTTCTGTTTTTGTGTGCCTTCAAGTCATTTCTGACTTACAGCAACCCTAAGGCAAACCTATCATGGGATTTTCTTGGCAAGATTTGTTCAGAGGAGGTTTGCCATTACCTTCCCCTGAGGCTGAGAGCATGGGACTTGACCAAGGTCACCAAGTGGGTTTCATAGCTGAGCGGGGATTTGAACCCTATTCTCTAGTGTCCAGTGCTCAAACCACTACACAATGCTGGCTCCAGTTACCACCTATAGCACTTTCAATTTTCAGTCTGTTTGGCTGTTTCACTCTCTGAGGGTTTGGGTGATTAGTAATGCTGCTTTTGAAATGCAGAAGCTATTAGTGGGATTGTCATTAGCTGAGTTGTTGTATTGTTTCTCATCATGTGCTTGGGCTGTCAGGATAGTACCAGACTGTGGATAGGCACTCCTGTCCAAGTAGTAAAGGGAGTAGAATGGAAACAGAGCATTCAGAGTCAGACGCCATTTGAGGAGGTCAAATGGAGAGCCAGCATGGAGTAGTAGTTTGAATGTTGGGCTACTGCTCTGGAGATCAGGGTTTAATTCACCAGTCTAGCATTATTTAAAAAATCCACTGGGTGACCTTGGGCAAGTCACTCTCTCTCAGACTCAGGGGATGGCAATCGCAATGGCAAATTGCCTCTGAAGAAACTTGCCAAGAGAACCCTATGATAGGTTTGCCTTAGGGTTGCCCTAAATAAAAGAAGACTTGTAGGCACATAACAACAATAGGTACATTCAAAGAGTTTCCTTCCCTTCTCCTTTTGGGTTCATTTCTCAGCCAAGAAAACCTGACATGTCCTGGCAACCAGCCATGAGCAGTGCTGTCATTCTGAGTTTCTGCTGACAACACCTTCACAATATGGGGTCTCCAGCTTTCATATCTAACTGTAAGTCAAAATATGCAAATAGTGTGTGCATATCATTTAAAGGATTATATTGCCATTTGGGGAGCATAAGATGCAAAGCATTTGCACTTTTCAAAGTCTGCATATGAGCATGAAATACTGGAAGCTAGCTGCTCTTGCCAAATGGAAGAGAAGAGCTTTATTTTCCCATAGATTATGCTTTTTAAATGCCATGAGCGAGAGCACGCACATACTGTACCAATGTAGTGTAGTGAATGACAGAGCAGTATGCAGTCTCAGATATGAGAGACTTATCTTCTGATCCTCCTTGCTCTGTTATGAGGTTTAATGGGTAGTATAGCCAAGCCTGGATTTGCCTTGTGGAAGTCCTAGTTATTTCACCAGCTGAGGACCACCTTCTGAATTCATAATCATACCATAGCTATGTGACACACAAAGACATTTATATTCAGGTCATTTGGGAGTATTGAAACCAATTTGCAGCTGAAATGGGTTTTTCGTATGTTGGGTGCTGTTATTATCTTCTTCATCCTATCTTTGTTTGATGTCTTTTTAATGTTTGAATTATAATTTTGTTGATTTGATCTGTATTTTATTGTTGTTTTATTTTTAGTGGAAAGGCAGAATAGAAATAAAACAACCCATCCTGATTTGATTAAAAGTTATTAGAACAATCTTTTTTGTGCAGGGTTTAAGGAGCAGACAGGTTGCTGGGCAGTTGAAGTCCAACAACATCTAGTAGGCTTCATATTTCCCCACACTGAACCAAGAGGATAAGATACCTGTGTGTCCCTCTTAAATTATCCCTTCCTCTCTGTTGGCAATAGTAAAGCATCTACATCTAGATCAGCAGTTCTCAACCTGTGGGTTGCGACCCCTTTGGGGATTGAATGACCCTTTCACAGGGTCACCTAAGACCATCGGAAAACACATGTATTTCCAATGATCATAGAAACTGAACCTCTTTTTTTATGGTTGGGGGTCACCCCAACATGAGGAACTGTATTAAAGGGTTGTAGCTTTAGGAAGGTTGAGAACCATTGATCTAGACTAAAGGAGGCAGCATGGTGCAGTGATTTGAGTATTGCACTGATTGTGGAGATCAGGGTTTGATTCCTTGCTCTGCCACAAAACCCACTGGTTGACCTTGGGCAAACCACACTCTCTCAGCCTCAAGGGAAGGCAATGGCAAACCTCCTTTGAACAAATCTTACCAAGAAAACTGCAAGGTTGATTCATCTTGGCATCCACATGACGCATGCACCAACTCCACCCCCAGGCCAGCATGACACCATGCACTGCATAACATGGCGCGCAGTGTCATGGCACTTTTCTGGCGATGCGTCTACATGATAAAAATGCTTAAAATACTTTAAAACAATATAGTACCCCAGACCACTCTTTAAAAGTATTCTGTTTTTAATGCCTGTCTGAATGGACAGTCCATGATGGACTGCCCTTTGTTGGAGGTTTTTCAATAGTTAGATGGCCACCTTTTAGGGTAATGTAATTGCATCCATGGCAAGGGGTTGGACTAGGTGGTTTTTGGGGACTGTTTCAAATCTATGATTCCATGTTTCTAAGATTTGCAGAGTCCTCCATGGATACTTAACAAGAGCTGCAGTAAAATGTTTTTTTTTTCTGTTTGAGACAAAGAACAAGTCAGAACCCCTTCCCACTTTCAATGGGATGAGGGAAGTGTGTGCTCCTCCAATTGTTCTTGGACTATATTCACTATTGTTTATGCTGGCTCAGGTTTATGATGTGAGTCACAGAAGGTGCTGCTTTTGAAATAACCTGGAGCAGACAGGATTGACTCTTAGGGCGCGTTACCACTA
Organism: Sceloporus undulatus; assembly: GCF_019175285.1. Classification (NCBI taxonomy): domain Eukaryota; kingdom Metazoa; phylum Chordata; class Lepidosauria; order Squamata; family Phrynosomatidae; genus Sceloporus; species Sceloporus undulatus. The sequence goes on from NC_056523.1 coordinate 251,400,857, forward strand.
TGATTTAAAGATTATCGCTGATCAGGTTATATGACCGTTCCCATTTGAAACTGGTTCTGATCCTACTTTGATCAATTTCTGTCACAATAAAACAAGGCAAACATAAAAAACAAAACAAAACAAAAATGTTTTTTTTCCAGACACTAGTTTCCTAGCAGTTCTTTTGAAAAAAATTGATTCCGAAACATGTTTAACAAGTGGGAACGACAGATCTGAATTATATCGTTCTGAAGGGGAGGGACTAATAGCAGAGGGGTGTTTACTATCCCTCCTCAGTTTTTGGTAGATCCACCATCCCCCTGCTCTCGGCACTGCCTTTGTGCTTGTGGTGTGAACTCTGTGTGTGTGTGTGTGTGTATGTATATTTGATAGATTCAATTCACTGATTTTGCAACTACTTGCAATCGGTGAGGTATGTAGTTGCAAAACCAATGAACTGAATCTGCTATTTTTTTAAAAAATTGATAGATTTGATTCATTGGTTTTGCAACTAAAGTCACCCCTCCTAATGTGGGGATCTGAGACCCGTGCCCTTGAATATACGTGGAGGGGTGACCTCCGCTATTTGGAATGGTGTGCGCACCCAGGAGCACGCTCCTTCAAGCCTATGGGGCTTGAATAAGCATGAACCTCTGTTTTCACAGAGGGGTCCAGAACGGATCCCCTGCGAAAACGGAGGGCCAACAGTATTTGCAATTACGTTCCCAAGCCAGGCTGCCGCTTACATCACTGATGATGCACAGATTATTGACATGCATTTTGAAGCAGTGCAAACTAGTGGGGACAACAATTGTGCCAAAAAAAAAAAGAAGTGATTACAAAAGGATAATGAAAAGATCCATTTTCATAATGTGAACGACGGACCTTTTGGAATTGATTTACCAACACGTAGTGAAGGCAAATCACAAACCACTTCAAATGTAAGTGGGAATGAGCCCTTAGTTCAATATCCTACTGCACTGAAAGTCAGTAGGCTGATGTAATAAATTAGAATTTTTACTTAAATATAATCACACTATAAGATCAATAATAAAATTTTATCAGATTGTGTAATTACATATTTTCATTAGTGTTACGCAGCAGATAAATTATTATATTTTACATAAAGATTGGAAAAAATGAACACAAATACTGTAATGTGTAGAATGCTGCTATCTACTTATCATTGCCATTTTTTCTTTTCCTTCATGTACTGTTTCCTGTTACTTCTTTTTTGTAAATCAAGAGGTTCTCAATCCTACAAACCACAAACTGAACGGAGGCTTCTACAAGTTGCTCCTTTATGTTTATTTCTCCCTTAGGAGTGTTGCATTTAGAACACAATTTATTTGTTGTTATTTCCAAGTCATGGTGACCCTAAGGTGTAGCTGTAACAGAGTTTTCATGGCATGATTTGTTTAGAGGGGCTACCCTCTGGCTTCCTCTGCAGCTGAGAGAGTGTGACTTGCCCAAGGTCATCCTGTGAAATTCCATGATCAAGTGGGGTTTTGAATCCTGGTATCCAATAACTGTCCAATGTCAAACCACTAAATTATTCTGGATTGTGTGTGTGTGTTTGCATATGTGCCTTCAAATCTTAAAGGCTTAGAAGCATCAGTCCTGGTTGGTACTTAGATGGAAGACTGCCAACGAATACCAGCTGCTGTAAACTATATTTCAGAGGAAGGAAGTAACGAAAGCACCTCTGAGTACTCCTTGCCTGAGAAAATGGCAAAATGTGCAATATTAATTAGCATATATCTACTTTTTTATTTCTCCAGTACAAGATTATTACATGCTGTCATAAAATTAAAAAACCGAAAGTATAAGCCACATCTTCCTTCCAAAATGCACATCCTGTTTTCATCAAGCTTGTTACTTTAAAATGTGCATAACAGGCAGCTCCAATTCTTTTAATATTCTAGCACTAGTATGATCATTAACAGAAGAGCATTCAATTATTATTTGGGAGAATAATTAACCATTGTTAATCATTGATCAATTTCAACTGTTCTGGAGGATGAGTGGCCAATCTCTTTGGATGCTGAAATGTCCTTCATATTGTACATCAGTCTCCCTTGGCCTTAAGAGAGCAGGCCTCTCCCAACTGGCTGTTGAACACAGTACTCTGAATCAGAACAGGGGTGAGGCCCTGCAAAACTAGGTAGAGGGACTGAGGTCCTTCCTTCCTTCCCTAAAATGGTCAGGTAAGATTGACCTCCAAGATTCCTAGGCAGATAAGCCCATTCAGGAATTATCAGTCAAAAGTATACCAAATGACCATATATACATACAAACGACAACCATTGTTGTTGAACCTTCCCAGGAATAACTAAAGCTACATATACTCTATCCTATGTAAATCTACATTGAGAGAGATAGCATGGCATGGTGGTTTGAGTGTTGGACTATGACTCTGGAGACCAAGGTTCAATTTCCCACTCAGCCATGAAACCCACTGGGTGATCTTGGGCAAGTCACACTCTCTCAGCCTCAGGGGAAGGCAATGGCAAACCGCCTCTGAATAAATCTTGCCAAGAAAAACTGCATGATAGGTTTGCCTTAGGGTTGCCATGAATTGGAAACCACTTGAAGGCAAACAACAACAGATGCTACCTTGAACACGTGGAGGGGAGGTCTAAATGCACATTGTGCTTGTAAGCCCCTTCATATTTAAAGATGATTGAATGATAAAGGATAAAAGAAGGCATCGGTGACGGTGGAACTGATTGTGCCCTCAGTCACTATGATAGCTACTGTGATGGGCGGATGGGACATTCCAAATCACAACAGGAGGTAGACTGTCCTACTATTGGGGCAGGATTGCTAGTTACAGCAGCTCTCTGTGCTAGAGAACAATATGATGGGGGGGGGGGGGGGGGAGACCACTACAGCATTGTGACAGAAAGTTATTTTTGAGTGAATACAATCTTCTCAACACTACTGGACATTGAGCTCAGATCTTAGTAATAAAATCATAGAGTTAGAGGAGATCCGGACATCTAATTCAATCCCCTTCCAGAACAAGAACCCACAGCAAAACATTTCTGAGGCCAATTTATTGTCTATGGGAAGCCATCTAGTGGAACACAAGTACAACTGCATCATCCACCTTGCAAACTCCAGCAACTGATTTGGTGTTGTTGTTGTGTGCCTCCAAGTTATTTTTGACTTAAGGCAACCGTAATGGCAACCCCCCTCTAAAGAAACTTGCCAAGAAAGACCTATGATTGTTTTGCCTTATGGTCTCCTTAAGCCAAAAATGACTTGGAGGCACGCAACAACAACAAAGGGACCCACATGCCAATTCAAGTAGAATTATAGTGATGATGATTTTATGCATTTACATCACGCCTTTCTTCCAGTAATGAGACTCAAGGCAGCTAACATATTTAAAACAATACAAATGAAAAACTATACTAAAGCATTAATAAAAGTATAAATATAAGATTTTAAAATTCTACACTTTATAAAATAAAAACATTAGACATTAAAATTAATTTTAAAACTATATACAAACCTTAAAAACAGAACTCCACAGCATTAAAAGCCCAATTCTAGTCAGTTTGTAAAAGCCTGATAGCATAAAAATGTTTTAACTTGCTGATGGAAGGAGAGCAAGGACAGGGCCTGCCTGACCTCTCAAGTCTGTGATATAATTGATATATCTGTTTATCTGTCTATGAATGATATAATTATGCCCATGTTTGTTTTATTTAAAGCACCTATGTGCCAAACCTAAAGTGAATTTTAAAACTCTTAAGTATGACAGCAATTCCACACAAGATTATTATTTCTATAGTTTTTAACCATTATTCCAAGCACATGTAAAGATAACACAACAGAGGAAAAGCACACATGTGTGGAACTATGGTAACTCTTGGGCCTGGGTTCAAATGTTGTGGACAGATGTCAGGACATAAATATTTTAATCAATAAATATGTCTTCCCTATGTACTTCAGACCACCATGAATGCTCTGAACAGATGACAAAGGGTACAAATCTGTTTTGTATTATTAGCATTACTGTATAGTAATTATACCAACACTGAGAACTGTTCAGTTCATTTTAGATGGATTTTCTCCAGAACTTCAGACATTGCCTTCACATTCATGAGCGTGGATCGTATTGGAGAAGCAGGTGTGTCATTTCTTCTGAAAACTTGAGAGAGTCATCAATTATCCAGTCTTTTGGTATCAAGGGGAGGATGTATTCTGCTTTTTTGACAGGAGCTACACACTGAATCCCAAAACTGTATACCGGTTCCCTCCACATTCCAACAGTTTTGGGTTTCCTTTTTACCAAGCCTTTAAATAACATCCACTGCAGTTCCTTCAGGCTGTCAAAAGTGACGTACTTTACTTCTAAAAAACAGACAAACCATAAGAAACACAATATAGTTATTAAAAGAATGACAAGCTATGCAATGTTTCCATCCAAGTATGGAACATTTTAAGCTCAGTTTGAAGGTAGCCAATAAAAAGTTGGATTGTATAGCAACTTGCTCAGAGACTTAGGAAAAATTGAAAGTGAAGCATGGAGGATCCCACTGGAGCTTTCAAGTGGAACCATGCCAAAGCCCAACTCTCAAAGGTGCTACAAGATCCGTTTGCATACTAATTTTCCAGACTAACACAGCTATGTCTTTGAACAGTAGCTTTAAACAGTAGTATTTAACAGCTATTAAATACTACTGCTGAGTGAACAGATAATCAGAGATATGCAAAATCAGCCAACAGCATTTATGTTAATATTAGTTTGCACAAAAACATGTGAGCAACAGTACTCTGATTAGAGAGAAGCTGAATTTTCATCAACTTCACAGCTTGAGGAAGTTATGTTTTTGGATGTGGAGCTTCCACAATACCTGAAAAATGATGGCTACTCTAATTTTTCCAAGCTTGATCATCAGTACTCGTAAGAGGTTGAAAATAATTCTGTTCTCTGTATGTTCTGTGAGGAGGTGAGTATAGAACTAAGGATATGCCATTTAATGGAGGCAAATCCATTGCAGATGTGCACCTAGGGTCTCAGTTTGCTATATTTTGAAAAACCACCAAAATGTTGGTTGACTTTACCACCCTCCACATGTTGGCGCAAACTGATGGAAATTGAAGTCTAGCATCATTATGAGGACTACACATTGCCCATTTGAATTACTCATATTCAGATTGTGATTTTGTTGTTGTTAACTGCCATCAAGTAAATTTTGACTTAGAGAGTTAGAGTGATCCCATGAATGAGAGACCATCCTATTGTCAACAGCCCTGCTCAGGTCTTTCAGACTCAGGATTGTGGTTTTCTTGATTGAATGTATCCATCAGGAATACAATCTTCCTCTTTTCCTACCCCCCTTCTGCTTTACTGAGCACTATTTACTTACCATGAATTTAACATGAATTCTTAATAGCATAGCAAGTCACAATTGGAATACCGGCCAATGCCAGAGGTGGGCATCTACAATGGGTCCAAATGGACAATCTTCTAAACTTGGGGCACATGGGAGTCTGTAGGCTCTGACCCCTCCCCCCCCCCAAAAAAAAAAACCCCCAAACCAGGAATAACAAGAGTTCATGTTTGATTTTAAAAAATAAGGTTATGAAAAACAAGGTTACTCTAAATGTTAAAACAGTCCAGGGGCCTTTTGCAACTTGTTTACATGGTGAATGGTCAGTCCTTGAGACTTCTGGGAATGCAATTCACCCCTTTTGCTAAGAAGAGACAGGGTGAAAGCTCAGTCTTGGGAGACACACTCAGTCCAAGGACTGTACTTTGTCCATCCTAGTCTATGTCAATCTAGAACACTGAAATAAACTGCCCATCACTAATTATGACCCCCGATGGTGCCAGAGTTGCCTCCTTTGGCATTAATATAATGCATAAATTAAAAAGTATGGCCCCTTTCCTTCATGCAGCACAGCTGTTCTGGTTAATAAGTGTTCTTTTGGTTTAAGCTTTTGCCTCTTGCACATCATATTCTTAAATATTATTCTGCAGAAGTGAGAATCACTGAAATAAAATGGGCCTTCTTCATGGTAAGCATGATTTTGAGTACAGCCCTATTTTCATTTTTTAGTTGTTAACTATGAATTGCTTACACACAGTATTTTCACTTAGAAGTTATACTGAGAAATCTGGGCCATGAATGGTCCTGGACTCTAAAATGTTTACTTATTCCTACTTGCATTTGCCAACCTGTTTCTGTCTGTGGTTTCGGAACTCGGCGTTCTGATTCAGGCAGAGTTACTTCTTTCTTCTTTCTGTGCTTCCGTGAAAAATACTGAATCTTGCACAGTATCTCTCCAGAGAGACATAGTCTTTGGAGGATGGAGAGTGGCAAAGGGACACAATTCTTAATTAAAACCAGGTAAGGAAACAAGCATGATGGTGGCAACTCTTCAAGATCAGGTTTTCTTTGTTTTCTAAAAATAACACTTCTGCTTTTTGACATAAGATGTTTGGAATGTACAGATCTGCAGATGGATTTAGAATGCTGTCGTGTGACAGTGTCTTTGTCTTCTTTTTTGTCTTTCAGTATACTGAAATATTCCTTTACAACATCTTTCTCCCAAGGACTACCATCAGATTTCTTGACCTCCAAGTGTTTGCCCCTATTATATTCTGCAGCCTTCCTCCATGATTTTACAACTGACCGAACAGCATGGAAAAGGGATGCATGGGATTCCAAAAAATCCATCCGATAAAAGTGCTTCTCTTGTCCCCATTTAAGGCATCCACAGGCCAGTGTCAGTTCTGATACCTGCAGAAAGAAACAGACACAATATACTGGTACTGAGGTCTGAATAGAAGGATGCAATAGTTTATTAACCATTTCCAACTGAGTTATAGATCAACTAATTAATTAACTGCAGTGACTGAGAACTACAATACAAAATAAAGCCACACAACCAATGAAGTGAATAATGTACAGGAATGGAAAGACAACCTTGGTGGCAAAATCAGCAGTGACAGCACATTTTCTCTCTGTGATTTCCACTCATTAGCACTAGCAGTTAAACTAACCAAAAATGAGAAGCTTACCATGATATCTGAACCTGGGATTCTGTTTTGTGCATTTTTAAAAAGGCAAGTTTGTAAACCAGGTTTTGGTCTTTAGATAAATTCTGGCTTATACAGGGTGCACCGAAACAAAATTATGGGTTTGGACAACATAGTAAGTTCTGTAGTTCTAGCTGGTTCAGGTCAGGGGTGGAAAACTGCTGATGGCTGATTTTGCCACCTTCCCAACCCACAGAGTGCCACATCCTTCCTACTGCTGAACTTCCAAAATTTTACAAAGAAGCCTTGGTTTTGGGAATACAGTGGTACCTCGGGATACGAAATACCCAGGTTACGAAATTTTCGGGATACGAAAAAATCCCATAGGGAATCATTGTTCCGGGTTACGAATGTTTTTTCGGGTTACGAAAAAACTTTTGGTGCTTTTTTCGGCTTTTTCGCACGGAATCGCGGCTTTTCCCCATTAGCGCCTATGGCAATTCGGCTTACGAAGGCTTTTCGGGTTACGAAAGCGGCCGCGTTACGAATTAATTTCGTAACCCGAGGCACCACTGTAAACAGACACCTGCTTTAAAGCAAAGTAATGCTTTTAGACTAGCACAGGAAGAGAAGAGTGGTATCTCCCTGCTGGATTCCCTGAAAAGCTGCTCCAAATAATTGAGAAACCCTGTGAAACATGATGGGATGTGTTACTGGGGACTGTAGAGGGAAACTGCAGCATACATACATACAAACTTCCTTTTTCTTGAAGGAAGCTTAAGACTTTCCATTCATAGAGGGGGAATGTCTGTATCACAGCTTGGGAATGTTACATTCCCCAGTTAGCATGGCCAATCCATGTTCCCTGGGAGGTTCTTGGAGCTGTATTATTATTATTATTATTATTATTATTATTATTATTATTATTATTATTA
>NC_056523.1:251408780-251479161 GCF_019175285.1 Sceloporus undulatus
TTATTATTATTTTATGCTTTATTTATATAGCACTGTAGATCTACCCATGTTGTGCTTTAACTGCCATGAGAACATTCTGTGGAATTCTGGGGTTTGTAGTTTAGCGAGGCCCAAGAGCTCTCTAGCTGAGAATTCTAAATACCCTTCCCTAAACTGCAAACCCTAAGTATCCACAGTATGTTGCCACAACAATTACATTGGAATATCGCACTATAACAGAGTAGTATGATAGGGCACCAAGAAGGAAAAAAATTCAACATCTGATCTGGATCCAACTTACTGAGCAGAGCTCACATTAACCCCACCTCCCCACCACCAAGTCAACCAGTACTAATGTTAAATGAGATTAGGACTGAATATAACCATCCCAGAAGCTGTAAAGCAAGACAGAAGCTGTGGTGCAATACACAGCAATAGCATTTACATTTCTATACATGTTCATACTGAACTAAGTAGTCTCTAAGCAGTTTACAACGTATAAGCTAATTGCCTCCAACAAGCTGAGTACTCATTTTAGTGACCTATGGAGGGATGCAAGGCTGAGTCAACCCTGGAACCTGTGATCGAACTCACAACCTTGTGGCTACTGGCTGCAGTACTGGCATTTAAGCACTTATTTTGAGATATTTCAGCAGATACAACCAGTTATCAGTAATATGGATTTACGGCCGGCTCTTCTTATACACGGATTTCTTATACACGGATTCAAGCATCCATGGTTTAAAAATGTTAAAAAAAGTATAAATTTCAAATATCAAACCTTGATATAAGAGACACCATTTTGCTATGTCATTATATTTAATGGGACTTGAGCATCCATGGATTTTGTTATTCACGGGGGATCTTGGAACCAAACCCCAGCGATAACAAGGGTCCACTGTACTTATTTCTAAGATTTAGTAACAACTAAAGACTTCTTAGTATGGAATTATCACTTGAATATTTTTTTTTCAAGTTTAATTTCTGTTCCCCATTTCTGACTAAATCCAATCAGATCCAATAATTGTTGAATGAGACTGTATGGCAATACAACCCCCCTAAATACTGGGGCAATATTTATTTATTTTTAAATTGCTGATACTGGACAAGTTGCTGAAAAATAAGGCCACAAATCAAATAGAACTACATTTCAGTAGTCTTTTTACAAGTCTGGGATAAATTTTAATTCTGAAATCGAACACTTTCACAGCCAGCATCCATATTTTTTGGTAGGCTTTCAGTGCTATGTGGCCGTATTCTAGAAGAATTTATTCCTGACGTTCTGCCCGCATCTGTGGCTGGCATCTTCAGAGAATGGTGGCATGGAGGTGTGTGAGGTATATATATGCCATGTATACCAGACTTCCTGGAAGATGAACTGAAGAACCTAAACTGGACTCTACAGGCTAATGGTTACTCCAACTCAGACATCATAAGAGCTGCCAGACCCAGAAAAAAACAAACATAGGAGTGGAAAAAAACAACCACCCAAAGTGAAAATATTTTTTTTAACCATACATCAAAAGAATTGCAGACAGGATAGGGAAACTGATGAGGAAACATAATCTCCAAATGATCTACAAACTTGACCAAGAAAATCCAGCAAATGCTGCATTCAGTAAAGGACAGGAGAGACCCTCTCATAGCTGCGGGAGTTTACTGCATACTGTGCAAATGCAAACAAGTCTACATAGGGACCACCAAACGTAGTGTTCAAACACAACTCAAGGAACGCGAGAGACACTGCAGACTGGGCCAGCCAGAAAAACCAGCAGTAGCAGAACACATTATAAACCAACCTGAGCATAAAATGCTATTTGAAAACATTGAAATTCTGGACTATGCCAACAACTATCAGGTTAGACTGCACAGGGAAGCCATTGAAATCCATAAACACCTGGACAACTTAAACAGGAAAGAAGAAACCCTTAAAGTAAACAAAGTTTGGCTACCAGTCTTGGAAAATAGCGTAATCTAGATTCAACAGCACATACAAACAAACACCTCCCAGGGTCAGGGGGTTTCCCAGCAGGCAATAGATTACTAATGAAATAGACACACATCTTTGTCGTATATCCTCCCACTCTACGAGGCCTTGCCATTCACCAACAGACCAACACACAGATTAGCATGTAAATCTCTTCCTCTCAACCAAGGGACACACAGTATATCTACCCCACACACCTCCATGCCACCATTCTCTGAAGATGCCAGCCACAGATACAGGCGAAATGTCAAGAATAAATTCTTCTAGAAAAGGCCACATAACCCAGAAAACTGACAAAAAACTATAAATTTTAAATCTTTATTACCAGTGCCTTATCTTATCTCAATTTCTTTGGCATAAGAATTTTGTAGTTGTAAAATGATTAATTCAATTATTTCTACAAAGAACAGAATTTGCATAATTTTCAAAGAAAGAAGGTCAAGGATATTACTCAGATTTTAATATTAATGGCAGACTAAGCTCCATTTAGGCTATAATACATGCAAATTTGTATTCTGACTAATAAGATTAAAAAAGAGCTTAATTTATATTACCCCTTAACCTCTCTTTGAGATGATAAACTTGACAAATCAAGGGCATTTGCTTCAGGAAAAAGGTCACAAAATTAAAAGCTATGTTTTCAATGCAGAAAGCTCTATACTAAAGTAACACGTTATTGGCCCACTTGGCAATCAGGAAGAATTGTTGTAACTTCCACATCAATAATGCCAGATATTAGTTTGTACACATTAAACATACCCTTACATTCACAACAATTGCTGGCATCATCTTGCTCCCAGTGAAGATTTTCTTCATATGGTAAGAGGAATGGCCTGAAGCAGAGATAAAATGGCACCCACCCATTCACCCCACATTTCGCCAAAGTCACACCACCCCCAGGAAAGCACATTATTTTGACACATGAAGCAGAAAATCCCACAAGCCCCTACCCCTAATTGTGGGAATAAAAATAAAGCAGAAACAGATTAACTAACAATTTGCTGCTCTTTCATAACACCTGAAGCCTACTGCTGGAGCCAGTTTTCTCTTTTTATGTCCCTCTGTCTAATGGCAAGGCTGACCCTGTTTGGTTAAGTTATGAACTGATCCAAAATTACTGTGGGAAGATAATGGAAAAATAATGCAGGAAATTAGAGGGGTTTCCCCTTCAGATACCACTCATATCTTATGCAGTTTACAGAACAGCTTTACTAAGAAAGAAATCAAGATTTTAATAAAGATTAATAGTTTCAGACCATATATACAGTAGATGTCTTACATAGTGGTGGGGGAAGCTCACAAATACCCTCATTTAAGAGCCAATATGTTAATAGATAAAACTAAGTCCAAATAGCTGGGAGAGCCAGGGTGACATAATTAATGTCAATGCTCAAGAAGCAGAGAGTGTTTACCCGATGCTTTTGTAATAATTGGTTGCTTAAAAAGGATTTGACATGAGGAACACTATCAATCTTGTAACTGTAATTGGTGGTAATCTTTTTTTCTTAAGATCTTCTTTTGATACTTTTTCTTATATAGAATCAGTAGTTAATTATCTTTCCGTGATGAATTTATTATCTGGCTGTTTCCAATTGGCTCTGTCTACTAGTATTTGGTTTATACTTTTTGTCTGGTTTTATAAACCAAAATATTTTTAAGAGAAAAGAAAGACACCAGAGGTGTAAAATACTGGAGAACTGCAAATTTTCCTGCCGTGGTCCACTTACTCTGCAATTTAAAGGCAATAATTCATTCTTCTCCTCCTTATCTGTTGGTTCATCTTCTTTATGTTGACTCATGGTAGCTGCACTTTGCTGACAAAGCTAAACAATCCAGTTCTGGGGGGTGGTTGGAGACAAAGACATAGGGAGCATTTATTAACCAGTTTTGGAAAAAATAAACATAAATGCAGTAGTAATAAGGAGGAAGGGGGAGGAAGGTTTTGCACAATTGGAGCAGGTGCCAAGGCTGAAGAGACTAGGGCAACCCCCCAAGGGCTGGAGGGAGGGAGGGAGGGAGGGAAGAGAAAGGTCTCCAAGGCCTTCCCTTTGCCAAATGCTATTTTTATCGTGTCACAGGGTTGCCCCAGCCCCACTACCTGCTCCTCCTTTGGCAGGAAAGGCCATAGTTTTTACTGGGAAAAAAGAACAACAAAGAGAGAGATTGGGGCTTCCTTCACAGGGCAGAAACAATCCATTTTGACCCCACTGTTAACTGCCATGGCTAAATGCTATGGGATTCTGGAAATGGGAGTTTGCTGGCACATGCAGTGAAGGGGACATTGAAGGCAGCAGGGTCTGGCTCAGCTGCTCCAGAAGCTAAGAACACAAACCAATGCATTCAAATGGCAAGGAAAAACTTTCCACCTAAACTGTAAGAAATACTTCTTGAAGGTAAGGACTCTTTGACCATGGAGCACAATCCCTCACAACATGGATTCAAATGGTAAGGAAAGATTTTCTACCTAAACTGTAGGAAGTACTACTTGAGGGTAAAAGAGCTGTTTGACCATGGAGCACAATCCCTCACCGTATGCCCTTTGTTGGAGGTTTTTCAATAGATGTTAGATGGCCACCTCTTAGACTCTGCAGGGGTAACTGCAGCCATGGCAAGGGGTTGGACTAGGTGGTCTTTAGGGACTCTTTCAACTCTATGGAGTTTATCACATGGGAGGGATCCCGTGCAAAAATGGGATTTAAAGTGAAAACCTCCCACAAAAGTGGATTTATTATTAAACATCTGGCTTAACCCAACATTAACCCAGACAGAATGTAGAAAAGTCACATAAAAGCGCAATTGATTGTCAGACAACATCACTGTTAAGGTGTATTAACACAACATTAACCCAGCTAGAAAGTAGACAAAACACGATTCCTTTTACTTCCAGAAAATCCACAAAGTAAAAAGAATCATGTTTTGTCGACCTTCTAGCCAGTTTAATGTTGCGTTAACCCCAATGTGTCTGAAAATCAATTGTGCTTTTGTGTGTCATAGGTTTTAAATCCCATTTCTGCATGGGGTGCCTCCCATGTGATAAACTGCATGGTTCCATGGTTCTAAGCTTTACAAAGAGTCCTCTGTGGATACTTAACAAGAGCTGCAGTAAAATGTTTTTTCCTCTTCTGTTTGAGACAAAGAACAAGTCAGAACCCCTTCCCACTTTCAATGGGATGAGCGAAGTGTGTGCTCCTCCAGTTGTTCTTGGACTATACTCACCATTGTTTGTGCTGGCTGAAGCTGATGTGAGTTGCAGAAGATGTTGCTTCTGAAATAACCTGGAGCAGACAGGATTGACTCGAGTCTTTAGTTCAATATCCTACCTCCTGCACTGAAAGTGAGTGGGCTGATGTAGCAAATTAGAATTTTTAATTAAATATAGTCACACTATAAAATTAACTATAAAATTACAGTATATCATAGACTGTGGGATTGCATATTTGCATTAGCAAGTTTACAGTGTTATGTAGCAGAAAAATTACTATATTTTACTTAAAAGTTTGAAAAAAACAAACCCACTTAAATAATGCATAGAATGCTGCTATTTACTTGTCATGGCCATTTTTACATAGATACTGTATGAGACTTCAGCAAACCCAAGGGCAGCCAATTGCCCACATCTGTTCTATGCACTTAAAGCTCCATAAAACCCTGCACAAAACAAGTATGTTCTAATGACCTTTAATCAAATCAGGATGGGTTGTTTTATTTCTATTCTGCCTTTCCACTAAAAATAAAACAAATAAAAAATTAAAATAAAATGTAACAGAGCTCCACTCTGGTGTCACAAACTACCATTCCCAGAATTTCATAGCATTGAGCCATGGCAGTTAAAGTGAGGTCAAACTGGATTATTTCTGCCCTGTGGAGGCATCCCTGGATTTGTTGTGAACTGTCTAAAGCAGGGGTCCCCAAACTTTGGTCTTCCAGGAATTTTGGACTTCAGCTCCCAGAATTCCTGAATGTTGGCCAAACTGGCAAGGGCATCTGGGAGTTGAAGTCCAAAACATCTGGAGGATGAAGGTTTGTGGACCACTGGTCTAAAGGTTGACTTCGACTTATGGGGACCTCAGTGCTGAAGATACTGTGGACAGTCAAAAAGACAAAGAAATGGGTCCTTGAGTAGACTCCACTGCTCTGCTTAGGTCTTGTAGGTTCAGCCCTGTGACCTCGGTTGAGTCTATCCATCTGGTGTGTGATCTTTGTCGCTTTCTTCTATCTTTTACCTTCCCTGGCATGTATTTTCTAATGAGTCCAGCCTTTTCATGATGTGGCCAGAGTATGACAGTCTCAATTTGGCCATCTTGGCTTTCAGGGAGATTACAGGCTACACAATCTCTGCAGAGCATTGTGTTACATTCTCTGCCATCTCATTTCCCGACCTTTAGCACGCTCCTTGGATTATTTTCTTCAGTGACTCCCCGTGTGACTTTTGAACCTTTGTGTTCAGATCCTGGACTGCATTGACCATGCATCTGTTATTCTCCTCAGGCAGATGTATTTAGGAAAGGAGACCCCTTCCTTCATAGACAGCAGTGACTTTTTGGTCTTTATTACAGCAAAGTTTGGCTTCTTCACTGGGAATTTCCTTCACTTCCCATTTTCATTGGTTAATGAAACTTGAGACCCAGATATATATATATATTTTAAATCTAGGTAAATGCATACATACATGTGTACTCACTCTTGTGGTCATGGGGATTAGTTACACTGACTCATGACAGCCAACAGCATTAATTGCTGTCCCAAAAGGCACTTTGACCAGCCAGAGGGGGCTAATAAGGGAAACAATGGAGATGGCAAGATGGCTTACCAGGGTAAAGTCACAGGCCATGTCATAATGTGGCAGTATGATACAGTTGAACATCCAGTGTAAATGAGGGAGAAAAGTGTCAGTTCATGTACTGAGATTTGCTGTAGTGATCCATTTAAGAATAGAAAAAAAGCAGGATTTGGAAAGCTACAACCAGCTGGGGAATATGCCTAAATGATTCCCACAATAAAAATGGAAACTTAGACTAATAGAGAACCTCTGCCTTAAAAGCACAGATCACATCCCTTCTTGGGAAACTATGTGGAGGCCACATGCCAGTAGTGGGTAGGACAACAGCCTCTCTCACACTCAGCATTCATCCATTCTCCCTCACTCTCCTATGCTATTTTTAGTCTCCACAGCGGCAAGTGGACTTAAGTCTAATTGCTATGCTGATTTTTTTTTTTGGGGGGGGGAAGCTTCTCCCTTCAGCACCAGCAACTCTGAAAAGGCAACTAGCCTTTTGATAAACTCTTTTAAATGGCTAGTTGCTCAATGAGTGGCAGGCCCAAAGCATATATGTTGAAGGTGAGGTTATGTCCCTTATGCCACTCCCTTTCATCTGTAAGCAGATGGCAATGTTTTTAATTACTAAAAAGAAAGTGGTGGTGGGGAATGAATCTAGCAACACCTTTAAGACTATCTGGTTTATTTTTGTATGAGCTTTCATGGATTTCAATCCAGTTCCTAGATTTTTGTGGTTTTTTCGGGCTATGGGGCAATGTTCTAGAAGAATTTATTCTTGACGTTTCGCCAACATCTGTGGCTGGCATCTTCTCTGAAGATGCCAGCCACAGATTCTGGTGAAACATTAGGAATAAACTCTTCTAGAACATGGCCAAATAGCCCCCAAACCCCACAAAAACCTATGGATGCTGGCCATGAAAGCCTTCGACTTCAATCAAGTTCCTTAGAAGTGGAAGTGCTGCTAGATTCCCCTTCCCCCCCATTTCCTTTGTTGGCTTCAACTAACAGGGATTTCATGTTGAAAACTTTGAATCATGGTGTAATAATCCATCTAGCAATTCTGAGAACTAAGTATTATTCAAATATGTTCATGTGTGATTTGCAGTAGAAATCTCTAAAGGTGTATACTGTATTTACCAAAAGGTAATTTATTACAACAGGTCTAAGTTACAGTATTGCACATATTATATATTATTAAGAAAAGAACATTCATTTATAAACTATTACTAACAAAACATCGACTTCAGATTTGTGCGTTAGGTGTTTAAATTTGACAATACTTTATATTTTTATAGTATGGAAGTGCACACGTTATTCATAAACCTTTTATACAAAAAACAGAATATACATCACCCTTCATTGTTTTTAAAAATATCCCAAAAACTGGAGTACATCAATAGCATCCATACATTGTACTGCTTACATTCCTAGTCCTCTCTCTGCCAATTTAAAAGCAGTTAAATACCAAGTTTGTGCCCCATATAGAAATTTAGACTGCATTAGTCCAATATCTTGCAGTGTGAAACAACTGCAATATTAGGCTTGGTGACATTCTCAGACATATTCTCAGACTCCTTGGCAGTTGGTTTAACATGCCAAGTTTGCACATTTTTTAATTCTTGCTTGGACAATTTTTCTAGTTGCAATTAAGCTTGCAACTACAGGAAGATGTTGAAGTCTTTCCTTGAAGGTTTGCAAGGCAAATAATTCCAAAGCTGACCAAAGCAATTTGCCCTTGTTGAGCTGTTTCCAAGTTATATTTCTCCTGTGTTTAATTCACATGTAGAGACTGAATAAAAAACTACAATAGTTGATAAAGTTACTGTAACCAGTAACTTTGTGACCCATGAAGCACTCTCCTAACAACACAGTTCTCTCTCCCAAACAGGCTAGTATAAATGTCTACATTAGGTAACTGAATATTAGTTACAAAAGAATGCTAGAAACATTTGTGTGGGAAAATGGCTTTGCTTCATCCTGACAACTAAGACAATAAACTCTTTAGATGTACAATACTGTCTTAATTGAAAGATTAAGCAAACAAGCCTTACACTGAATTTATAAATTCATGATATGAATCGTAACTAATGTTAGATGCAGTCACATCTTTAAAAAATACTCCTGTTTCCTTATCCAAACAAGTGATAATGAAATTGAAATGTTGTACTCAGACTGAGCTTTAACCAAAATATATGCTGCCTAAGAAAATTGCCCAGAAAAAAAGTGGCTTACTTTCCTCCATAACCAGACCATGCAAAATGATCCAGACTTATGAACTATGGAGAGAACCTGCATTTGCTTCAGGGCATCTATATAACTGAACAAAACAAGGGATTTTTAAAGGACGGAATTCAAATAAAATTCTGCCTTATGTTTCTCTTAGACATTGTGGTGAGGACATTCCTGAAAATACTAGTGGTTTTCCTAGCAGCAACAAAACAAGGACAGTGGAATAGAGGGCAAGATTTAGATATAAGCTATCTGACATGTAGATTGATTTACCTAAAACTGTATAAGCACATGATCCAGACTTCTGAACTCTCAGGTTGCCAACGTTAAGACACATGACTTTTTTTAAAGAAGGAAATGATGCACATTATTGGTACTGTATATGTGAGTTTCACTTTAAAGTGTAATAGACCATTTTTAAGAACTTAAATGCAAACTCTAATTTCTTCAAGATAAAACAAGTGGAAATATAACTTTTCATGTGTCTTATGTAGAACTTATGAGATCTCAATGTAAAAGGATTTTCGACAAATAAAATTAGAGATGAATCACAAAGTTCTCAGCTTTTAAAAACAAATCTTCTTCCATGTTATCAAACTTTGAAAATATGCACGGCTGCAATTTAACACACAGATTACACTTCAGAAAGGCAGTACTTTTATTTTCCCGTGAAGGCAGCCATATTTTACAAAGCCTAAAAGACCTAATAAACACATGCCAAATGAATTCTTTGAAAAGGATTTGTGGATTTTTTCCTGATACTTTAAATATTAAAGCTTTCCCCACAACCACATGTTCCTTTGATATTTGGGTTATTGAAAACAAATTCACTGGACAGTTTGTCTTCTATATAATCCATTTCAGTTCCTAGAAGGGTCAGCTGTGCTTTCTTCTCAATGAACACTCTAACACCTTGAGGAAAAGAAGGGAAAAATAATAATGAGATTTTGGTTTTTCATCGTTTAGTTTGTTTTCAGCATGTCAAATATAGCTGGATTGTAATTTCCATTTTCAAACTGGCCTGGTTTTTAAGTGTTGAAGCTTGACCACATCTTGCAAATGATACATTCCTCATCCTCCTGCTACAATTTATGCAATCTCTTTTTAAGAGAATTAACTTGCTTCAGGTTCCCTTAACTTCGTTTTGTAGATCCACTGTATGGATGCCCTGTACCTCTGCAAATAAAATGCTTTCATAATTAAAAAAAAAAAAAGGTGGACTATGTAGTCACAGTCTGGACCTGCGTCTTACATTAGGAATGCACATTTTTTATTTATTTAAGAAGTTTCATATAAAAATTGTATTTTTCAGTGTATGAACCTTGAGCCTAAAAGAACTTGGATATGATCTTCATATAATATAGGACCTATTCATAAATGAGCACCTTCAATTATTGAGCTTTTAGCAGCTGTTGACAGAACAGTTCATTTTAGAGAATAAACACTATGTTTATTTGAAGGAAAGAGTTAGCTTATCAATGTAGTGGACTATAATTCCCTTTTACTTTATAAACTCCTATTAACTTTAAGAAAAGCTTGCTACCTATCATTAAATAGAGCTAAGATTAAAATTAACAGTAATATTTTAAAAGAGTAGAAAAAGGATTTGCAAATATTTTGGAGCTGTGACTATTCAAAGCACACTTACCATCCTGTACTACCTCTTCATCTGAGTCCCCTTTTGATTTTGTATATTCTAGTGTGTAAGAAAGTCCATTACAACCTCTTGTACGAACACCAACTTTAACTCCTACCTAAAATGGAAATGTTAACACTTAAAAAGTCTTTCCTTATGAAGAAAAAAAATGTTATGTATGACTGGTTATCAAAAGATTTTTTTTAAAAATGCATACATTTATTGCCAGCTCTAACATTTAACTAGTAACAGCCAATCACTTAAAATTTAACGCAGGGGTAAAGTACCTCTGATTTTCCATATGGACTTCATCTACCATAACTCTATATTACTATCTACTGTTGGATGAGAGTGATGGGAGATGTATGCCATCTTAAAGTCTCATGAATTCCCACATCATTTAATGTTTTCAAAGAAACCTACATTCCTTACATTCTCTGGTCTAAAACCAGAAAAACAACAAGTCCCACCAATCTCAGTGACACTTACTTCTAAGCAGATGTGCTGTAAGCCCCACTGAAAGTAACTGCACAAATTTAACATCACTAAAATATCATTCGTTTTAATGGTATTAAGCATAAGTAAAATTTGGAAGACTATGGCTATTGACTCCAACTGTGTAAACAGAAGCCAAAAAGCAACAGATAGAAATGGCTTAATGTAAATAAACTGTACAACAAATATCTGCACTATGGAGCTAGCTCTTAGCCAAAGAAAACTGTATATTAAATTACAGTGCTAAATTTGCTAACTTGACACTCAAGAAGTTCATCAAATTTCATTGTATTTTATGAGGCACACAGAATAAAAAAACACCAATCTAATCAATATGAGTACAATTGGCCCTCCATTTTTGCTGGGGATCCGTTCCAGACCTCCCCGCAAAAACGGAGGCTCACGCATATTCAAGCCTCATAGGCTTATATGGGGCACGGACCCATGCAGGCGCATCATTGGAAATAGCAGAGGTCACCCCTCTGCAGATATTCGAGGGTGCGGATCCCAGATCCACGAGTTAGGAGGGACGACTGTATTGCCTTTTCACACAGTTGAAAATGCAGCTGCTAGATTAGCATTTTTCCAAATTTAAAACACAGATTTCACATGTACTTGTCAATGGGAAAATGCAACTCTTGTTTTCTAAAGTATTATAGTACACATCTCATATATGCTTCATAGAGTAGCTGCAGTATTATATCAATCAATAGCACACCGAAAGCTACTATTATATAGAGGAATAATATTAAGGATACCCTCCACATCTACTTACATGATCAGGTTTGTCTTTAAGTAGTTGCTTTATCTTATTCACAGCAGATGGGGTCTGAAAGATATTTTCA
The DNA here is from genome assembly GCF_019175285.1 of Sceloporus undulatus. Lineage (NCBI taxonomy): Eukaryota > Metazoa > Chordata > Lepidosauria > Squamata > Phrynosomatidae > Sceloporus > Sceloporus undulatus. Next base: position 251,420,729 of record NC_056523.1, read on the forward strand.
TCATTAGTAATTTTGCATTGGATGAATATTAACTATCAAACCTATTTTATCTTCATGTCATCTCTAAACCTATTTTATCCTCAGTGCAAGTTTCTATACACCACAAGCAAGGGCTTCTATTAATAATACAAGAACACAACATAAAGATAATTTAATTTCTTGTGGTTTTAAAGATCAGAAATGAGCTCGGCAGAGCTGCTTCTTCTTCTTCTTTTAAAATCAGATTAACAATGGCTCAGTTTTCACATCTTGGTCCAGTTCCAAAATTCAGCTCTCACATGACTCATGGCTTCAAATGCTGTCCCTGAATCTCCACCATACACATGCCCGGCTTCTCCAATGCCTCCCCCATTTTCATAAACTGATGGCTGCAGTTATAGAAACAGCAGTGAAAAGGTCTCAATCCTCCATTCCTAGCACCCTAAACATTACAACTTCCTTGGCACCTATGTCCAAGACTTTCATCTATCTAGCTTCCTGCCACTGCAGTATACAAGAAAGAAAGGAAGAGAGCACATCAGTTTAGATTATAATCTGAGCTCAACTAAAAATAATTCTGGGAAACAACACATTCTTTGTACTGAAGATAAGCATTTAAAGCAAGAGTAACTTGTATTCCAGACTAAGCAAACATTAATTTTGTAACTGAATATGAGATTATAATTATTCATGTCAACAAAGTTCACAATTCAAGGTGACTTTCAGACATGAATTAGTCAACAAAGTTCACAATTCAAGGTGACTTTCAGACATGAATTAGTCAACAAAGTTCACAATTCAAGGTGACTTTCAGACATGAATTTCTAGGAAAAAGAAACACCAAGACACCACACAGAATTCATTTACTGAGAGAGGCACAACCTATTAACTGGCCAATTTCAGAAAGATTTAAGAAAAGAAAAGTAACTATATGATCAGTTTAGATATACTGAAGGCACAAACCTTTACTGGCAAATTTCCATTGGTGTCAAGTACCCTCTATGAGTCCAGCCTCCTTTTAAAGCCATCCAAGTTGGTACTCATCACTACACCTTGCAGTAGTGTCACAGTTTAAATAGGCGTTGTGTAAATTAATATTTCCTTTTATCTGTAGACGACCCATTTCCAGTATAATGAAATAGAAAATCTCTATCTACTTTCTCCAAGCCATGCATAATTTTATACACTTCTTCCATGCCTCCCCTTATTAACTTTTTCCATTAAAAAAGCCCCAACGTTTTAACTTTTCCTCATAGGGCAGCTAGCCCATCTCCTTGATCACTGTGGGTACCCTCTCCTGCATCTTTTGCACCTCACAAAATCCTTTGTAAAGGGTAGTAACCACTATAATCTATGGCTTTGCTATTGGCTTGTTTAGCTTTAAAAAAACAACAACAATACAGTAAATACTCAAAAGGCACATCTAAAGAGTTACATCTAGATCTATCCATGCATTCTTCCTTTCCTTATGCATGTTGTGATGTTCAAATGCAGAGAACTTAAGAGGTGGAAATTGTGTAGCTCTTCACAATGTTGATGGTTTTAAAAGCCACTACTTGGACTACTGATGAAGTCAAGATAATTCTAACTCCTGAGAGAGGACAGTGCAGACATACACAGCTTCTGCATGACAATATATTAACAACAACAACAATCCAAAAAACAAACCTTGATTTTGCCATTGTATATAAGGGACACCATTTTACTACAGCATTGTATATAATAGGATTTGAGCAGCCACAGATTTTGATATCCATGGGAATCCTGAAACCAAACTCCAACTGACACCAAGGGCCCGCTGTACTCCTCCAAAGAGAGAATTTGCTGGGTCTTCTCTTATTGCAATTACTTTCAAGCTGGTGTAGCTTTCAGTTGATCAAGGTTGAACAAAAAAAGTGATGGTATAATTAGACTATCATTGTTGTTATTTTATTTATATACCACATATTTTCCAGAACTGGGATTTAAGGCCACTTACAAAAATTATTAAGAGATATAGACCAAAAAAAAGAAGGTCAAAACATACATTGATAAATAAAGTATATGTAGAATCAAAAACAATTTAAAGTTTATTCATTAAAAATACAAGAAATAAAAACAGTACAGCATGGTATTAAAACCTTTTCCTTATAAGCAATTGCTTCCTAAAAGCAGTTGAGACAAGTGGGGTGGGAAGGAGACTGTATGCATGCACCTGGCTTTTTTGGGGAGGATTACATTTTTTTTAAAAAGCAACTACATCTCAATCAACATTATGAGCTCCCCCACAGTACTGCTCATGGGTATGGTTCATGCCCTTCTATCTGCAACTAATATTAAATGGTGATGCAAAGAGGATGGTATGGCTAGAGCCCTCTTCTTATGCTGCAGCCTGTGTATTCAATCAATGAGAACGAAGCAGGATTGCTTACTCTGTGCATACACATGGCATGGAGCTTTTAGAAAGGCAACTGACAAAGTGATGTTAACAGAGGAATAAATGCATCAACCAGAACCATTATTCCAAACTTTCTGCTGGGCAGAATTTGAGAACACATTCAATAAAATGTATAACACAAAACTTTTGCTTCTGTATTTTCTCACAGAAATATAGACAAGCATTTTTTTGCAGTACATCAGTGTAACTTCATGAACGGATATAATAACAGTCAAATTTTTATTCCTCTGAAGTTGTGATTAACTTTTTTTCAGATGGCTATAACTCTCTTTTATGTTCTGTCCAGATACTCAATCAATATATGCACAGAGAGAAAGAGAAAGAAGAAACAATGGCAGACAGATATATTTGTGTTGGTCCTACTCTCCATTCTTTGCATTTCTGTGGGGACGAGTATATTTGTATTTCAGGGCACTTTTAAAAGCAAATAGCCCACCCATTGGTCTTAGATACAGGCATAGTGCTGTACAACACAATTTCAAAGTAACATAGCCATAATAGTTATTATCTTGTTCTCTTTTATAACTGCAGATACCAAAATGCATAGTATGACCAAACTAATGTCACCAGTCTTATTCCATTTCAGAGGTGTAAGTCAAATCACATCTTATACAACAATATTACTCCACAAAAATAAAACTTATACGGGTTCTCTAATGTGCATTTTTTCATGTTTTGCAAGGTTTCCTTTCTGACTAAAGGTCTTCCCACATTCCATGCACATAAATGGTCTTTCTCCAGTGTGGGTTCTCTCATGTATCATAAGGTTTCCCTTCTGAATATAGCTTTTCCCACATTGGGAACACTTGTAAGGCTTTTCTCCAGTGTGAACTCTTTCATGATTTTTAAAATTCCCTTTATGATCAAAAACTTTCCCACACTCTGCACATTCGTATGCTTTCTTTCCTGACTTAAATCTTCCACGTACTCCAAAACCTGAGCGCCAACCAAAATGGCTTCCAGAGAGGTGAATTCTTTGGTATGCTCTGGATCCCCTCTGATCAAATCTCCATTTCACATTGGGAAGGGCTCTGTCCACCCTTTTCTCCAGGCTAGCTACATGCTCACTCTCTGATTCCTGCTGACTCCCACACCTTAGTCTTGCCTCATTACTCTGCAAAACATTGCTTCCTCTCAGCAGGGTTTCTCTTGATTCCATTTGATCGGGATTCCCTTGTTGAATATTGTTTTCCTTGTTCTCAAGGATCTGCTTCACTCCCAATGAGCTCCCTTCGTCATCTTGCTCCTCCTTGCAGAGGTGCCTTTTCCAGGCTTCTGGGGGCTGATCTTGGCCTATCTCTAAAGATTCTTCATCTGTCAGCAACTCCAAAGCCTGTGATACCGGAAACTGCTCCTCCAGCCTCATGGCTTCCTTCTGCTTAACCAGGAAATCCTCAGCTAGAAGTACAGCCTGGGCACAGGTCTCTGGGCCATGCTCCCTGACCCAGCTCTGCATCTCCTGGGGTAGGACAGTCAGGAACTGCTCCAGGATCAGCACCTCCAGAATCTGCTCCTTTGTGTGTCGCTCCACTTTCAGCCACTGATAGCAAAGCTCCCGGAGTTGACTATAAACACCTCTTGGCCCCTCTGTTTCCTGATAGCAGAACTCTCTGAAGTGCTGCCGCTGCCTCTCCCTGGCGTTGGCCTCCCCTTGCAAGATGGCTGATTTCACTTTCCTGTAGTCTCCCCTGTCTTGGGCACTGAGGCTGCTGAAGGCCTCTTCAGCCTCTCCATTGAGGGCTGGCAGGAGGAGGGGGACCCATTTGTCCTGAGGCCACCGGCATGCTGATGCAACTTGCTCGAAGGAGGCCAGGAAACCTTTAGCGTCATCCCACGGTGTGGGCTCCTCAGACATATGCACACTCTCCCATCCTGAATGAGGGGCCTGCAGCGTCCTCAGGAACTCCTGCCATTGGGCTTCCCAGCGTTCCTGGAGCCCCTCTTCTGGTTCACGTTTAACCTGCCGTGGAGATGCCACAGTTTGTAATTCTTCCAGTCCCTTCTACAAGTGCGGCTTTTGTTCCCTCCAATGTCCTATGCTCATATCTGTACATGCAAAGGGTCTATATGAACAACTGGGAATCCTGGTGCAACTAGGATTCTCAATTGCCCATATAACTGAACCCATGTGGAACCTGCTCTAACCTTCCATTGAGCCATATGGAGGCAAGACCCCATTCTCTATTCATGCACTGATTTAACACAGTAAAAGAATATGTGACACAGCTTTAAACCTAAGAAATAATCTACAGTACAGTTTGGGACAAGCTGAACCATTTGCAGTGCTTTGTAAATGTAAGCAACGTAAGAAACATACATACTACTGAGATTCGCATGTCTTAGAAAGTCTACACATATTTCAATAAAATAGTTTTCAAGCAAAGTTTCATGTAGGTCTGAACTTTTAAATTGCATTCAGTGTGTTTTGCTGATTTTTTTTCACAGTTAAGCCTCTCAGTTCAAATACTTTTGGCCATCAGGAAAAGAAAACAGTTATATAACATATAAAGTTAAAAAGCACATGTGTTAGTTTTGTTTACCAAATGAAGTAAACACAATGAATCAGATCCCAAACTATTTAGCTTTTGGGGAATTTTGTGACATTTCCTCTCCTCGTCATCTCTGAAAACCCACAGCATTTAAGAATAAGAACTCTATAGTCCTATTGGGGGTTCCCAGTCCGAAGCATAGACCCTGCTTCACTGTAATTCGTGGAGGTGACTGGGGTCAGGGCCAGCAACCGTGGGCCCATTGTGGGGTGCTGCTCCCTGGTGCAAACCTGCTCACCTCCATGGGTCCATTGAAGGCATAGACTGGAACATAAGGGAAGGACTTGATGTAGAAGTCTGAATACCAGGTTATCACTACTTGCTCTGGCCCAGGACAAATCCCTTCCCTATCTTTTCCATGCGTATCGTGACAGGAATTCAAGTGACTAGGCGCAGACAGCAAATCTCTGGGTGCATCTACACTGTTTGATGCCACTTTAAGTGTATGGAATCCTGGGATTTTTAGCCCTCTGTGAAAGAGACCCATATTTCCAGTGTAGATGCACCCTCTGTTCTTTTTGGTTAACAATAGCCCAAAACACACTGCAGGAATAATCCAGTTTGAGACCGCTTTCACTGCCTTGGCTGAACGCTAAGGAATTCTGGGAACTGTAGTTTTGTGAGACATTGAGCCTTCTCTGTCAGAGAGCTCTAGTGTGACACAATAAAATGTATCTAAATTTTGCCCTGAAAGACCTAGAGAGAGTTCTCTGCTAGGCCTTTGTAGCTCCTCCAGAGCAGTTCTATGGCCAGTGTCTGTGGGACGTTGACCACAGAGTTGCCCTGGAGGACCCAGAGGTTCCTAGAGAGGCGTCCTTCTCTCAGGTGAAAACAGGGTGTTCTTGTTATTTGCGCTTTTCCCACATTCAGGGGGCCTTGTGGAGGGACAAGTGTATATGAAAATCATAGCCAGTAACTGGAGGTACGCTGTTATCTTGGCTGTAAAGTACAGTATCCTTAAGCTGTGCCCCAACGAACGACCATTCCCAGAATGCCACAGCATGGAGCCTTGGCAGTCAAAGTGGGGTGAACCTGGATTGTTTCTGCAGTGCGGGTGCAGCCCAAGAGGAGCACGGCGCTGCCTGTGTGTCTGCTGCAACTTAGGAGAAGCCTCCCCCGGGGGACCCTGGCTGCTGCTTGTGAGAAGGAAGGGCTGAGGGGCTGCAGTTCAAAATGGGGGGAATGGCAGGAGGCCCCTGAGCCCAGTCCCCCTTCGACAGGACTGCGCATGCGCAAGGCGCTTGTTTACCAACCGGTTGAGCACCAAGAAGCCCCGCCCCAAGAGAGAGAGCGAGAGAGAGCAGCGCCCATACTGACCAGCGTCAGGGCGGCCCTGGTGGCCTGGATCTTCCTCTTGCTCACGGCGCGGACGGTGGCCCTCACCATCGACGAAGCCATGGCGCCAACTCCCAGCCCCCTCCTTCTCCTTCTCCCTCTCAGCCCCGTCCTTTGTCGTCGTCGCCCATGGACACGGCGGACGAAAGCACGCAGAGCGCGACGCCGTGGCGCGCTGCGTACGTCACGGAAGGGGCGGAGACGGAGGCCCGGCTCGCGCTCTCCTATTGGGTGATATTGGGACGTACGAAGCCCCGCCCGTCGCCGTTGCAGACGCTTTTGGGATTTGTCGTCGTTTGTTTTGACACAGCCACGAGCCAATCAGCGAGAAGGAAATGGAGAGAGGGGCGGGGATAACCCCAGGTTGGTTTCACTGGACCAGAGGGAAGGCGGGAGGAGCGGCTTGAGGGATTTTGGTCCTCCGCGGCCTCGGTATTACTTTTTTTTTGGAAACCAAGGAAGGAGGACAAGGCCCACAAAATGGAGGACATAGAATCGTAGTTGGAAGAGACCCCAAGGGCCTTCCAGTCCAACTCCATTCTGCCATGCAGGAACTCTCAGTCAAAGCATCCCCTGTGACAGATGTCCATCCAGCCTCTGCTTAAAGACCTCCAAGGAAGGAGACTCCACTACACTCTGAGGGAGTGTGTTCCACTGTGGAACAGCCCTTACTGTCAGGAAGCTCCTCCTAATGTTGAGGTGGAATCTCTTTTCCTGGAGCTTGCATCAATTGTTCCAGGTCCTAGTCTCTGGAGCAGCAGAAAACAAGCTTGCTCCCTCCTCAATACAACATCCCTTCAAATATTTGAACAGGGCTATTATATCACAGACATACAGCCAAGCGCTAAAGTCAGAATCGCCCAGGCCCTTGTATTCCCAATTGCCATGTATGGATGTGAGAGGTAGACAGTGAAGGAAGCAGATAGAAAGAAAATCAAATCTTTTCAAATGTGATGGTGGACAACAGGACTTGGGATACATGGACAGCCAAGAAAACAAAACAAAGTTTCTTGAACAGATCAGACCAGGGCTCTCCTTGGAAGCTAAGGCGCGTTCCAGACACGCGCAAAGTACATACTAGGTATGTACTAGGGTTAGGAAAGGGCGTCCCTTCTGGACGCCCTAACCCTAGTACATTCCTGGTACATACAAAATGGTGGCACTCTATACACATGGGCACCACCACTGGGATGTCACGACCGCGCCACCTCCAAACGGAGTGGTGCAGAAGTGATGTCTTTGTGCCGTGCGAGGGTGCCTGGGGCGCCCTTTCCATGGCGCCAGAAGGAGCTCCAAAACAGAGCTTCTTCCAGCTTTGCATCACTGGGCACTGCCTTTAGACAGCTGCGCCAGCGACACAAAGCAGAAAGGGCCCGAGCGGCCCCTTTGTTTGTCCCCACCACCCTCAGGGACACCCTTTTCCAGGCCGCGTGGAAGAGGCCTTTTGCCGCTTCCCCACAGCCTGGAAAGCAGCGGATCGGGGCCTCAGAGGCTGCCGCTGTGGCAGCTGATGCCCTGATACGGCAGGGAAAGGGGTGGGAACAGGCCGCCCCAAAGAGGCAGTCTGTAAACCACCTAAGATGGTCAAGTTGAGGCTATTGTACTTTGGCCACATAGTGGGAAGGCATGGATCAGTATAATGCTTGGAAAGTTAGAGGGGTAGAAGAGAGGAAGACCACAAACCAGATGGACAGGCTCAGTCAGGGGGTTCTGGGCAGGGGCTTGTAGGGTCTGGGCAAGAAAGTGGAAGTTGGGGATCCTTGGCGATGTCTCATCCACGGGGTCACCATGAGTTGGAACTGACTTGAGGGCAGCTAACAACAAATCATCGTATCACCTCTTCACCACCTCTCCTCCAGACCAAATAAAAGGTATCCATGCTTCTTAGTCCTGTTCAAAGTAGAGGAAGCTTTTAAATTCCTCCTGGACAGAAGGCCGAAATGTAGGACATGGCTGGCAAAAGGAGGATGTGTCTTCTCACCCTGCTTGCCCTTCTTAGGAGCCTTGTTGAAATAAAGGGGAGGTTAGGGCTGTATGCATCATGTGGCACACTTGGCTTAATCCAAAGCTCTCCCTCTCAGGATCAGGCCCAAGGTTATCAGTGAATGTGATCAGATAAGCCCCAGGATGTGCAATGAAAATCTAAGCCAGTCCTGAAAGTATGCTGTTAGCCTGACCTGTAAAATACCCTGAAGATGTTGCTGCGTGCCCTCAAGCCATTTCTGACTTGTGATAACCCTATCATGGACTTTTCTTGACAGCATTCGTTTCTCTGAGGCTGAGTGTGACTTGCCCAGAGTTACCCAGAGGGTTTCTTTGGCTGAGCAGAGATTTGAACCCTGGGGCCCTAATCCAGCACTCAAGTCACTACACCATCCCTGCTCTGTAATACCCTTAATATAATGATAAAAACACATCTAATTTTCTCCATATGGTTCTCCACTTCTGTGGTCCATTTACACAACACAAAGAAAAAAGGAGAAATTTAATTTTTTCCCCACTTGGTTGTTTTATTTCAATGTCATAAATAACAGTGGCTTTTTTTGGTCTTTTTTTTCCTGTATACTTTTCATGGAAAGTGTCTACCGTACCATCTCCAGGAAATCCTGACATTAAGCCTCCATGAAAGTACAAAAGTAACTCCTTCACCAGCACATAGATCATCATTTTTATCCTTTCAAAAAAGCAGATGGATATTTTAACTGCCAAATACACCTTTTGATTCCTTAGAGGAACTTTGCTTTAGTGTCGTAGACAATGGGGAAAAGAATCATAGCAGCAGCAGCAGCAGCAGCAAATGGAACTGGCTTTTCCATTTCTCTGTACACAAGCACAGCAGCATTTCAATTATATAAAATAGCAGAAGGGAAGAATTCACTCAATGGCATTGCTTTTCCAGAGAGTTTATCTAGAACTTCACTAAATGTCCATGTTTTAGTGTCCCACAAATTAAAATATTTGCAAATACGGCAGTAGCAGTCCAGACATATCAAACACTTTTCACACAAGGAATCAGGAAAATGTTCATCAATTAATAAATACCACTTTTATCCTTCAAAAATAATATTTTGAAGGTGACACTATATTTGGCTTGCACACCATTTAAGTGCAATCAATCTTTCAGACTGAATGTAGAAACACTTAGAAGTGGTTTGAGTTATGGACATCCCTGATCTACATGTTTGATGTAGTAAACACAAACATGGTTTTCTATTAAAATGCCCAATATAGCAAGAGCAGGGATTCATGATATGAAGAAACATTAAAATCCATTGCTTTTTCAACTGTAGCAATTTAATTAAAATAAGTTTTTCTTTAAACTTATGATGAAGAGTGTGCTGCTGTTTTGTGAACCCAGAGGCTATAAAGAAAATAAACATTTCTTAAGGAAATGGACGGCCTGTATTGCATCTTAAAAGATTGCTTCAGTTTCTCATGAATCTTGATGGGGCCTCTTCTGTGAAGCTTTTACCTGAGTCATATATTTACTGGTAAGGCTGCCTGTGGTAAGGGAAGAAAAGGTCACAAATAAATATGTAAATAAAACTAGAAGAAGAAATAAACATAACCCCAATGAACATATGTATTTTTTTTAAAAAAAATACATTATAATAATGGAATCCATTCTGCAGCCCTGAGGAAAAATGCAGCTCTAGTGAAGATTGACTTCAATCTTGAATTAAATATTCCTTAGACCAGTTCTCCCCAAGCTTTCCGATCATTTTTCCCCATGTGCCTGACACCAAGGCTACACCTGTTCCCACTGGCACAGGGAGCCCCAGTGGCCAGTAGTTAAATGCCGGTACTGCAGCCACAAGGTTGCGAGTTCAATTCCAAGGGCTCCAAGGTCCACTAATTAGATTACTGCACTACACTCTTATAGTGCTGCTATTCCACTTTAACTGTTCTGGCTGCCTCCTGTTGCATTCTGGGATTTGCAATTTAGGGAAGGGCATTTCGAATTCTCAGCCAGATAACTCTTAGGCCTCTCTGAATTACAAGTAGCCAATGCATCCAGGGCCACCACTCTGAACAGTACTGCCTCATGTAAAGACTGAGTGAATTTCACATCACCACAAATTCTGTCTGGTACCTTCTGTTACACCTTCTTGTCCAGAATTGAAGAAGTCTCCTATTCCAAGGCACAATAATTTGCCTTACTGGGAAGTGATTCAGTCATGATTTAAATGCATTTTAAGGATATATGAAATTACCCACTATTGCAACACTGGGCTGAAGCAGATGGCCCGGAAGGAGTGGCCTCTAGCAGCTCCAACCCTAAGGCGACCACAGGGCCCACTCCCGAAATGGGCTGCCGCCACTGTTCCAAACCAGAGCCAGCAGGGAGTGGATTGAATCCACTCCTGAAAGGGTTGGCTCTTGCTAGCTTGATGCAGTTTCTAAATGTCATGCCCCCAAAGCAGCCTGAACCCACTTTATTTGGCCTGTCTGTTTCGGGTCACTATCTCCCTATGATTTCCCTCACACTATTTGGGTCTTGTTCTGCAAACAACAGCGTATCTTCATTAATGTATTTCCCTCTTATGCCGACCTACTCTGACACTTAGAAAATAAGAGGTATACTCTGGTGATACTGCAACTGAGCTTGGTTCTTGAATGGTCCAGTTTTTTCAACTCAGCACCTCTGTGACACACAGGGACACTATAGCCAATGTTTCACTGTCCTTTTAGAGCCAGGGATATTGGATCTATTTATCATATGGAATCTTCTAATACAAGGATTAGAAGGCAAGGAGTGGCCCCCAGGGTTGTATTTGTTCCAAAAAGCCTGCTAGGGTTTTTTTGCCAGGTTTTTGAGACCCCGGGATTATTCCAGTTTACTTCCTATTGTAAGAAGCCTCTCCTGGGCCTAAAATAGCTCAGGAGGACACAATAATGTGGTGAAAATGCCTCCCACACTAGAAGGGGGCCTTCTGGGGCAACCATAATTTTTTGTATAGGGATGTTTTGCTCTACCAGGTATACAGGAGGGCTAATGTGGCCCCTTAGCCTCTGTCAATTGTGCACCCCTGTTCTAATACCACACACACACAAACATTATTATGGCTTTGATAATTCTGGCATTTAGACAGATAGTATCATCTGAAAATAACAGCAACTATGAGATGAACATCTTTTTTTTTGTTCAAGATGTCTGGAGTGAGTAGGTACTTCTGTGTCAGACTGAGTATCTAGATATATTTTAACCAATTTAAGGTCTGTGCCTTAAACTGTCTAGGTTGCCCTAAGAAATGTATTATGCCAGAAAAATGGCACAGAGAACACAGCCTTGTTGGTTCTGTTAGAGTAGGTTGAAATCATGTGGGCCCATGCTTCTCTGAAACTGTTTCCACCTATCCCACCCAGACTAACAAAGACCAACATTCTTAGAAGACTGACAAATTCTTTTTTGTGACTGCAAACAGCCCTTAGGGGTGCTGCTTTGCCCCTAAACATTTCAGCCCCAAAATTTCTTTTAAAAGCAACAGGGAAGTGATTGCCAGCTGCTGAAAAAAAGAACAAAAATTTTCTGGCCACCAAAAATAGCACAAGTATAACCCCCCCCCCCCCCCCGAATCTTAGAACTTTCAATAGCTTGCAACATCAACCAGCAATTGAATTATAACACAGCACCCAAAGTACTCTGAAATAATTCCCACTTATGCCTAGTTTGTTTGCGTGGCTTATTACTGGGGTAAAAAATTGGCCCCCTAGGTCATGTTGCTGACTCCTGTCAGACAACTACAAAAAGTAATAGAAGTGTTAAATCAATGCCCCAACTGTAAAGTGGATTGCTCTTTTATGACATTCAAAGAATGAGTTGGATGAGAGCTAACTAAATGCCAGTTCTGACAAGATGGAACATTTGTGAGTGAAAGGTTCTTCTGTCCAAGAAGATGGGAGTTGTACACCTGCTGAAGGATTTGATTCTACAATGGGAGGTGCTCTTAGACCCAGGTTTACCACTAGAAGTAATCTTGCTACCATTATAAATTCTCTGGCAATCTTCTTAAAACTACTGTAGGCGGGTTACAGACTGCCTCTTTGAGGCGGGCTGCACCCGCCCCTTTCCCCACCGGATCGGGGCCTGAGCTGTCAGAACGGCAGCCGCTGAGGCCCCGATCCGCTGCTTCTCAGGCTGCGGGGAAGCAGAAAAACGCTGCTTCCCCGCAGCCTGAAAAGGTGTGTCCTTGGGGCTTCAAGCCCCAAGGACACCCCACGGCGGCAGGGAGGGGGAGAAAGGGGCCGCTTGGCTCCTTTCTCCCTTGCTTCGCTGGGTGCAACTGTCTGAAGGCTGCGCCCAGCGAAGCAAAGCGGCGCCGCAGACCAGGAAGGAGCTCCGAAACGGAGCTCCTTCCTGGTCTGCGGAAAGGGCGCCCTAGGCGCCCTGCCGCGGATTGAGGACGTCATGTCCGCGCCGCCCCGTATAGAGGCGGCGCGGCCGTGACGTCCTCATGGCGGCGGCTGTATGGAAGGGCCACTGCCGTTTAGTGCGTGACGAGCACGCACTAGGGTTAGTGCTCGTCACGCACTAAAGTGCCAGTCTGTAACCGGCCTTAATGAATTATATATAAGACTTTCCATAAAATAACCTTAAAAATTCTATGTAATAACGAATGCAGCTTCTAGAATGCTAACTGAGTAACTGTTATTGGAAATATATTTTGATGCTGAGTGAATATAGCACGTAAGGAACTGAAGAAAAGTCAAATGGTGGGGTAGACAACATCTAACAGCACAGAAACCACTTTTTATTCCCAATGACTTACTACCAAGCAGACCCAGAAATGCCTAATAAGACAGACAGACAGGTAGGCAGGCTGATAGATAGATGTAAGTAGGCCAAAATCTACTTTGTTTTATCTTGGGATCCCCCTCCTCCCCCGGGTTTGGGGTCCCTGTGCCATTTAAACACAAATCTTGAAGAATTTCAGAAGGGAGAAATAGACATTTTGCTGATGGGAGTGGGCTGGGATCCTGTGGGCTGCAAGAATGGCCTCAGAGACAAAATTTGATTCACTGGCCACATTTGCCCACTTCTGGTCTGAAGTGAGGCAAGTGAATAACAAGGAGGTTTGTTTTGGGTTCTGGTGCCCTGCCACTGGAATTCTGTTCCCAAGGAGGTTCATCTGGTGCCTAAGCTGAAACCCTTTCAGGGTTAGTAAAGGCCTTTGTGATCCCCAATATATATATTTAGATTTTTAAAATTTACTTTAACTGCTAGTTTTCTTGTCTCACCGTGTTTTATACTTTTATGTCCTATTCAGGGGTGTAATGCTGAATCAATGAAACAAAAGAACAGTTCCTGACTGATCAGTCATCGGTCAGCAAGGTTTTGCTTATGGACATATATCCAACGATACCTTGACCTTGGCAAAAATCCCTTCATTTGTGCAAATTATGTACCGAATGAAACCTAGTTCACAAACCTGACGGGGGACTCAAGAACACTTTTCCTTTCTGTTTCTTTTTTTCTTCCTGTGGAAGTAGTCCCTTAAAAAATAGATAAAGCATGAGTGAACATTTGCAGTTACCTAATGTTTGGTGCAACAGTGGCACCGTAACATTTGCTATGTCTTACTGAATGTTCTATTTTCCTAACATTAACTGGATCACAGAGTTGGAACATAAAAACTTTTTTAAAAAATTGAAACATGATAGTTACCTGATTTAGTTGACCAGAGTATTTCACAGCACTGGATAAAGGGGACCCACATGGACTTTCTAACTTCAAAACACCTGAGAAAGGGAAAGTTGTTATAATTTAAATGTAAAAACAAAATATACAATTCTACTATGCTTTTCTAAATTCTGCAGACCCCAGCAAAAATTCAGCAATACAAATCCTTAAAGAGTTTTGAAATGCAACTTTTTAACCTATGAGCTGGAACAGTAAAAAATATTATAAATGTCAGATTCCAGGCATTCTTGTACCAGTATTATTTTTCTCAGTTTTTTGGAGGGGAGGGTGTACAGCCTCCCTGCACCCGCAGAGATAAATGTCTTGGTCATGGAATTCTACTCCATGTCCAAGATCCAAGTCTGGATCCAGCACTCATGTATTACAACAGAACATAATCTTCTAGTTAACTTTGTAAAATATATTTAATAGCATGTACACACTTTTAGTCTTGGACTTTATCTAAATGCTATACCTGCAGATCCTTTGTGTTGTGGGCATTCTTTTTTAATGTGTCCCTCTCTTCCACATATAAAACAACGCTTTTCTCTTAAATCTCTCTCTTCCTGTCGCTTCCATTTCTCTACCGGCTGCTTGTGAGTCTTTTCTTTTCCAGTTTCCAATGTTCCACGGCACAATTTGTTTTTATTAAGTATACATATCTGTAGTTTCCCATCCTTTAGTGAAACTTCTTTTTCTGTACTTTTAACTGTGGTGTCCTTTTCCTCTCTACTTCTTTTTTCTTTGTTTTCTGTGTATCTTTGGTTTTGAGGATCTTCACTATCATGCCGTCTTCTCAATCTAAAAACATGAATTACTGTCATCCTTTTTTTGAAAGAAGAAAAGAACAGCAATGCACTGAAATAACTTTAAGATATATTAAATCTCACACTCTTTCTTATACTGGATGTCTTGAAATAACTGGAAAAGTGTATTTCATTTGTTATTCTTTTGTAGCCAGAATCAGCCTTTTCAACTTTAATTTATTGTTTCTTCTTTACTTATGTCCTCACCTCTAGATTTTATTATTTGCAAATTGGTCTACAGTCATGCGTTTTTGTGGCTATATGGTTAAATTATAAATAAAATATGTCTTGTTATGAACACCAGGAATTCTACAACTGATACGCATGAAGCAAGTAATATATTAAGACGTATTATATTATACATAAAATTGATTTAGTTTAATTCCTACAGAACAGAATCACATTTTCAAAATATTCAAAGTCACATATTCTTAATCCTTTAAAATTCCTACAGCAGCATGTCTTACATCCACAGTGCCCCAGAGGAGATGTAATGTTATCAATACTGCTAACAGGTTAGAAAACTGCAGACAACATGTATGCATAAGTACACTGTACTACCAAAGGAAGACTACTCTTTTACTTGAAAGCATAGTACTTACTTCCTCCTCATAGGACAGTCTTTCATGAAATGTCCAATTTTACCACAAATTCTACAGCATCTATCATTTGGAGCCAGTTCTCCTTCTGTCAATACTTCAGGATCAAAAAAATATTCCTAACAAAAAATATTACAAAAAGATGGCATTTGATTCCATATGAGAGCAATTAATTCTGCCTTATGCAAATAAGAAAGCACTACTAATTCAGAATATAGTAAAAGGCATGCTGGATCAAAGGCCTATTTAGTCCAGTATCCTGTTCACATACTGGCCAAATAACTGTGGGACACCCTCATGAATGACATATCAAATAGCACCTTCACACATATTCCCCAGGAATTGATATATAGAAGCATACTGCCTATGGGCCAAAACAGACGGCCCTGAACGCCAGATCAAGGCTGTGGCAATCACATTCTGCAGCCCCAATCCAGCTATTTGCTGGCTCAAAGAGGTGGCAGAAGGCCGCTCCTTTTTGAGTCAGCAAAAGGGTGCCCCTTTTGCCACCGCTGCAGCTTCGCAGCGCTCAGGCAATGTGCAGTGTCTAAACACTTTGCCACCGGAGTGCCCTGAAGCCGGCCCACATGTGGGCAGGCAGGTGGCTTCTGGGCAGCATTGGGCCATGTGTCATGCGTGTGCCATGCCCCCACACCGCCTTCAAGGTGGCTTTCAATGCCCGTCTGTACTGGCTCTATGTTACTGGGAGTAATATATAGCCATAGAAACTCACTCCTAGCCCCATTCTCCAGTGATTTTTATCTAAAGCCCTTTGGAAGCTGCTCAAATTAGCGGGCATTAATACATTCAGTGGTAGCCAACTTAACAACAAATGGTATGTTGTGTGGAGAAGCATTTTTGAGGGAAGTTCTGTTGTGAATCCCACACCATTCAGCTTCTGTGGATGACCCCAAGTTATAGGTTTGTGAGATGCTGGGGGAAGGAGTTTATCCCTATTCTCTTTATTCACACCACATTAGAACTTATGCACAATTTTACATTATGTTCTCACCATACTACTTTCCTTTCTTCTAAGCAAAGGGTAATGATATGACCTTTCCTCAGCTGGGAGTTGCTCAAGTCCCTTGATCATTTCCTTTATCATATCACTTTCAGTTCTATATTAACTTGTGTGGGGGTAAGTGACCAGAATTGTCTGAAGCTCTGTTAATGATGTTAACAATTTCTTTTTCAATACTTCATACAGAATTTAAGAAACAGCAAAGAAATTTATAGTATTGAAGCTCTGGCGCCATACCAGGTGTAGACCTATTCAGGTTTTCCTTTCTTCGGACAAACATGCACACTCTAATGATCATTTGCAAATAACCTCAAGGAAAAATCTTGCAGATGTATCTCCCCCTCACCCAAAATTAAAATGACACACCTGCCGAGTCTTCCCTTATTAAAACTATTTTTACATCCAAATGCTCATATTTGATTAAGTTTCTGCAAAGCTGGTCTACCTATGACAAGTGCTGGTCTATCTATGACAAGTACATTACACCACTGGGAAGGAGCATCAACAAGAGAATACGATATAAAAGTTGTATAAACAAGATGACATACTCATATTCTATTATATGTGTGTGTGTGTGGGGGAACAGCTATTATATCAAAGCTTCACTTTCTATCAGTCAAATACAGTACACAAATGTAATGCGACGGTGGGAAGGATTGTTCAGCAACCTTGTGGCAGTTGTATTTTTTTTCTAAACAATATCTATACAGATTATAATGTTTAACATAGAGAATGTTGCCATCAGAACCTCCATGAATACTTCAAGAATGCATAATATTTTAAACAGAGGTGCATTGTTGTCAGACACACACAGGTAATTTTTTTTATTTTTTATTTTTGCTTTAGTGCATGTGCAAGCAAATGTCTGCATACTTTATTAACTATGGCCCCACACAGACAGGCCAAAATAAAGCTGCTTCAGGTCACTTTGGAGGTATGCTGTTTAAATGATGCGTGTGTACTAAGAGTTTGGAAGCTGCGCCAAAGCCACGATCCAATCCTAAGGACTAGAGCGCAGCTTTGGCGCAACCTCAAGACTCTTAGTACGCATGCATCATTTAAACAGCATACCTCCAAAGTGACTCGAAGCAGCTTTATTTTGGCCTGTCTGTATAGGGCCTATATGACAAAAACCTCCTATTAAAATATTTCCAGCAGATTTTTCACATACTCACCATTTTTGAGGGATATTCTTTAGGTAATCCTCTTACTGGGGTGCCAAATACCCTCCTTCCATTGATAAAAGCCTTCATTATAAAGTTAGTCACTAGAATAATGAAATAAAAGTAATTAATCATCTAAATGGAGAAATGGACACACCTTGATACAGGTATTTTTCTCCATAAAATTGTAACAAGGAATCTTACTTTTTCTTGATAATCCAGCACCAAGATTATGATTCAGATCAAAAGGATCTGTAAAAAAGAATGTTAGAGACTTCAGAAAAAATCCATCTCAATACCTACCCCAGGTCTTATGAAATAAACTGTTTCAATTAATTAAAACCCCAAATGAATGCTAGTTAACATGCTTTTCTAAAGAAGAATCCATATTCAAAGTTTCTTTTACCTCCTACCCCAATTTTTGAGAATTAGAAAATAAATAAAAAGTATTAAGAATAGCAAATTTAGTTCTCTTCCAAAGTTACATGTAACTTTAACATCCATGGCTCCATTTTATGGAATTCTGAGACTGGTAGTTTCATGAAATATCTAGAAATCTCTGCAAGAACACTTGCATCACCAAACTAAAAGTTCCAGAATTCCATGGGATGTTGCCATGGCAATTAAAGTAGTATTGACGTGCTACTATTGTGTACTGTGAAAAAGACTTCAGAACCTTTTATTTCAGCAAAGTTCACTGCCATTACGATTTGATGTGTGTGTGTGTGTGTGTGTGTGTGGAGCGTGTACAATTCCAACAAAGGAAGAATAGCAATAGCAACTACATTTCTATACCGCTTATCAGTGCACTTAAGCACTCCCTAAGCGGTTTACAAATTGTAAGCTAACTGCTCCCAACAATTTGGGTACTCATTTTAGCGACCTCGTAAGGATGCAAGCCGGAGTCAAGCTTGAGCCCTTTCGCTGGTATTAAACTCACAACCTTATGGTTTGTGAGTAAGTGGCTGCAGTCCAGGCATTTAACCACTGCGCCACCATCAATACAAATTGGCCAGTCGATTAGGAATGTAGAGGCTGAGGGAACAAAGTTACAGGACTAAAGATTAGGTATCATTGGAGCACTTTCATTATCAGCTCCCTGTTAACTAGTCAGCAACACTCAAAAGATTATGTCTATACAAGGGACAACAAGAAGGAATGTAAATCAAGTTGACAGGATATATAAGGAAGATGAAAACATTAAATACTGAGCATAGTATTAAGCGCAACACTTGATAGCTCAGGAGGCACAGGTAGAGAGAAAGTTCTGAAGGGTTTGAGTCCAATGTGCATAAACTATTACCTTACTGAGGCCTTACATCATTTAGATTAAATATATACATCAAAGAATATGCTAGCTCTGTCACCTCCATCATCTCTTCACATACATGAAAAGTAAAGGTCTGAAGAAGCCATCCATCCATGGAGGGTTTCCATGTGACAGAGGAGAGGCTCCATGGACAGAGAGCTTCCATGCAGAAGAGGCAGCTTTCCATTTTCTCTGTCAGTGAATATATGGTTTTCTGCATATTGTCCTATTCATGTGTGGCGGAACTGCAACAACTTTAACTGAAGCTGCTATCCCAATATAACCAGTGAATCATTTAATCAGACTTAGTCCTTGCAGTAAACATGGTTTTGTTAAATCATCAATAATACTCTCAGATTTTAGATAAATACCTTCAATAACTATGTATTTTGAAGTCCACTGCTTCTTGAATGTTGTCAGCAAACTTTTTCTTCGGATGCAAATAACATGCTCTTTAAAATCAAATTCTTCAGTATAAAAACGCAGCAGTCCCAACCATAATTCACCAACAGATTCTTTATTTTTACCAAAGTCTGGCCAAACTGCTGGCTGAAAGTGAGAAATAACTTTTTTTTTTTGCTTCGATGTTTAACACTGCAGATTATTCAAATTAAAATATTAAGTAAACAGCTATTTAATTATTTCAATATAGCTGGATCTATTAGCAGACTCTGTCAAATCCATAGTCCAGCTATTTTTTTAACTTAGGTCTTATGTAAAACCATGAAACGACAGAATATACGTGCTCCAAAGATACTGGATTCAATCCTACCCTCTAAATGCTCATACAAGCATTCAACTCCATATTTATTTGATGATTTACCCAAGAAAAGTTCTAACTGCTACAAATATACCACAATCCAGGCCTGTAAAACCAGTTGTTATCAAATAGGGTCTTGCTGATCTTCCAAAAGTCTTTGGCTGCATCCACAGTGCCGAAATAATCTGGTTTGACACCACTTTCATTGCCATGGCTCAATGCTATGGAATTCTAGGGACTGTATTGTGTTATGGCATTTAGGCAGTGCGGATTCAGCCTTTGTGATGATATATTTGTACACAGAGATATATAAAAACACATGTTCTATCACTCTATATGGGCCTTTCTCATAAGAAATGGAAAAATCAAGTTGTGGTCTAAGCATCAACAGACATAAAGACAGATAAACCATTTTAATATTTTAGGAGGTCACTAGGTCTTTTTAACCATCACCTTTCAGGAGACCACTAGGTTTTTAAGACCTAAGGGCATAGTATTCTCAGTATCTCATTTTTAAAATGACTCCAACGAATCACAATGTACAATCAATCTATGAAAAATTAATAGGGGATGAAGCACCACAAAGTAACTGCCTCATTTATGTTGAATAATACATTCAGAATTAAGGATGATTGGAAACAAAGTCCCCACTCCTTCACCCCCACTACTTTGGGTCAATTTTACTCTGTTATTCAGGCAAATGTCAGCAATGTAAACTAAGATTTTATATGAGATAATTTTTTTAAATATTAGCCTTCTCACCAGTTCCTCTAGTCTGTCAAAGAAATAGACATTCCAACCATCAACCAGCATTTCAGGTTTCTTTGGTTCTTTGTAGATCTAAAAAGAGAAACATTTGACTGTTAGGGCACAGTTTAAGACTATTAATTGGATTTTTAAAGTAAACATGCAAGTGCACCAGTATTAAATAAATACTGTACCTCCTGAAGGACAGGAATGACAGGTGGGCTTCTCTGCTGAAGGAAATAGAGCACCATAAGAGTATAGGCATAAGAAGAGAGGCTACCTCTAGATGCATCACCAATGTCACACATCTGAAAGGAGAGAAGGAAATTAGCTGCAAAATTTGACCTGTCATTTTTGCTCCCACAGCATCAGGAATGTTGCCATACCTTAGTAAATACTTTCATTGTATAACAGAGATATTTTACTCTGGAATCAATAGCTGCATAACAGGATAAGAGTCTTGTGTTATGGAGAGCCTGTAAAGAAACAAGGAGACTGAATGTGAATGCAACAGAAAGAAGACACATTTTGAATAACTTCACCTGCAAAAGCATAGCATGTTTCAAAGCCATTGAAGTCACTGGAAGGTCCTCTTACCAAGGTATTATATAAGCTGATGTCCACTTCAAGACCACTCCGGACATGAAAAAACTTAACAATAGGCACTTTTGCAGTTGTAATGGGCAAGATATTTCTTAGACCTATGCAAATACGAAAATTGCAAAGAAAACAAAAACAAACAAACAAACAAAAAAGGTCAGTAGTTGTGGGCACCTTATTTGATGTCACTGATTATCATATTGGGGGATTCAGAATGTAAAGACCATAGAATCATAGAGTTGGAAGAGACTTCAAGGGCCTTCAAGTCCAACCCCCTGCCATGCAGGAAAACACAATCAAAGCACCCGACAGATGACCATTCAGCCTCTGTTTAAAAACCTCCAAAGAAGAAGGTCTTACCACACTCCAAGGGAGTGTGTTCCACTGTCAAACAGCTCTTACTGTCTGGAAGTTCCTCCTAATGTTTAAGTGGAATCTCTTTTCCTGTAGCTTTCATCCATTGCTCCTTGTCCTGGAGCAGCAGAAAACAGGCTTCTCCATCCTCAATATGACATCCCTTCAAATATTTAAACAGGGCTATCATATCACCTCTTTACCATTTCTTCTCCAGGCTAAACACACACAGTTAGCTAAGTCCCTCCTCATAGGGGCATGGTTTCCTTCATCATTTTATTTGCTTTTCTCCGGACACTCTCCAGTTTGTCAACATCCTTTCTGAATTGTGGTGCCCAGAACTGGACAGTATTCCAGGTAAGCCCTGACCAAAGCAGAATAGAATGACACTATTATCTCCTTGATCTAGACACTATACTTCTATTGATGCAGCATAGAATTGCATTGGCCTTTTTAGCTGCCGCATCACACTGTTGACTCATGTTCAACTTGTCGTCTACTAGGACTCCTAGCTCCTGTACACATGTACTGTTGTCAAGCCAGGTATCCCCCATCCTATATCTGTGCATTTTATTTTTTTTTGCCCTAAGTGTTGTACTTTACATTTTCCCCTGCTGAAATTCATTTTTTTAATTTTGGCCCAGCTTTCTAATTTATTAAGACCATTTTAGCTACCCCTCTTGCTTTGGTGTCATCTGCAAATTTCATAAGCATGTCCTCTATTCCATCATCCAAGTCATTGATAAAGATGTTGAACAGCACTGGGCCCAGGGTAGAACCCCGTGGCACCCCACTGGCCACTCCAGGATTAAGAGGAGCCATTGCTGAACATGCTTTGGTTCAGCTGTTTAACCAATTACAAATCCAAATAACAGTTGCATTGCCTAGCCCACATTTTACTAGCCTGTTTGCCAGAGTATCTTGGGGGATCTCATCGAAGGCCTTACTGAAATCAAGATATGCTACATCCACAGCATTCCCTTCATTTACTAAGCTGGTAATTTTATCAAAAAAGGGGATATGATTAGTTTGGCATGCCTTTTTTTTTTTTTTGAGAAACCCATGTTGACATTATTATTATGGCATTGCTTTCTAAGTACTTACAGAGTCTCTGTTTAATGAGCTCTCTGTTTAATGAGCTACTTTAGAATCTTTCCTGGTACTGATATCGGGCTAACCAGGTGGTAATTGTTTGGGTTCTCTTTTTTTACTTTTTGAAGATGGGGACATTTGCCCTCCTAGAGTCTGCCGGGACTTATTCTGTTCTCCAGGAGTTCTCAAAAATTATTGCAAGTGGCTCTGATATTACTTCTGCCAATTCTTTTAATACCCTCGGATGTAATTCATCTGGCTCTAGAGACTTGAATTCATTTAGATTAACTAGGTATTCCTGTACTACCTCTTTACTTATTCTGTTCTGCATTTTCCCTATTGCACCATCTGTACCACTTCCTTCAGAATGAGCACCTTTTTCTTTTGTGAGAAGACAAAGCTAAACTGCATTTCCAGCTATATTTATTCTGCTGCCATTTGATTTCACTTCAAAAATAAGTTTGTATGTATAATTTACGTATTATTTTATTGGGGCTAGGGTTGCCATAAGCCAGGACCTCCAAATCGGGACAAATGTAGGACAACATTTTCAAATGTAGGGCACAGTTTTACTAAATGGAGGACACGCCAAAAAAATTGATTATTTTTTTAAAATGTTAATATAAATGCATGTTTCTTAGGCATGATCCAAATGGAGGACATTTTGAAATTTGAGAGAAGAGGACATGTCCTGGAAAAGGAGGAGGATGCCTGGTCACCTTGTCTCTGGTCCAAAATACACTGCAGAAATAAAACATAGCTGGACTGAAATGCCCAGGGTTCCTCACCAAAGCTGCATCCACACTGAGGAAGTAATCCAGTTCGAGAGTGACTTAACTGTCCTGGGTTAGTGCTGGGGAATGCTGTGAATTGTAGTACACTGTGGCCTCAGAGCTATCTCTGACAGGGAGTCCCATAACCCTCCAAACGTAGTTGAACTGCAGTGCCCAGAATTCCTCACCAGGTGCATCCACATTGAGGAAATGGTCCAGTTTGAGACTGCTCAGTGCTGGGGAATCCTGGGAATTGTAGTACCCAAACACTAGCATTCCAGGATTCCCTACCATTGAGTTAAAGCAGTCTCAAAGTGGGTTGTTATTCTTGCAGTGTGTGAGAGATATATAAAAGCTAGGGACTGGATTCATTTGGAGGATATCTGTGTCCAAAACACACTGCTTGGACTCCCAGGGCTCAGTGCTATGGAATCCTGGGAATTGTAGTTTATTGTGGCACCAGAGCTCTCTGACAGAGAAGGCCAAATGCCTCACAGACACCAGAATTCCAGAGCATTGAGCCCTGGCAGTCAAAGTTAGAAAAAATACACAGGGACAAAATAAATATTGAAAATGGCCACGCACTTCCTCCTCCTCCTCCTCCTCCTAATCATCCTCGCCTTGGTGCCAAAGCTCTGTGTATTACTATGGGGAAGTTTTGAAGGACACAGATAAGCTCATTGAAGATAGGGCCATAAGCATACCACATTTTGCAGTCAGGAGGATCTGCCTTTTATATATATATATATATGTATTTAGTTAGGATTCTGCATCAAATGAATGCATCATGAGAAGTGCCCCAATGTAATTTAGGCTTCATCCTACAACATTCAGCTTGCACTAACTCAATGTTTGCTGATGTTTACAAATAATGTGTCCATGCATATAAATAAATAAATAAATAAATAAATAAATAAATAAATAAAATTTCCAGCAAATGTCACCTGAATGTTTCTTGAGTACTCTTGCAAGTTCTTCAATAATTTTTATGCAATCCAGTTCCTGTAAGAGAAATGATGAAATTTAACCATAAGAAAATAATGTCAATGTCTCTCAGCCTAAATATAAATATTTCATTATTGTTTGCAGCAATACTTGGTCTGCAATACAGTGCAGCCTTGCCTTACGTGGCGATCCGTTCCAGAACTCCCTGGTGTAAGGCAAATACAGTGTAAACTCAAACCCCATTCAATAGAATGGGGCTCGTGCTTGTGGCGGCACGTGAGCGCCATTCCATGTATTGCAGCACAGCTTCCATGTAAAGTAGAAGCTGTGTATGGCACACCCGCGTATGGAGCGGGTGCGCTGTATTTGGTAGTGAACTTCATCATGTAATAGACTGATACATATGCTTCACCTCAGAGCAGACTACATTACTGTTGAAATTATATATGAAACATACTTTAGGTTCCATATGCCTTACTACTGGACCATGTTTTCACTATCTCCAGTTCAGAAAAAATGCAAGCACATGCAATTCCAGTTCTCACAAAGCAAGCCATGCCAGATAACAGACACATCTAAAAAAAGGAGTGGCACTGATGTTCATGTGAAAAACCCTTAGAGAAACAAATTTTAAAGGATCTGTGGTATTTTGTTGTACTTAATGTGTTTTGGAATATAAAATACATTACTTGGTGTCTTTAAAACAAAAACAATATAATTAAAAACTACATTTCAAATACTGTGTCCAGTTCTGGGTGCCACAATTCAAAAAGGATGTTGACAAGCTGGAGCATGTCCAAAGGAGGGTGACTGAAATGGTCAAGGGTCTGGAAACCATGCCTCATGAGGAACGACTTAGGGAGCTGGGTATGTTTAGCCTGGAAAAAGATGGTTAAGAGTTGATATGATAGCTCTGTTTAAACATTTAAAGGGATGTCATACTGAGAATGGCACGAGCTTGTTTTTTGCTGCGCCAGAGAATAGGACACGGAGCAATGGAAGAAAGCTAAAGGAAAAGAGATTCCACCTAAACATTAGGAAGAAATTCCTGACAGTAAGAGCTGTTCAATAATGGAACACACTCCCTCAGAAGTTGGTGGAGTCTCCTTCTTTGGAGGTCTTTAAACAGAGGCTGGATGGCCATCTGTCGGGGATGCTTTGATTGAGAGTTCCTGCATGGCAGGGGGATAGGACTGGATGGCCCTTAAAACTCTAGGATTCTATGATACAGTATATGAAATGCCTAAACGATATTATAAATCATTTCTTTATTAAGACATCCTGTTACAGAAAAGGTTAGCAGTTTTATCAGCTCTGTTGTGTTGAAAGGTTTTTCAGTGACCCAATCCACTGGAAGCATTACAGGTTGCTTGGGACCAAAACCATTTCAGATTTTGGAATACATTCATCCCTCCATATTTGTGGCTTTGATATTGGTGGATTTGATAATTCACGGATTTGATTAGTGTGTTTTCTAGGAATATCTAGGTCCTCCAGTGCAAGTCTATGGTCAAGTTTAGAAGTTGCACTGAAAGACCTAGAGATTCCTAGAGAGAATACATTTGTAGCTCCTCCAGTGCAGTTCTATGGCCAGTGTCTGTCGGACGTTGACCAGAGTTAACCTGGAGGACCTACAGATTCCTAGAGAAGTGTCCTCTTTTGTTATTTGAGTTTTTTCTATATTCACAGGGGTCTTGTGCCCCCAACCCTAGTGAATATGGAGGGACAAGTATATTTCTATATGAATAATGATCTTGGATATGGAACCCAAGTCTAAACATGAAATTCATTTATGTTTCACATACACCTTATATACATAGCCTTATGGTTAACTTTATGCATAATATTTTAAATAATTTTGTGAATGAAACAAAGTCTGTGTACACTGAACCATCAGAAAACAAAGGTGTCACTATCTCTGCAACCCACATGGATGATTTTGGAATTCTGGATAAGAGATACTAAACTTGCATTTTCATTTAAACATGTGGCTGACTATTCATGTTTCTCTTCATATAATACAGTATTATATCCTCCCACATCTTTACAAGATAAACAGTCCTCCTATTTTAAAACAGATTTATGAACTTGTAAAACAAACAAACAGATTTTTTTAAAAATTTACATGAATACTGTAAGAGTGAACTTGCTTATTCATCAGCCTCTTGATTCTTGCAGTGAATAATCTTTATTAGGAATACCTGTCTGCAGGCTGGCCTGTATGTTCAACATTTAATTCCTCAGGGAACACCCTCCCAAAAAAAAAAAAAAAACCCAAAAGATAAGTAACACATATCTGTTTGTCAAGCTACCAATATTTAAAGGCTACCTCAGCAGTTTCCAGACCATCAATTGTCATACAGATGTCAAGATCACTTTGCTTGAAGCCAAATCCATTCTTTGAAGAGCCAAACAAATTTAATTTAGTACCTATAAGGAAAGATTTGTTTCAGTGATATTCAGTGATTATACACACTTTTAAGCATTTTCTCATATTAAATACAATTTTATTTATTTATATATTTAAATAGTTGTGTCCCTAAAAAGGAAACAAGATGTAAAAAAACCCTCTAAGTTTCTGCTACTAACACAGCATAGGGAGATAAAGATTTTGTGGAAAAACTGTGGAATTAAATAACAAGGAAGAATTTTTAACCACAAGAAACACCTCGAAATTCTTGCTGGATAAAACTTTCAAGATTTTGCCGTATATATTCACGAGCCTGGTCCTCTAGAACAGTTGGAGCAAAATCCTCTGTTGAAAAAAATATACAAGAATTTGATTTAGAAATGAATCATGACAGCAAGTGGCAAATACACAAAACAGACAGTTCTTTCAATATTCCTAAATAGCATTGCACTACATTCTAATTTTCTGATAGTTCTGACACGGTTGGAAAAGTATTGATCATTTTTATGTATGTCTTAATTACATACAAGAGTACATTGATGATGATGTATTTGTTTCTGTATGTCTTTTTATGTTTAATAAAATATTTTATAATAAAAAAAGAAAAAATACTGATCATTTAAGGTATTACAAGAGGATAAATATAAAAGCTATGAAGCAAGATACATTTATTTATTTATTTATTATTTATATTCCACCTTCTTCCTGGTACAGGGACTTCATATTGAAAACATGAAGTAAAAGAGTCACTGTAAACTTACAGAATTAAATTTTTGGAAGAAAAACATTTGTTTACTTGACAGAAGATCATATCTGGTTGGCGTAAAGAACTGATAAGACAGTAACAACTTATTTCTGTATATATTCCGAATTAGTCATTAGCAATAATGTTAATACCTACACATTTATTCAAAAGAAACAGATTTTTAGCAACACCCGTAAGTTTCTGTACAACCTAAATTCCAGTTGCTAGTCAGTTGTAAGGCAAGACACAACTCTGAAAAGGATGTAGCCAGCAGGATGTGGAACTTATCAATTCCCTAACTGCCATTTTCTTCTGTTACCTCTAAATACAATCATAAAGTCCACCTGGTTTGTGGCGGTGTAGTGGTGTTGCAATTCTACTTTGTGAAATATTAGCATTTTCTTCCTAATACAATTTTATCTATTTATATAATATTGTTCATGCAATTAGAAATCTGCAGTCAATCTGCAAATTAGACAAAGTTGTGCTAACTTACTGTAACACTGGATGCACACTTGATCCAATGTACTGGAAAACTTCAGGGTTAATGGTGGCAAAGGATCTAGTTCAATTTTTTTGAAGTCTTCTGGACAATCCCTCTTTAGGTGACCTTCTCGCTTACACAAACTGCAAACAACTGTAGGTGACTACAAGAGAATGAAAAATATATTTGCTATTCTTCTCTCAGCTCATTACTTTCTAGAAATCTCAAGAGATCCAGAAACAGCAGCAACCACAATCAAGTTTCAGGATACATGTGGATATGGAATTTGCTTATACAAGATGTAGAACGTTTCTTGTGCTACTGGGTGCCACTTTATTCTAATTATAATCTCACTTCTCCTTGAATGGTCAAAGAGTCATAACAATATTGACCCTAACTCACGGGGAGGTTTCACAATCAAGACTACATGTACTTTGATAGCATAAAATGAACTATTTTGTGACTGAATTGGAAGCACCCTCAGTCAGTTGGCCATCTTTACATTATAATGGGGGGCAGGGGGCAGGAGCAACACTATGCTTCATAGTAAATGGGTGGGGTACATGTAGAAAAGAGTGGGTTTCTGGTTCCAAGTGGAGTTATATTTTTTAAATGCTAGGCTAGTCAGTGACTGAAAGGATGGAGTAGAGAAGCTACAGTCACCGAGCCTAACCTTTTATTGTCATCCAGTACATGCAGGCAGCAAAGTTGTAATCTCAGGATGCTGTTAGTGCTGGCAAGCACCAGCTGAGAGTGATTTGCTCCTTGCCCTTTTTCCCATGCAGTCCATAGCGCTGCTTCAGATTTATAGCTTTTAATATTTCAAATTTAACTTTGTGCGTAAAGTGTGTAAATATGAGATCAGTCACTCTCCTGTTTCATTCAGAGATGTGGCAGAAGCTTATAACCCATCAGCCTGACCTTGTACAGCAAGTGGGAGTGGTGGAAATTACAAGGATTAACTGAAAGTGCTATGGTGGAAAACTGCTGGAACAGACATTCCATTAATCCATATTTACCAATGTGAAAGTTAAGGTTACAAGCGGGGTAAAACTCACACCTTCTAATGTGTTGTTGTTATTATTATTATTGTTATTATTATTATTAACCTTTATGTGGACTAGAATTTGACCTTCAGAGATAAGTATCATCTGCAATTAGAGCACTACAGTACACAAAACATTTTTGATGCTTAGAGATTATTACCTTGCCTTTTGTGAAAGCAGATTTATTAAATTCATAGAAGAATTCAGATTTGCTACATTGATCTATAGGTATGCTACTTTCTGAAAATACTTCTTTTTCAGCACTATCTTCTTTGTTCACATCTACCCTTGGAAGCTCATCTGCACTCTTCCTGAACTCTGTATTCTCATATTTAACAGATATAAACAGTTCTTCTTCAGACAGAGCCTCTTCCAGGCCAGATCCAGTGTATGTGTTGTCCAGTTCATCTTCGGTATTGACAGCATTTCCATGTCTCTGGTTTACAATACTGTTTTCTTCATCCTCCTCTTCATCCTCCTCCTCCTCCTCCTCTACTTCCTCCTCTGAGTTATCCACTTCAAATACTTGTTCCTGAGTTGGTGGTTCCAACTTGATTAGAGACTCATCAAGCTCATCAGTATCTTCTGTGCTCTCCTCATCATCAACCTTGCCATCTAGCATACCACTGCACTGTAAGCCAAAGTCATCAAGAGAACTAACTGTGTTTTGAAAACTTTCTAAATCAGAAATGCTGTCATTTTCAACATCATGTTCATTAGTTGGAACTGCAAGGTCTCCACTTTCAATGTCTTCATCCAAACCTTGATTAATACCTGCACGTTCTAGCAATTTTTTCAGAAATTCATGCTCATCTTCTTCCCCTTCATTTCCGCTCTCTGTCTCTTCACAGCTTGGTTTAAACTCCTCGTTGTCTCCAGAAATAAATTCTTCAATTATGCAGTCTGAGTCCTCATGAGAAATTTGTAAATGGCTTATACCTTCTGCCAACTGTTCTTCCACAAAGCTTTCAGCATCAAAGTTTTCAGAAGGTTCATACATTTGTTCCTGAGAAAAATATAAACTTGTCTTGGTAGCAGTTGTACAACTGCCCATTGCAGTTTTCTCTGCTTCATTATGTTCATTCTGTGTAACAGGAACATCATGTTTAAAAGCAGTCTCCTCGGGCTCTAGGAGTGCTGGGGATTCCAGAAGTGTCTTCTGGTTGTTTTTTGTACTCTGCTTATGAGGCATGGCAAAATACTTGTATGTTGCCCGTAGACAGTGAAGAATATACTCATATACCAGTTGACTATTAAGGGTTCTTGCCACATTTCTCTTCACAGAGTAAGGATCTGAAAAGAGTAAGTCAAACATCATCCAATTTATTGTATGCATTACTGAAAGTGTTACCATAGATTAAAATACTATCTTCTATTACATGCGAAAAATTCACATTACCAACCCAAGTTGCCAATAAAAGGTATGATTAAAATTACAGTTGAAGTCATACATGGACTATGAAAGCTGTAGAACAATGCACCAATGAGTGTAAAATGGGAAACACAAAACAGAAAAGGACTTTAGTTGCAAGTAAACTCTGTAAAATTGCTTACTTGCTATCTCCAAATGGAATTAAAAGGGTCAGTTCTCATGTCTGAAAATGTTAAGATTACATGCAGACTGTGAGACATCGTAGGTGCACAAAGCATGGAATGCAAAAGCAAAGCTTCAAAACACATGTTTTAACAAGCAAAACGTTTTAAAATGATCAGGATATGTCTACAGTGAAAGTTGTTTTCAAGAACCTGGATTTCACAAGACTTATCATGATCCCATTACTTATTTGTGGAAGTCATCTTACACTGCTCAAAACAATAATCTGAACTTGTGAGCATACTGTGGTCATCAGTGGAGACCCTACATTGCACTCTTCCATCCAATGAAACACAAGGGACAGGGAAAGTGGTTACAGGGTCTGGTGCCCCAACTGTGTGCTCTGGGAGGTCTGGCTCCCTCTTTCATTGGATGCTTTTTGGCAGAAGATCAAATCATACTTGTATAGGCCATGCATAGAAATTATCCTGCCCACAAGGATCTTTTGTGCAGCACCCAAAAATCCCCTTCATCCCCTTCAGGACCAGAAAAAGAATGAGATACATGTGAATAATTTTGCCCCCAGATGCTAAATTTTTCAATTGAAATGCTACTTGCCATATCAACAGGCTTTGTTTAAACCTCAAAAAGCATTTTTAAAAAACTAAGAGTACTTCTTGACACTTCCATTTTCATCCAAACAGGCATGACCCACAATAGACTCAGAAGGCAGTAAACGTGGTAAGTACGGCCAGAACTATAATACTGGGATTCATATTATGTAAATGTTTCTTTACTCCAACTGCCCTAGATATATAACTATTAACTTGTAGTTTTATATTTATTCTTTGAATTTTATGCTACCCACTTGACTGGTAAATCATCCAGCAAGGTAGGGGAAACAGGACGTAAACATATATCTATAGTATTTTTAAAAACAATTTGTCTGTTGCATTGATGGAGCTATTTCACATTAAATTTCTTTAACAGGTCTTTTGAGTGAGGAACTGCAGAGAGAAAGCCACCTAAACCATACGGGCAGCATATGAAGACAATAATTATAGAAATCAGCCGAGAGTGGGCCTCAGCCTAGCAACTGTGTGCCCTCCCTTGACATCAGGTGTTTTCAATGTTATTGTATTGACCCCTACAGAGAATTCTATGGTCAAACAGCTGTAGGCTAAAACACTGTGGCAAAGAGAGGCTATCATATCAATCCATCAGTAAAGCAAAACAAGTGAGAGAAGGGAAGAAGAAAGGCGACAGAATAGCCCACAAGTTTTCTATTGAATGGGGAAAAGGTCAGCATATGTCTGAGGTGTATCCACACTGCATAATTAAAGCAGCTTGACACCACTTTAGCTGCCATTACTCTGGGATCCTGGGATTTGTAGTTTGGTGAGGAATTCAGCTTGGTCTGTCAGAGAGCTCTAGTGCCCCATCAAATTACAAACCCCAGGATTCTACAGGATGGGATGCAGTGGCTCAAGTGCTTAAGATGCTGGCTTTGACAACTGCAAGATCGGCAGGTTGGTAGTTTGAGGCCTGGGTGCCGCATGATGGGGTGAGCTCCCATCACTAGTCTCTGCTTCTGCCAACCTAGCAGTTTGAAAGCATGCAAATGCCAGTAGTTAAATAGGTACCACCCCGGTGGGAAGGTAAACAGCATTCTGTGCAGTCATGCTGGCTACATGATTACAGATTAGTCTCTGACAACACTAGCTCTTTGGCTTAGTAACAGAGATAAGCAGTACCCCCAACGGTCAGACACAACTTGACAACTTTGTCAGTGGGGAATACTTTTACCTTTTTATGACAGTTAAGGTGGTGTCAAATTGCTTTAATTCTCCAGTGTGGAAACACACCGTCAAACAAAGCTTGTGCCATCCTAACTTACTTGTAGAGGCCCAAACTGATAAAACTTCCCTAACAGATTACATAAATTAGACCTTTGTTCAAGTGAACTAATTTAAAGTACCTTCCACAGCAATCCGCTTTTTAGGCCAATCCTTTGATTCCCGAGACACTTTTTCTTTGAGGCGTATGCTGATTACTAAATCAGCCAAATTAAATTCCAAGGCATAGAAACGAAGCAGTTCAACCCAGAGTTGTCCAACTGGGACTGAACATTGGTGATCTGAATCAAATACTAAGGGAACCTACCAATGAAAGCAAAGGGTAAATTGTTACATTTCCCTAGAAGCTACATTCCAAATTAGAAAAAAATACATTAACATGACAGTTTTAACAAGGTTTTAAATGTACTGTACCAGCTGAAGTCAGAGAGTAACTTGACCTCAGTGCAGTATTGTTACACACAGAAGCTAAAAGTTTTATAACTAATGGCATAATTTTATGTATGTCACTTCAAGTTAAAGTTTAATTACTTATAACAAAAGCTCATCACAATCTTACATCAAAGAGGTTATACAAATAGCAAGTGACAAAGTTAAAATATAATGTAGAATTTCCAAATCCCTTTCAAATACTACTAAGCTTGCCAGTAACAATTAAAATATACAAACAGACTTTTGGGAGAGTCTTACAGTAACATAGACAGGCTTTCACTAGTGCCATTAAGAAATTTACAACTCTTCTAGAATCCTTATTAAAAAGCAAAAATTTGATTTTTTGGGGGGGCAAGCAGACCAATTATTTTTAATACACAGCAAGCCAATAATGTATTTTCCGCTGATTCCCTGGAGATTATCCCAAGGGGGATGAGACAGAGACAGGAGCACTCACCCATCCTTATCCCGTCCATGACCCGAGAAAAAGTGATTGCACAAATCACTTTCACACTGCAGCCAGATGAAAAGCACTTTCAGCCATGGTATTAACGGGTCCTTCTGTTAATACAAAAGAGTGCAAATGATGTCTGAAAGCGCTTTTCAGCCAGCTGTAGTGTGAAAGTGATTTGCGTGATCACTCTCACTCTTGTCGGGTCAAGCACGGGTCATGTGTGAAAGTCCTTCCCATGATGGGGTGGGAAGGATGGGACAGGGACAGGATGATGCTGTCCCATCCGTCATGTGATCATCTTCCCTGTTATAAAGGACAACTAAACAAATAATGAGGAAGGTCATCCACTTCATTCAAATCACAACAACAATATTGTTTTGTTTTATTTTTATGCTGCCTTTCTTCCAGAGTGGAATTCTATCAAGGCGGCTCATAGAAGGAAATCAATTAAAATCTATCAATGGAATTTTAAAAACAATTAAAATTGTCACTATCACAACAATACAATTTTTAAACATGCAAGTTAAGTAACAACAGAGTTTATGATACACAATATAAAAACAATAAAACCCACAAAACCTTGACCCTACCCTCCCTCCCAAACTATAAAAATTAACATAAAACATGATTAAAATATATAACAATACAACACTACAAATAGTAGCATAATTGTTAAGGGAGTTTAGCTAATCTGCTGTCCAAAATTGTGGAGAGCATTAGCTGGAACCTAGCTAATGTTAGCTCCCATCTTAAACAAAACTTCAGTTTTAAATAGGTAGTCCCTTGGGCCTGAAAGAGGTTTAAGTAAATTATACCATGGGGAGATGTTAACTATGGTAGATAAGAGAAGCAAAGTCTTGTTGGAACAACATGTCACTAACACATAACTTGAACTGTTCTTTACTGGTAAATTCTCTTTCTGAGAAAAGAAATCTCTGAAAACCCAAATTTTATGAACAAGATATTTGACTATGAGCCAATTGTCACAGAAAACCTAATTTTGCTATGCAACTTTTTGCCATTCAGTCTGCAGCAATTTGAAAGTCCCATATTTCAGATCCATACAACATTTTCAGCTGAAGCTTCTATTTTATTAAATGCAAAATTGAAGACACCTGCTTTCATCCTGCAGTATACCAACACTTAAGATTTGTACTTGTGAGCTGCTCTGCCTTAAGCTTCCTAGCCCTGGCATGTAGCAGCCATGAGCCAGAAATAGCAATCACGTGAGGGCACCTGTTCTAGCTTATTTTGCCTTAAACACCAGTTCTGCTTTGTAGTTCTGCCTCTCTAGTTCTGACTTTGGCCTTGTCTAATTGATTAGCGTATCACTCAGAAATGAGTCCTAGGGAATGCAAGGGGACTTACTTCCAGAGAAAAGCTAAATCCAGTGGCAGTCCCACTGAAATCATTGGAGTTTATGTGATTCTAACTAACAAGTCCTTTTCCAATGAGTTTAACTAACTGGGACAAGTATGAACACAAAATATTAAGTTACAGGAATTGACTCAAACATTTATCTTAAAATTGGATTACACATGTACCCAGTTGTTGCTGATCAGGTACAATTAATTATTTCCTTTTGCTTGGACAGGGACTCTGATTCTTCAGTTCTCCTGTGCATGTCCACAGAACTGACTGCATACTGCAGGATGTATCAAGCTTCACTAAAGTCAATGACAGTGTCAATCTTTTTCCTCCCTAGCTAATGGGAGTCTATAATACTCTAAAGTATGTACATCAGAAATTACATTTTACAAGCAAAGCAGTCATTTTTATATAAAAGTATATTTTAAATATTACCTCACTCCAAATTAACATATCATACCTTGCCCCTCTTAGAAGATTCCTTTGAAGAACTGGGATCATCAATAGCAGGACTGTGTTCCCACACCACAATGTCATTCTCAACCTCTTTTAGATTAAAGTTCACTAATTTGTTCAATGAAAATCCACCAATCTATAGCAATAGAGATAAAGTAATAATTTAAGACAGAAAAATTAGTGTTAAAGAAAACATGATCTTAGATTTCCATTTCACTCCTCTTAGAAAATCTAAGTGTGGCTTTTGTCAGTTCCCTCTCCTCCCTCTCTGAAAATTTGCTTCAGAGGACTCAGGTACTCCTCCCAAACAGTGTGGAAGGTGGTGCTTGGGGCAACCTGTGGCCTCTGCCATCAGAACCTCTTTTGTGAATATAAAGAGCCCTATCATTCACAAAAGGAAAAGTATAAATCCAACTCACTGTCTAACAGCTGTCTAACAGCATTTCCACTGCTTCCTCCACTCCAAATGATATTACAAGCAATATATGCTACTTGTTGGAACAGAACAGGTTTGTTGGATTAGACTAGGAGAGTGTTTCCACATTCTTTAACACAACTGAATACTAGACCTTATATATTTATATTGTTACATTTCCCTAGAAAAAGCCTGACCAAGAGAGATGTCATGAAGCTATTCCAGAGGAGCTAGATTTCCTGGAAGATTTCCTGGATTCAATTTATTTGGAGCTGCAGCTTTGGCCAACCCGAAGGCAACTCTGACTCCTGTGGAACATCTCACACAGCATAGGAGAAGGGAAAAAATATTTCATCATGTCTTACCATCTTGGGGAGAGAGAGGCAGGCTAGCTCCAACTGCCTGCCTGAAGAAGTAAAGCCCTCCCTTCAGCCACCATCTTTGGGGGAGAGAGGCAGGCTAGCTCCAACTGCCTGCCTGAAAGAAGTAAAGCCTTCCCTTCAGCCACCATCTTGGGGGAGAGAGGCAGGCTAGCTCCAACTGCCTGCCTGAAGAAGAAAAGCCCTCCCTTCAGCCACCATCTTGGGGAAGAGAGGCAGGCTAGCTCCAACTGCCAGCCTGAAAGACTAAGAGCCCTCCTTCTGACCACCATCTTGGGGGGAGAGAGGCCTGTTATGTTTTATTTTGACTTTGTATTGTACTTCCTGTTGTACACCGCTTTGATCTAATTTGGAAAAGCGGTATATAAATAAACATTATTATTATTATTATTATTACAGTGGTACCCCGGGTTAAGAATGTAATCCGTTCCGCGGCGCCATTCGTAACCCGAAATCTTTCGCTAGCCGAAAAAACCATAGGCGCTAGCGCTAAAAGCCGCGATTTCGTGTGAAAAAGCGCCGAAAAGCACCAAAAATTTTTTCGTAAGACGCAAAAAAAAAAAAACCGTAACCCGAAACAGTTTTTTCCTATGGGATTTTTTCATATCCCGGAAATTTCGTAACGCGGTGATTTCGTATCCCGGGGTACCACTGTATTATTATTATTATTATTATTATTATTATTATGGTGTGTTCTCTAAAAAAAAACCCTACTGTTCACAAACAGCAAAATTGGGTAAAGTCAACAAAGTTAAAGAGCATCAGTGTCACTGTTTACCTTCTTTCATTGTGACACTTAAGATGTTTCTACCTTCCATGTAAATGACCATTTAACCAATAAGTCATAAAAGGATCTTTCATCTTAGCTTGTGACTTCTAAATTCTCTCAAGAACCTTTGGTAAAGAACTTTGAATAACCTTTTTTCAAAGTCCACAAGGTCTTTATTCTAGGAATAGCAAATGTTGGAGGGCCCAGGGGGCATTTTTTTTTATCCCAGGACCAGGACCCATTGTGGGCTGCACCAGCCCCATGAAGGCACAATAATGATGAAAAATCAGAAGTGACCAAAAGTTCACTTCCAGTTTCATTTAGATGGGATAGGCAAATGTCCAAGGCAAACCTCCTTTACTGCCTTGATTCCATGGTCCCTCTGGAAAATAAACAACTGAAGAATATGCAGCTTGGAGCCAACAAGGTCTTTCTTTCATCACATCACAACCATCTCTTCTTTCTTTCTTTCTTTCTTTCTTTCTTTCTTTCCTTCCTTCCTTCCTTCCTTCCTTCCTTCCTTCTTTCTTCTTCTTCCTCACTGCCTATGCCTCTACCATCAGGGTAACTATGGCCCTGTACAGATGGGCCATTAAGCATGTTCTGGCAATGTATTAGGGTTGCCTTGGAGCATGGCTTATATACGCCCCGCAACCCTAGTACGTCGCCAGGACATCAAAATGGCTGCGCCCTGTCTACATGGGTGCCACCATTTTGACGTAACAGCCACGTCGCATCCAAATGGCACGGCATGGCCGTTATGTCCTGGCGCTGCTGCAGGGCGCCTGTGGCGCCCTTTCAGCAGCACTAGAAGGAGCTCCAAAACGGAGCTCTTTTTGTGCTGCGTATCGCTGGCGCACCCTTTACATGGCTGCGCCAGCGATACAAAAGAGAAAGGGGCCACTCAATGCATTTCTGTCTCCCCACTGCTGTCGGGGTGTCCTTGGGGCATGAAGCCCCAAGGACACCCCTTTCCAGGCCGCGGGGAAGGGCGGTTTTGTTGCTTCCTGGAGGCCTGGAAAAGAGGTGGATCAGGGCCTCTGGGGCTGCCACTGTGGCAGCTCAGGCCCCGATCCATCGGGGAAAGGGGTGGGTGCAGGCCGCCCCAAAGGGGCGGTCTGTATCCCGCCTATGTCTGCAGAGCCTATAGGACTCTATAAATAGTTTTCAAGGACTGCTTTAAAGAATCCTTTGCTGACTCAGATACCATTCCAAACTATGCTCTGTCACACTGGAAAGTAATTTTTCAAAGCTAGATACACAAGGAAGGAGAGGGGAGGTAAGAGGCAACACTGAAACCTATGTCTATTTTCTGATTCTGTGAGCCATACTTGCAATGTCTAAATGCATTTCTTGTTAAGATTGATTGTTTCCTTCTTTTCACCTGATGATTAAAAATACCATACCTTGGATGTATCCAAGAGAAAAAGAATTCAAAACATCTTTTAAATCCTTAAAAAGATTCTATGCCATATATGCACATACCCATGATCCTAAATAAACTGGCAGGAATGGCTCTTTCCTCTGTTGCAGAAAGAAAATAACCATTAGAGCAAACACATAAGGCGGTAAGCCGCCTTCTTCAGGACGATCTGCACAACATAGCTACAACGAGAGAGAAGGGGGGGGGGAGGGGGAGAAGGAAAGATCTATTAAAACATTCTTTTGCAGCTATTTTAAACTGACCATAAAGAACACCATTTCACAGTACTACTGAGGAATAATAACCTGATTCTACAACTGTTGCTTGAGTTGTAATGACTCGGAAGAGAGCATTCCCACACAAGTAAAGCAGGATTGTATACTAAGTAATGAAGAAGCGTGCTATTTGTCTATTGTGTTGATACATCACTATGTCAGTGTTTTGCTGACAGCAGTATCAATCCCTTTGATCAGATCACAACTATTAAAATCTCAATTATAAAACATTGTTTTTACTAATATTGGTGACAAAATAAAACTTAAGACGCTAATAACATCAAATCAAAAACAAGACAAGTTTGCTACATTGAGCATTAGGAGAATACAAAAGAAATTAAACAGTCATATATGTGTGTGTGTGTGTGTGTGTGTGTATATATATATATATATATATATATATATGTGGTAAGGTGATGTTTCTTTTAATTTTCAGTAAGTTAATAAAAAGCAATATAGTCCAATGCCCTTTAGAAGAAATCATGAAAATTATTACCTTTGAAACAGTGGAAGAAAAAAATTAAACCTGGCCAAAGACTACAGTCCAGTCAAAGCAGCTAGTATTTAAATCTCGTTAATTTCAACATGTTTATTTTTTAATTTAATGTCATACATTTCATTTAACATTCATTCTTTCTCTACAAATAGACCTCAAAGTGGCTTAGCAGTCAAGAGCCTGTATGAATAAAAATGTATTTATCTGCCAGGAAAAGAACAACAATGATGGAACAAACCTAGGGCCCTTCACCTTAGAGCTCCAGAGCTTAGCAACAATTATTGAGAAGGCTCTCTCACATGTTTCTGTCAATGTGTCTCTGAGAGTAGTGATGAAAGGGAAGGGGCTCTTAAAATCTGACCAAGCTCATATGGGAGAATACAGTCTGGCAACTTGTCCAGATTTTCTAGAGCTTTACAAAATTCATAACCGGCACTCTAAATTGTGCCTGGAAACCGAGTTAGCAGTCAATGAAGCTATTGTAATGAGGAAGACACATATTCTCTGCAGCCATGCCAGGTCAACCGCCTGGCCACAGCATTCTGAACCAGCTGAAGTTTCTGAATATTTCTGAAAGATAAACCCATGTAGAACACATTACAGTAGTTCCAATGTATAATCAAGGCATGTGCCAATCCAATAGATCCAACAAATACATGAAAAGAAGCAGTTGGGGTGCTAGCTTTAACTCTGCAAGTGTATTTGGATATCCTGGTTCAGCACTGAATTCAGAAATACAGTCCCTCTGTATTCACAGCTTTGGAACTCCCAGTTTTGATCATTCGCGAGGTCAATGCCTCCACATGCACACACACTCCCTCTCCTCCCCATCCCCTCCCTGCCGCTCTGTTCCTAGCCCAGCTGAACCAGCTACAGGGTGACTGTGAGAGGAAAGAGAGGCAACCTCTTTCTTTCTTTTTCTTTCTCTCAAGGTTTTTCAGGGCCTGGGGGAAGAGAGGATTCCCTGCCACCTTGGAAGGGCTCCTAAGGCTTTCCAGGGCAGCAGGATCTGGAGGAAGAGAGGACTCCCTTCCCCAAGCCTCTGCCACCTTGGAAAGGCTTGGGGAAGCTTCTCCCAGGGCTTTCCAGGGCAGCAGCAGCCAGAGGAAGGGACAGCGAGTCTCCCATCTTCCTTCTGATGCTTCAAAGAGCTGAGGCAAGCTCTCTGAAGCATTGGAAAGGAGGTAGGGGAATCTCATGTGTGCTTCTATCTCCCTTCTTTGATACCTCAGAGGGCTTGCCTGTGGCGAGGAGGCGTGAGAGCAGCACACACAAGTCCCCCAGCTTCCTTATGATGTCTCAGAGAGCTCATGTAAGCTCTCTGAGGCATCGGAGGAGGGAATAGAGGCAAGCACAAGTACTCCTCTCTAGCACCTTCCTGTCGCTCTGAAACTGGGGAAAGGGGCTATTGATGAAATTTTCGAATTTGTGAGGGTCCTTTGCCCCTAACCCAGTGAATACGGAGAGATGACTGTATGTCCACCCTGCAAACCTCAGACTCCGAGAGGAAACAGATTCCTATTCCCTCATCTGCCTTTCAAATGACCATGAGCACTCACTCATCTTGCCTACAATGAGCTTCAGGTTTTCAGTTTTTTAACCCTTTCCATTTAAATAGAAAGGATAGAAAATATTGGGAGTCATAACAAACAAACAGCTTCATTTATATACCGCTTCATACTGAACTAGCAGTGTCTAAGCGGTTTACAACTGTAAGCTAATTGCCCCCAACAATCTGGGTACTCATTTTAGCAACCTCGGAAGAATGCAAGCCTGAGCCCTTTTGCTGGTATTGAACTCACAACCTTATGGGTTGCATAAGCATTCTGTTGGCCCTGAAATCCCAAACTCTCAACAAATTTTCCCAGCAGTTTCAAATACAGAAGTCAGGAGGGATGCTGGTCACACCAATCCTGGGAAACTGTGAAAAGCCACTATGAGGTTATCTAGCATAGTGAGTGGTTCTCTAGGACTTGTTTCTGCACAGACTCACCCTCCTCCACAGGCCTGACTACATGGAAACTTTAGAGCCTGCTCCTGCCCTGACTTACCCTCTCACAGTTGATCCTGGCACAATGTAAAGATTGGGGAGTTAGGAATGCCTCACCACTATCCTGACCTCATAGAGGTGGCAGAAGGTATCACAATAAGGCACACAAGGTGGGTCTTAACTCACCATAGATTTTGTTCACATTATTTGTAATTTTTTAAAAAATATATCAATTTTAAATGGCTAAGCCAAGGTCAAAGCTATATCCACTGGACCTTCACTATCTTCAAAATCAAAGCAATTTTATCCATAAAGCATATGCAATCTGGTCATAACCCAAGCTTACACACTGGTTCAATATTCAGTTACATATATAAATACGGATACCTAATGCTTTGCTACTAGGATCAGATTTACCTTAGCCCAGTGTCTGAACGCAGTAACTAGGGACACAAGATGAGGTTCCAATTTCCCTAGTGTAGCCAAGTGGTTTGTCGTTAGACAAGCATTTTCATTTCCCGCGCTTACTCTGCAAACAAGGCCACTAAAAGATAAAGACATAAATTAAAACTTTTCTTCCTCCAACAAATAAAGCAAACTAAGGATGGAAATTTTAATGACTGGAAATGAATGACTACTGCTAAAAACAGCAATTCTGTGTTTCCTCCTCCTCTTTGCAAAGTCTATCGGCCTAGATTAAGAAGCCGAGTGTCTAGTCCATCTGCCTTGGTCCAAGGAAGAGAACTGCTGGACCTGATCCCTTTCCCCACTACCATTCCTTTCTCTTTTTGTGTCACGTCTTTTTAGATTGTAAGCCTGTGTAATTAAAAATAATAATTGTAAGCCACTCTGACAGCCTTATGAGCTGAAGGGTGGGGTATAAATACCATAAATAAATAAAAAATAAATATGTCCTTTCATTTTATTTAGAATGCAGGGAGAATGAGCATATTAATATATGCAGCTACTCTTTTCAGTAACAGCAGTGGGATGATTTCTTCTGCTCAATGCATTATAAAAACTTAAAATTTGAGATGGCTATCCTGACTTTTGTTGGGCTGAGATCCCTGTTTGCTGGGTGACTTTTTTGGCTCAAACTGGATAACACAGTTGGATTAACAAACATTAGTATACATGTTCCTGAGACCGCTGTTCCATAGAAGCAATGCCCTTATCTAACACTGTTTTATGGTGGTTTTACTACTTTATCTAAACTTAAAGCTATGACAGATGTATACACTTATTATGATGGCATATGACTGATAACATAATTTCTTACTCCTAGCATCAGTAAGAATTAAATACTACCACAATTACTATTAGATTTCTAACAGATCGTCAGGTACTGGTCTCTTTCCTTAGAGGTCTTCAAACAGAGGCTGGATGGCCATCTGTTGGGGATGCTTTGATTGTGATTTCCTGCATGGCCCTTGCGGTCTCTTCCAACTCTAGGATTCTATGACTCTATGATGGCTGCATTTTTCTCCAGTATCAGAGACACCTTGCCTCTGTATAACAGATTCTCAGAGACATGAACAAAAGAATGCTGTTGCCCTCATGTCCAGCTTGAGGGCTTCCTGGGAGCATTTGGTTAGCCAATGTCTAAACTGGACGGTTACTGAGAATCATTCTTCTCTCTCTCTTTTTAGTTACTTAGTACAGATACTAACATAGGTGTGGGCATCTGTAATTCACATGGCTATACATTGTAAGAACACAATAATTTGCTGACTGAGACCTTAGTTTTTCTTTGCACACCACCACAGGCACTCTAGAATGGAAATCTGCATCAACATCAATAAAAGAGTCTAAGGGAGGAAAGAGAACGCCACATTAATCATGGTTATGAATAAATGTCAAACACAACATGTCTCACACAGAGAAAATTAAAAGAATCCCCTTTACTTCTTCGCTTATGTTTTAAACAAAGGTTTAAAGGGCTGTAGTTTTCATGTAACTATAGAACTGCTACTGTATTTGAACCTACAAGTTGAATCTCCATTATCCAAAATGCTTGGGCCTGAAACATTTGGGATTTTGGATTTTTTTGGATTTTGGAATATTTGCATATACATAATGACATATCTTGGAGATAAGACCCAAATCTAAACTTGAAATTTGTATGCATCTGAAGGCAATTTTACACACAATATTTTTAATAATTTTGTGCATGAAACAAAATCATCAGAAAGCAAAAGCATCATTATCTCAGCCATCCATGAACTTCAGATGGTCACTTTAAACCATTATTAGATTCTGAAAATTCAAAACTAAAAGAAATGTTCTTGTGGTGAAAAAAGCAATAACAACAAAAATGCCATCATGCTCAACTGCAGAAACCCATGTGCCTTATCTATCACATCTATAACACTGACAAATGCCTTAAAATGATTCTTGTTCAGTCACAATAATTAGATCTACTTTTGCAAATACCATTTTAAAGGCTGAAGCAAGCAGGTAAATATTAGTAGATTTTGTGACAAATCCAGGGCATTAAATCTAGATCATATTATACCACACAATGGAACATTAACTAAACTTATGTTTTTTAAGCTTCCATAAATATAACTTTGGTATAGTATGTACCATTAATTCCCAGTCTTAAAAGGAGACAGTCATCCAGGTTTTTTTTAAGGCATGTTTATTAATATCTTCATTCAGAAATGAGGCTAGGCCACATAGCACCAAGATGTATGACAAGTAAAATATTTGGAATAATTTTTGTTTCAGTTTCTATATCTGCATTTGGTGCTTGAATTAGTGGCACACAGGCTGAATGACGTGACTGATTACAATTTCTGTAAAACACACCTTTGTGTTGGCAATTAAAACAGAGGAAGAATCATTTCAGAAAATGATACCTTGCCCTGCCCTACAATCAAGCAACCACATGATTTCCTGATTTTTTCATTGCTTTATTGTGCTTATTTTAATTTTTGGTATTTTTAGGTGTTCTGCCGTTTTCAAGACTCGTAAACAAATGAATATAATGGGTTATTGTGGCTTTATCTATTTTAATCCATGCTTATGGACATTATAGCAATTTTAATCAGTATTTGTGATACTGACTGTGGAACCAGGAGAACATGCAGAATAAAAATCTGCATCTGTTAAATCTCACATGCCTTCTTGCTACAATAGGGAGTAATCTAAAAAGCTGGCTATAGATACCAGCAATCATTATGTATTTTTATCTTTTTTATTGTAACCTGCCTTGATCTGCAGGGAGAGGCGGGACAATAATAATAATAATAATAATAATTATTATTATTATTATTATTATTATTATTATTATTATTATTATTCAAAGTTGATATAGGCCATCTTGCTATTGAGAAATCAGATGTATTCTGGTTGCCTGTCTTCCCTCATACTTGACCATTGCAGCCTTTCCTTCAGATCTGAACATCTACATGGAAGAAGAAGTATTTAACATTTGAGAGGGCTGCAGTTTTAAATGGCCAATTACTAGGTGCATACTGCAGAGGTGCTGCAATTCCCAATGCTAACAGATCCAAAATAAAACTGAATAAGTATTTTCCCAATACGGAGGTTCCTCAGTTCATAAAAATTATGACAAAGAAGCTCCTTTTTCCACCAACCCAGCACCTCCCCTTCTTTTCATTGTCTGTTTATCTGGACATATTTTGCAGCATCAGTATTGAGAGGATGGTTAAGGGCGGCTGAAGAAATGCAGACTTTCACTGTTCTGTTGCAACAGTGTGGTGACAGTAAACAATGCAATACAGTTTTGAGCTGGGGAAAGAATGGGAATTGGTTCTAGCTGATCCTAATGCAGCCATGTGTGCAACAGCAAGATAAACACAGCTGTCTCCAGAAGCCCTTACTGAGTATGTGAACAGCAAAACACAGAGAAAAGGGGAGAGCAGATACGCCTGCCTCACCAGGACTTTAAAGAAGCATTTATCTGTAAGTTTGACCAAATGGAAATGATATAAACGAAGAAGCTGGTGAAAGAAAAGATCATCTCTGTTT
Source organism: Sceloporus undulatus (assembly GCF_019175285.1). Lineage (NCBI taxonomy): Eukaryota > Metazoa > Chordata > Lepidosauria > Squamata > Phrynosomatidae > Sceloporus > Sceloporus undulatus. The sequence goes on from NC_056523.1 coordinate 251,465,408, forward strand.
TTCTGCAGTGTTATTTCACTCTTAATCTTGTGTGAGTGAAAATGTGGCTAACCACAGATATGAATAAATATGCCTTACCACAGTTCTTCAGGCTCTCTTGTACGATTAAGAGAACATCTGGTTGAGACATCTATGAAAAAGAGCAGAACAAAAGCTATAGAATTTTTAAAGATCTTAGTGAATTAAGTATTTCAAATTCTACAGAAGTATAAAACTTCATGGCATTTCACTTGCTTATTCAACCTTATGTACTAGAAAGGGTTGTTCTATTCCCTCATGTTTTAGAACAGGATTCACGCAGAACTGACTGGCAATGTAGGCATTCTGCAGCACAGACATGCAGACAATTGTAAAACATTTCCCTAAACATCAGTTACTTGCCACAGAGTTCTTGTTTTTTCCTATTCTTTTAACAAACAAATAAAAATAAAATGTCCAAACAACTGATTCCTTTGCTTACTGTGGTACTTTTGGTAAATCCCAGCCAACATAATGTATTGGGACAAAAATGTCCCATGCCATTTTTGGTGACCCATTTTAGTTATAGCAGACCTTACGTACTCTTATTGTCAAATAAACCGACCTCTTTTAGGAGGACAGTGAAATTCTCAATGGCGTCAGGAAATTTAAAAATGTATATCTTATTCAATGATAATATTGACTGTTACTTTTGGTATACAGTCGAACTTTGACTTTTGCAGGGGTTAGGGTTTCACTCAGCTGAAAGTGAAAAATCCGCAAATAAGGCATGGAAGGGGCAAAGGCAGTGTGTGTACACGTCCACCCCCCCCCCGCTCCCTTCCAATGCCTCAGAGAGCTCACGCAAGCTCTCTGAAGTATTAGAAGGGAGGTGGGGGACTTGCACGCGTGCTTATCTCACTCATCCTCTGATGCCTGGGACAGCTTGCCTAACATTTTAGATAAGGTATATTTTAAAGAAGGCTTTTTAAATATAGGTTTTGATGTAAGATAATTTTCTTCTAATAGCCATATTAGAAGGAAAAATCTAATTAAAATGTTACTTAACACCAACTATAACTTAAGAGGATTTTTATGCACATTTTTGTTATGTAAGCAGGGTATACTCTATTTTTTTGCTTTTGCAAATCCCTCATATGGATAACTTTTCTAAAGCTGCTGTCATGATGGCCATTGTGGCTGATACAAATGATATAAAGTATATAAGCTGAGAAAAAAAATCTATTTATTCAATATTTCTTAAAGAAAAAGGCCATACTTACACTGGCGGGAAACTGAATATCAAGATTTACATCTGAGTTTTTGAAACCAAATCTGCTACAGGAAGAGCCATATAGTCTTAGAGAACAATCTACAGTATAGTAAAACAAAATGGAAAAATTTAATTCAAATTGTACAATGCGCGGGGCGGGGAAAATCCTGAGTTCTCTGTACTACTAATCTAGTTCAGCATTAGGAATTAGAAGAGGCTCTAGTCCCAAGCTCCTTTAGTGGCTAGTCTATGTTCCATAAATATTATGAAGGACATGAACAGTGAATCATGGGCCTGTTACAGACAGTCAAAATAAAGCTGCTTCGAGACACAGTGGAGGTATGGTGTTTCAATGATGCACATGTCCTAAGAGTCCAGAAGTCGCACCAAAGCCACGTTCCAGCCCTAAGGACTGGAGCGTGGCTTTGGTGCGACTTCTGGATTCTTAGGACGCATGCATAATTGAAACACCATACCTCCACTGTGACTCGAAGCAGCTTTATTTTGGCTGTCTGTAACAAGCCATGATTTAGTAACTCCACTTATTCTCAGCTGTTATACTGGCTTCTTTTTGCTACTTCAAGGCCATACTTTGTTAACAGACAGATGATGAAAATACTAACTGAAACTAGTTAAATACTACTTAAATAAAATTCTGAAGAAAGCCTCCACAACTAATCATTACCTGGTAATTTCTTATGCAATACATTTTCCATGGTAGTTTTAATTCCAAGCCTTTGTTCCAAATCTTCATTATTTAACCCAAACTCTTGCACTACTTTCTCAATGGCAATCCCAATAGCTTCAATTTGTAAAGGTGCTGGTGGAGGTAGCGCTGTCAGAAGCTGTTGTTCTTGTTTTTCCTTTGGAAATAAACAGACAAAGAAAGCTAAGTATATTTTCTCAGAGTTATTTTAACAATTTATGGAAAGACACCCTGGAACACAAATTTTTTAAAATTGTAAAATGCTCTTATATCCCTTCATATTGTACAGGTTGGAAAAACCCAAGAAATTGTTTTTCAGAGAACAATGCAAAATGTATGTCCTCTTACTAGCAAAAAACAAAGTGGGCAGCTGTCAGAGGTTTAATGTTTTAAATGCTGCCCACCATACCTGAGAGGGATGCACCCCCCCCCCTCAAAAAGGCCACTTGTATGCTCTAAGGAAAGGCTTGGCAAAATATGGCCTGTGGGCCACATGCAGCCCACTAAGGCCATTTTTGTGGTGTCCAAGGGGGTCACATTTCCCCACCACCACAATTGTGTTTGCTCTGAAACTCCCACAAATGACTTCTGGAGTAGTCTGGAGAGCATTTCCACCATGCTTGGAGCTCTCTTGAGTCCTCCAAGAGTCAAAATAAAATTATGCAAAAAACAAACAAACAAACAAACAAAAAAAACTTTACCCTAAAATGTCCTCTAGGGGCCTAGGAAGGACTAAAAACATGCCTCCATGTCCCCTAAAGTGTATTTGTGGGGGACTCCCCCCCAGAAGCAGGTACAGTGGAGATGTGGCCCTCCAATGTGTCCTGAAGTGCAAATGCCACCCCCTAGTATTACACAGTTGCCCATCCCTTCTCTAAGGGATGTGAGAAGCAATTCTGCTGATTCTTTCCATCCATGCTTCTTTAAACCCAAAGGGGCCAAATGGAAGTCACTTCCTCTAGGGAAGAAAAACATAACAAATATCATATCTAATTCCCTAGAGATTTGAGAACTGTGATGGATCATTTGGAGGTCAAATTTTGGAAAAGCATTGGTATTGGGGGGTATGGCAAAGAGAGGGAGATATGGAAATGGCTTTATAAAACCATACTCAAGCCATATGAGCTAAAATATCACTAGTACACAAAAATTAATATTTAACCGCAGAACATCTTGCATCTGTACAAGAGAAAGTAACAATAAAATTACATATGATTTATGATTATTGCTTCTAATAATAATGTGACACCAATATATATATATATATGGCAAATTATTCAAGTCCCAATATTAGGCTCTTTACTTCATGAATAAAATATAAAGGTTACCATAGGGTGGAAACGAGCACAAGTAATAATCATCAAATCTGTAAGCCAAATATCTACAAGAAGTAGGACTTCAAAGAAAGTCAAAGCCATGAAAAAATGGGTACTGCCCCATTCAGAATGCATTTTGAAATCCCTACACTGACTTCCTGTCCACTTCTAAATCCAGCAGAAACTCATTGGATCTGCTTCTTTCTTCAAGGCCTTCCACAACCTTGTCCCTTTTTCTCTTTCTGCTGTCATACCTCAATATGCTCCTGCTTCTTTACTCCTTCAAAGCATAATCATTCACAGCTGTCTGAAGGTCTCCAGACACCCTAAATAACCATTCACCTTTGCTGCATTGTATTTTCTAGAAAAGAAATTAATGTTTAGCAAGGTAGAAGGCTGTGGGAAAAGAGGAAGACCACATTCCAGATGGAAGACTCAAAGGAGTAACTTCCCTGAGTCTGCAAAACCTGAGCAGCATGGTTGATGATGGAGTGACTCCAAGGTCTTACATTCATAGTATTGCTTTAAGTCAAAGTCAACTTGACAGCAGTTAACAATTTTCTGGAAGACAGTTGGCCTGTGAATTGATGTGTGTTTAATTCACTCCCTAGACTAGACTCCTACCCTATCTCTTTTATAGGGCATACCCTGATCTCAGGAACAAGACTGACAAATAATTTTAGCAGCAGAACTTTGGGTAATAATAAAAGGGCTTAGGTTAGACTGTGGAAGGTCAAGGAGAAGATGGCTACTCCACTTCTCAGGAAGCAACACAGAGTATCCTGGCTTGGAACACAGAAATGTGGAATGCAGAAGCCTTTATGTTCTGAGCCTTTATGCTCAGTTGTGGAAGCTACTGATCAGCTACTATGCTGTGGCATGGGATATTCTGAGTTTTCTTGATAAAATGCTAAACGTTAACCAGTAGGTTACAATGCTATAGGTATGATTTGCCATTTACTCACCTTTATGTTTTTCTTGTGTCTTTTTTCTTTTATATGCTTATGAGCAAATGCCACAGATTCAATCAAAGTATCACATAATTTGCAAGTATATTTGGCTGTTGGGTAGCATCGTGGTCGCTAAGGAGAAGGCAATATATTAAAATTACTGTTTTACAATATTTTTTTCCACTCTGACCCACTGACAGCCTATTTACTTAAGAAGTTATCTAGAATCATTTAAAACATTCTGAACCGATAGAGCAATTCTACAGGAAATAGAAAAAAAAGAGATAATTTAGCATCCTATTTTCAATTTAGAATCCTATTTTCAGTTGATTTATCTGAAGAAAACTTCCACAACCTGGTGTATTCTAGATGTGTTGGACCACAGCTTCCATTATAACCAGCCAGCAATGCCATGGGTGTGGTACGTGCTACAGTGCAACTCACTTGGAAGACATCAGGGGCAGGATGGGAGTGGGCTGATCTGTACACCCTCTTTCATAGCAAATTCAGTACTTTTTTGCCATCAGAAATGGAGTAAAGACAACAGCACTTAGAAACAAGAGGAAGAGATCAACATGCTCAAAGAAACCTTGAGAATTACCAAAACTATATTTAAAAACCATAAAGAATTAGACAATTCCTGCCTACCAAAAAAAAAGATAGATGTAGAAATCTGAACGTTAAAAAAAAATAAAGCCCATCCTTCCCCAAAAGAAAAAAACAAACAAACCCAGTGATGACTGAATATGTCGCTACTTGAGATATTTTTGAACCCCAATACCCACTATCCTGGTAAGGATGGCTTTGCTTACATGCCTTGCTGACATCCTGTTTGGGTTACTGTAATGCACTCTATGTGTGGCTGCCTATGAAAAGAGCTCAGAAACTTCAGCTGGCCCCAAAAGCTGTAGCCAGGTAATTAGCTAGGGCTACAATTTCCAACACAATTCAAAGTGCTGGCTTTGACCTATATAGCCCTATATGACTTGGATCCAGGTTATTTGAAGGACCATACCTCCCTATATGAGTTCATTAGAGCACTAAGATCATCCCTAGAGGCTCTTCTCTCTATCCCACCACCTTCTCAGGCTCATCTGGTGGGAAAACGGAGGTGTATTCTCAGTGACTGCTCCCAGGCTCTAGAGGTCCCTCCCTAGTGAGGCCAGAATAGCAGAAAATAAATAAATAAATAAATAAATAAATAAATAATACTGCTGATGAATAGCAAAGATAACTTCCATTGCAAACAGGAGGGCTGCACTTGTTTATCATGATCTTCAAACTCAGCAGGCACTCTAGATTGTCTCTGGCGGGTTACAGACCGCCATAAAGTACGTATTCAGTACGTACTAGGGTTAGGAAGGGGCGGTGCTTCTGAGTCCGTACAAAATGGCAGTGGCCGTTCCACACGGCCGCCGCCATGATGGCGTGACGAACGCGCTGCCTCCAAACGAGGCGGCGCGGACGTGACGCCATCGCTCTGCGCAAGGGCGCTTAATGCGCACTTTGCGCGGAGCAGGAAGGAGCTCCGTTCGGAGCTCCTTCCTGGTTTGCGTCGCTTCAGATGGCTGCACCCAGCAACGCAAGGGAGAAAGGGGCCAAGCGGCCCCTTTCTCCTCCTCCCCGCCGCCGCAGGGTGTCCTTGGGGCTTGAAGCCCCAAGGACACCCCTTTCCAGGCTGCAGGGAAGCGGCCTTTTGCCGCTTCCCCACAGCCTGCAAAGCGGCAGATCGGGGCCTCGGAGGCTGCCAATCTGGCAGCTGAGGCCGCAATACATCGGGGAAAGGCGCGCCTACAGGCCAACCCAAAGGGGCGGTCTGTAACGCGCCTCTATGGTTTATTCTAGGATTATTTCTCTGGCTGCACTGGTGCTATCTCACTGTCCTGAGTTGCTGCCTCAGTACATTAACTGAGTGTTCTGTTACACAACATATAAAACAGTCTTGGCTCAGCAGTCTTTTGCTTTATCAATTCTTTTCATCAGACAGCATTCCTCAATCTGAAACCCTTTATTATACCTAGAAAGCGCCAGATTAGGAAAGGATAACATAGGTGAATGAGAGATGGGGTATTTATTTATTTCCAGGAGTAGTAAAGGAAGGATTCAATTAAGCTACACACATCAACGTCCACAAGAATAATAGCAACTAAGATCCAAAACACACTGCAGAAATAATCCAGTTTGAGACCACTTTAACTGTCCTGGCTCAGTGCCAGGGAATCCTGGGAACTGTAGTTTATTGTGGCACCAGAGCGCTCTACAGAGAAGGCTAAATGTCTCACAAACACTACAGTTCCCAGAATTGCCTAGCATTGAGCAGGACAGTTAAAGGGGTCACAAACTGAATTATTGCCACAGTGTTCAGTTAAGTGATTTGCTCATTAGATTTTCTATTTGTCAGCCATTTGATTTATGTTGAAAGCTTCAGATTTTAACTTGACACAACTGCTTTGTCAGTTGCACTCCATCAACTTTCAGCAAAGCCAACTATCTGAAAGTATTATCCAGAACTATTAATGCTGTTCATAACAAGTACTATCTTATTCAGAATAACTTTCAAATATTATGAAATTATATTTGATATTTTAAGACTAAAACATTCTGCTATGTTTTTCCAAATGCTTTTCTGTTGTTTTTCTCCCTTACTAGGATACTGCTAGCAGATATTTTTAGTCTCAAGGTACATATTCAACAACAAAAAATACATTGCACAAATAACTACCTTCCTCAGCCTGTAAATGTAGTCTCGTTTAAGTCGTTCTTCAGCCTGCTGCAGTCCTAGTAATTCTTTTGCTGTCAACAGAGACTCATCTATAACTGGACCGTCTATTTCATCATCTTGATCATTCTCTTTTTTTCTTGTCCTTCGTGATCTCCTTGACCTCCTATGCTTCTTCATTTCTTTTAAACAGATATTAGAAAAGAGTACAGTTCATAAATTACCAATTATGAACTCATTGCATTTCCACAGTTTAACAAAACAAAATTCAGAGAAACTGAGTGATGAAGTACTCTACAGACATTTATAGATAGCCAAATGTTGCGGTGGAGTTGAAGGTTGTGGTGATAAAATTCTGGAGTCACAGAATTCCTCCCCAAACAGGGAATGTAACACACCCAACCCCCAAACCCCTCCCCTCTAAATATAAATAAATGTGCTGTACAGTCCTGTGCACATTTATGCAGCAGTCTCACTGTACTTAATGGAACTTACAGGACTTACTTAAATGCAAGAGGCCTGTAAGGTTAAAGTAGTATCTGTTAGCTTTTATTTTCCTAAACACACTTATTTGGAACCTTTCAAATATTGGTGCATTACCATTGTGGAAGAAAATGATAGCAACCCATTAGCATTAAGATAACTGGCAAGCCAACAGAAGCAACCAAGCGATCAAAGTACTTAATTATGGTCATGGGTTTTGGTTTGTTTTAATATGATGAAATAGCCTTTTTTCATTTTAACACCCCCACTAAACATCTATATTGTGTTCTTTTTAATGCTGCTCATTTGAATTACAGTGCGCCCTTGCCTTACACGGAGATCCATTCCCTCCACATAAGGCAAATAGCGTGTATGCTCAAGCTCCATTGAAAATAATGGGGCTCGTGCATGACGCACACCCCATTCAACTTCCGTTGCGCAGCTTTCAGCATAAGCTGAAAGCTGTGTAAAAGGCATCTGCGTCTGATGCAGGCACACTGTACTTTAACAAATTCTAATCATTACCTTTAAGCTTGTATATCTTAACTGTGTGTCTATCTTCTATGGACCAGCCTAGTTTAGTTTGAAAAAGCTCGTCACTATGGCCACCAGATGATTTACAGGCTACAGCAACTAGGAATGAATGGTCTGCAATCTGACTCAGTGGAAGAACTTGACATAATGATGAAATTACAGGTCTTTGAAGTATTTCAGATACATTGGTCCACTGTATCCATGGCTTGCTTATCCATGGATTCAACATCCAAAGTTTTATAGATATTGACATATATTCCAAAGAGCTAACCTCCATGGATTTTGGTGTCTATAGGTGTTCCTAGAACCAAGCCTCAGCAAATACCAAGGGCCCACTGTACTTAGATCACTATTTACCAAAATACGCCCCCTACTGAAATGACTGGCAGCTGTAAAAAAAGCATTACCATAATGCTCCTGCATATTTCTAGTTCTGTAGGGCATGTACAGCAGAACTTCCTAAGAGACGTTTCCGACACAGTTCTGATACTGGCACCTCTACTTTTGTATACAGTGCTGTGTAAGGACGAGGACTTTCAAATCTGTGATTCTTAAACACCGAGTTTGTTATTTATAAATCAGAATCTTTTTCCAGACCAGGCTGGGAACCTTCATAAAGAAATGGGGGGAGTGGCTCATAAGGGATATTCATTTAACCAATGCAAAGAAGCACTACTTCTGTCTGAAAACCAGAGGGAGGACTGGGGTACTATCAACCAATCTAAATCTTCTCCAATGGGAACCGTCTAACTAAAAAGATTGCATGTACAGCGCTGTGTAAATTTACAGCGCTTCATAAATAAAGGTTAATAATAATAATAACAATATTTTTAAGAATAATGCATATTGTAATACTGAGTGAAATGTGCAATCCTAATATCTCCCAAAATTAAAGGACCCCTGAGAACAACCTTAAGGCTATGGTAGGCATGGGCAACTCCAGCAGAGGCCAATTTCCAGATCAAAACCTGACCACGCCTCCTGATTTTCAGTTGAAAATCAGCTTGAAATCAGACATCTACTTTGAGTTTATGTATTAGGGTTTTCAGTCAATTTTGAATGTTTGGAAGAGTTTAAATGCCACCTTTGCTACAGCCAATGTTTCCAAGCACTAGGAGATTCACCCATATATATATTTAAAATAGGGCTCTATAGGTTCGGGGGCTGTAAAAATGGGGATGGACCTCATGTAATTGTCAGGCCATACTCTTCCTACAGTGGACATGATAACCTAAAAGACAAGCAAGCTGCTGAACATGACAGAACATGGTCTAAAGACAACTGGTAAAAACTAAAGATCCTTTTACCTGAATTTCCTTTCCTATCTGACATATCTTCACTTGTTAGGTCTACCAGCAGCTGCCGTCTTCCATTTCTGTTTCCTAGGTTCTCACATTCATGAGAAGAATCCTTCCGTGGCCTGATAATCACAGGAATCCGGGCTGTAGATCTGTACTCTCTCCAACTGTCTGAATTAGTGTGATGGTTGTCGGATACCCATTTCTTAATTTGGTCTTTTGAGGTATCGGTTATTCTTACCCCTTGATTGTAAACAATGTTTTTAGAAGAAATTGGATTACTCAAAGCACCATGTGCTCCCTTTCTAGGACTTGTTCCACAATGACCCGGGGCACCCTTCTTCTTCTCAAGTCCTATGTCCATCTTGTTGGTGTACCCATTTCCATAATCATCCATTAACTGGTAATCATGACGTACAGCACACTTCTGGAAATCCTCTTCATTTAAAATTCCTCGCTCTTTATTACGTCTGGCAAAGCATGGTTTTGCAGCATCTCCCATCATATTAGCCATTCCCTCCTTCCCTGTGGAATTAGGAGAAGAAGGATATTTTAACAATATGATTGGAAAGGTGCCAGTCATGGAGAGGATGATGATGATGATGATGATGATGATGATAATAATAATAATAATAATAATAATAATAAATTTTATTTATATTTCCAGCCTCTCCCTGCGGCTAATGCTGAGTATGAGCATATGAGATTTAGAATCAAATTGCCACTAAGGAAACTTACTGATGCTTCAGGCAAGGTACTAACTGCACTTACAAAAAACAAAAAAGCTTTACCTCTTCTAGGCAGCGTAACACAACAATGGGTTAGTGACAGAAGGATATTACCAAAATAGAATTAAGATTGTCTCAAATATTCTGACTATCCAATGTAATTTATGTAGTAGAAACAGGAATGGAAGAGATGCTCAAAGAAAACTACCTGTAGAGAGTCTTTCAAGGGTGTAAATATACACAACTACCACTCCACAATCTTTATCATTCCAATAATTATGTAAAACATAGGCAACACCCAATGAAAACACTGAGGTCTAAAGACTAATACACTAAATAGGGTGCTGGTCACATGGAGGCAACACTTTGTATTTAAAATTACTGGTCTTACTTCTTAGACTTGACTCTCATATTAACACAGACATTTTCAACAATAAAATCCTTTGTCATAGTCAACAAATCATTAGGCAATACAGTCAACCCTTCTTATACACATATGTTTGAGCATCCACGGGTTTTGTTATCCATGGGGGATCTTGGAACCAAACCCCAGCATATAACAAGGGTCCACTGTACATTAATTACATATTAAAACAATACAATAAAAAACTTTTGTATTAAACGTGCTTACTATCATACAGCTTATACTGTAATACAAAATATCATTTACTCAATTTTAGTTGGCATAAGGTAACATAATGATAAAAACAAATTTAAATATTTAATTGACAAATTCTTGAAAGAATAAATGATTTCCAATGTCTCCCTTTATTATTATCACAAACCACTAACATGCCATAATTCACACATAATAGAAATATGTTAATGAAAAGCTATAAAAACAGCACTATAAGATAGGTAGCATTTTAGCCATTAGACATATCCATTTGTTATGTGTGCTAGTCAAAATCTTTCTGGTTTTAGCAGCAGAAAAGACAAACTTTGCAACTGCTTCTGTTACGCTTTTATCAGGATCACTGAGCAAGTATACCAAGCACCAGTTCTGAGATCTTCTTTGGAATTTAGGTCTTCAACAGACTGGCATTAAACGCTGGCCTTGGGGCAGAGTGGGAGCATGGCATCTGCACAACACATGCCCCGACACCAGCATCATGCCATGTGCCTGACCACACGGTGGGTGGCATCATGGTGCTTTTTTGGCGATGTGTCCAGATGACACATGCCAAAGGAGTGCTGAAAAGCCATGGTGCCGGCAGCTATGGCGCCCTTTCCACAGCACAAAAAGGAGCCACTGAAAGGCCAGATCCAGCGATGAAAGAGGCAGCTCCTTTGGGGTGGTTTGTTAAGCCCCTTAGATAGGACGGGTGTAATTAATCTCAATCGCTCATTCTTACATGAGTTATAGGCTAGATCTGCACTGCAGAAATAAAGCAGTCTGACAACACTTTAATTGTCATGGTTCAATGCTCTGGAATTCTGGGATTTGTACTTTGACGTGGCACCAGAGCTTTCTGACAGAGAAGGCTAGATGTCTCACAAAACGACAGTTCCCAAAATTCTATAGCACTCAGCCATGGCAATTAAAATATCGTCAAACTGCATTATTTCTGCAGTGCAGATGCAGCAAAATCATCCCCACACGGGCCAACATGACTGACCCTGATATTGACCCTCTAATACAGCAGACGGGATTACATTAAATTGTGCTTTTGTAGCTGCAGGACAATATTTAGGATTAGTCAAATTTTGGAAATAATATGTCTCCCTCTCAGGACTGAACTATAGTCCTAAACTTATAGAACAGGTTGTGCAGGCAGTAGATATAAAATACTGTACATCAGTATATCTTTAATATGACAAGCCAGAGTCAGCTGTGCCCTGATCAAGTCCTGAGTAGCAAGAAAATTATCCGAGAAGCCCAGTCTCTGCCACTTTTCTCCAATGTTTTTAGACCAAAGAGAAGGGAAATATAGATGTCTTTCAGCACAAGGAATGGATAGTCAGAGTCCAGGCCTACATAAAAAAAGTTTCAGCCAGTGCCTTAACACCCAATTTGAAGCAGCGAATTCCACTAAGGGGTGACCAATTTCAAGCCATAAAATAGCTGACAGCACACAATTAGGTAGATACCTCTAACAATTTTCAAAGAAAAGCAGAGAGAACCTGTTTCAATACAGAAGAGAAACCAGAAATCCATACTGATATGCCATATGGATATTGATATGAGTAGTTGTGGAAACACCTTAGTCTGGAATACACTAAATGCATCAGGCAAAAACTGCCCACCATTAGTATAAAAGAAATGAACTAGGGCTTTAGTGGTGTGAGATGCTGACTGGGTTTGTGGAACATCTAGGCGCCCAATGACTGAAAGGTGACCCCTAGATACTTAAACCATTTAACTTGTTCGATCTTATGCCCAAAGGGAGAAGGATTGATTCTTACAACACAGCAGACTGGAGAAGAGAAGTGACATCAGTTTTAGATCTCTATAATTTAAGACTATATACAGTGGACCCTTGTTATACGCTGGGGTTTGGTTCCAAGATCCCCTGTGGGTAACAGAATCCGTGGATGCTCAAGTTCCATTAAATATAATGACATAGCAAAATGGTGTCCCTTATAAAAAATGGAAAATCAAGGTTTGATATTTGAAATTTATACTTTTTAAAAATACTTTCAAACCATAGATGCTTGAATCCATGTATAAAAAATCCATGTATAAGAAGGGCCAACTGTATATGGTTGGATAAGACTGATTATCACCACTCAATCTGTCAGAAGTGAAAACAGGAGAATAAAGGAATCCAGAAGCACCTTTGAAACTGATAGGCTTCTTTATCATGAGCTTTCCTGAATATCAATCCATTTATTCAGATGCACACTTCAGAAATAGACTGCTATTCACAAAAGCACAGACTACAAAAACACCAAACTAGTAAGTTTCAAAGGTGCTGCTGGAGTCCCTTCATCCCTGCCCCCTTCTCAGTTTTATGCTGAAACAGACTAACATGACTATCTGTTTGATAACTTAATCTGACAAGATTACAGAAACAAGCCTGTTACCATATAATAATACCTTTAGAGCCTGGGTTCAAAGAGCATACAGTGGCAACATGAAAGAGAATGAAGTGGAAATGAAAGCAGACAACACCCAGCCAAAAGCATAAATCAATCACAGGACCCAACTGTGAAAGATTTCTATTTAAAACCTAGTGCATTATAAGGAGCTGAAGGTACATCATCTATATAAAATTGTAAGATGAATGAGTGAGCTCTGACTTAAACCCAGAGCTGAAGAACCGAAGAACCAAGGAATTGTGCTTTAAACATAGCTAAAAGAACAAACAAGATGGTTCCGCGCAAAGCACTGATGTGACGAAGGTATTTGGCAACCGAGGCGAGGAAAGTCTGAAACTTGGAAGCTGAAGCGGGGTGCCGTCCAGGTGTGACGAACCATGACCGGGAAGAACCTTATCTCCTGAGTCGCCATGATGAAGAACTGACAGGACAATGGAGAACTTTGAACAGAACGAGTTGCTTTGAACACGGATTGATCTGAACAACCTGTCTGTCCTCCCAAAAGAGGAAGATGAGTAATGGGCTGCGATATTGCAAGATTCCAGCAGCCAAGAGCGAGAGAGAAGGAAAAGTATAAAGATCCTGGACTTTCATCTCCATTTTGTTGGCACCAACCGCGGCAACGGTGTCATCCCCAGCCTTTGAGAACAACTGATCAATGTTCGGCGGAAGGAAAGTGTGTGTGAGTATTGTATGAATGTGTGAGTGAAAGAGCTCTTGATAATCAATGTTTGTGTTACTTGTGTG